>NC_072784.1:15192721-15535974 GCF_022539595.1 Amphiprion ocellaris | reverse complement strand
TTCGTCTGGATGGGATCGATGTTCCCTCTACTTTTTCATGAGTCTGAGCAAACACACAAACTCCCTGAGCGTCCCTTGGACCACTGTGAGCAACATCAGACGTGTGCACTGTGGTCACACCAGCATCACATCCATTCAAGTTACATGGTTCATTAAAAGAATCAAATTACAGCATTTACATTTCTGTTAAAACACTTTGTCAACAGGAGCCAGTTGAAGGCTGCAGTGATTTTAGTGACACTACAATGTATAAGAGTGAAGTTATTGAATATTTGTCTCTCTTTACTGTTGCAGGGTTTTGCAAATTGCAGACGGACCCTGTTCACTCCATAGACACCAATGTTATTCCTGTAGCTTGAAAGACAGCTACTTTTGATAAAACTGGGCTTGTAGCACATTGTCTGCCTTGCAACAATGGGAAAGAGGCACCGTTTATGTTTTGACAACCTATATCTAATGAGTTATTGATGCTGGAAGTCCGAATCTGTGAATATCTTTCCAACTTTACTGAACTTGGGGCCACTACCACCTAAGGAGTGATATATTTAATTTTGAAAAAAGCATTTAGCCATACTTAAAGCTTTAAGTGCTTTATTAACACGGAACTAAAAATTTTGTATTGTTTTATTATCACAGGTTCTGTCTGAAAAGAGGTGGCATCATTTTAAACAGTGAAATCAAACTAACAAAATGTAATGACCAACCAGTGAGCAATACTGGATTCTGCAAAAACATAAACAACTTTTTTAAAAATCTAAATCTTATCTTAACACAGTTAATGTATTAACTTATTTTTGTGTGTATGCATGTATTTATTGATTTATTTAGTACTGTTAACATATCAGAGTTCTGAGTGAATTTTTCTTAAGATAGGCAAAGGCCATTTATTGATTACATATAGGCTGTTAAATGTTTATTAAAAACTAAAAAGCATTTAAAAAAAAAAACTTAGGCATTTATTGAGTCACTAAAATACTGTAGAGTACAGACCACATCAGCATGATTATAAGCATCCTCTGGTAAATTAACAACCAGATACTGATGTCTCTCACCATATGGACTTCAGGAGATGACTGGGGGATGATAAACTGTGACCTACTGGTTGGGTTCTCTCTGTTCTCATGTTTCTTACATGTTTGTCCCCTGACAGCCGGGTCCTAATGTTTTTTGAGCAACACACCATACTATGACGTTTTTACAATGATGGTTCTACTATGGAACCAGTTTGACATGTTCAGGTGTTCTTTGTGTGAAAACTCAGAGATTTCAGGTATCAGAAGGTGGTTTTCAACTTTCTTTGTTAACTTTCTGCTTCAACTTTAAACTAAATTTCCTTCACTAACCCAGCCCTCTGGACTTCCAGTAAGCTGTGTTCCTATTGGCTGTCCAGGTGGCTGCTTGGTGTTATCAGGAACACCTGAGCAGCTCAGTGTCTTCCTGCTTTATTTAGCTGCAGACAAACATTTCCTCTGCTTCTCTTCACCAGTGAACTGGGTTTGGCTCCATTGCTTTAGTTTGTTCTTTAGGCGTTGGCTTGCAGCTTCCAGCAGTAAAATCATCTTTAATGTGTTTCTTGGTGTGTTTTAGGGCTTTGTACTGGATAGTTGTCTTGGTAAATGTGGTTCTTTAGCCACAGTTAGCACATGGTGCTAATGTGTGCAGTGATTAGTGGATTTGGTACTGAGTTGTGTCTTTATCTTGGCTGTAGTGAGTCTTCAGAGGTTTTTGGTCAGACACATTCTGTATTCTTGTTTGAGAACCAGCGTTGGTTGTCCAGAAGGTAAGAGTTCCTGTCCTGATTCTCTGTTCTCAGAGGTTCTCTGGTAGGCTGCAGGAGACTTTAGCGTTTGGGTTGTGCTAGTTTGGTTTTTGTATGGTTTCATTTGGACGACTATCTTGAGGCCCCTCCATGTGGTTTAGTGAGGTTTTCTGGAACAGTTCTACAAAGCAACCTGCAGCAGAAGAGACTTTGAGAGTTTTTAGGAAGTTCTGGAGACCAGACTTTAGAGCAGCAGAAACATTTGTCAGCAGTTTGAGCAGGAGAAGGTGAGCTTCAGAGTAGAAATGAGACGGAAACCTTCTTGACCCGTGTGGTGAGGTCCTGTACCAAGAGTTTGAGCAGGTTGTGAAGAGTCTGTAGTTCTTTGGTCTGAAAGCACAAGAAGAGTCGACTCATTAAAGGAGAAAACAGGAGATATTGTTGGTTCTTCTGTCGCTCTGCAGTTTCCTTAGACTGAATATCAAGTTTATATTTTAAATGATTTCCCATGTGAGCCCAAGAAGACTTCAATAAACTCCCTCCATCCCCTGGACACAACATATTTTATTACCATGTTAAATCTTTTTTTTTTTTGTTTTTGAGTTTTAATCATAGTTTTAGCATAGTTTTTTCTCTTTGCTTGTTTAGTTTTGTAATCTGTGTGAAAGGTGCTAAACAAATAAAGTTGAATTGATAAACTGAATAATTGACTAACTCATGATTGTGACAACAGAAGTATTTTCATTGTGATTTAAGGGTTTGTTTCATTTTTAAGGTTGGGGTTAAAATCTTGACAGAAAAAAAGATTAAAGAAATAAACTACAGTAAAAAAGCAATTAAATCAAAGGAAAAAAACATTTAATATAATAAAACTTTTAAAAAGAAAATTAAACATTAAATACAATTAAATTATATTAGACAAAATATTTAATTAGATAATTAAATGGAAGATACAAAGCATGTAATTATGAAATTAAACAAAAATTTTAAACAAAAATATTAAACATTAAAGATGAAATATTTTAGATAATTAAACATTTAAAAAATACAATTAAACAAGAATATTACACATTTAGAAAAATACAAAACATTTAATTAGATTATTAAACCTTTAAAAGTCAAAACATTTAATTAAAAAATTAAATGTTTAATTAGAAAATTAAATCTTAAAGACAATAAAACTTTAAATAGGAATTAAACAGAAAATACAATGAAGCATTAAAAAAGAAAATTAAACATTAAAAGGTGGTAAAAAATTTAAAAGAAAAACCTTAACAAGATTTAATCGAAAAATTAAAACATTGGGAAAGAAAAGGAATTTTTTCAAACAAGCCGATAAAAACATTTGAAAAAAACAACAATTAAACATTAAAAAGACAAAACATTTCGGAATCAATCAGACATTAGAAAAGAAATAAAAGGTGAGAAAAGAGCAAAACTAAACGTTTAAGAAGAATCAAACTAAAGACAAAACATTTGGAAAAGACACCAGTTAAACTTTAGAAGATCAAAATTTAACATAAGAAACAATTAAAATGATCAAAAGAGCAATAACAGATAAAGGCCTTAAAGTGTTTTCTAGTCTGAAATGAAAACATCAGTTGTTTCTTCAAACATTTCCTCTTTCTATGTTCTTGGTTTGATTGTGGATAGATTTACTAAGAACTCATTCAGAAAACTGCTTTCCAGATAAAGTCTACTAGTAGTTGAAGGCATTTATCAAACTAATGTTACTTCTGATCTCCACAAACTTTACTGTTCAGTGAAGAGAATCAAAGTTTGTCAGGATTTCTAAAAAACCCACAGGTGAAGGTCTGAGAAGAACTCAGATGGATGGTCTAAATGTGAAATCAAGACTCATGGTCCCACAAGTATTAAGGCTTCCTGTCAACTAGAAAAGTTCAAACTAACAGAGACCGTACTGAGAAACTTTTAAGATTTCAGTCCTCAGACTGTCTGAAGGTTCAAAACTAACAGAGAGAGTACTCAGGAATTTAGAAGATCATCAGTCCTCAGACTGTCCTAAAGGTTTCAAAATTAACAGAGAACTACTGTGGTAGGGACTCTAGAAAAATTTCAGCCCTCCGACTGTGAGAAAGGTTCAAAACTAACAGAGAACCTACTCAGGACACTTCGGAAGAAGATATCAGTCCTTGGACTGTCTGAAAGTTAAAATCTAACAGAGAACTACTGCTGGGACTTACGAAAATATCAGCCCTCAGACTGGTGACAACGCTCAGGTCCTGAGGACTCCGGGGAGGTGTGGAGGCTCTCGGAAAAGTCTTGGAACTGAGGGTTCCACCCCCTCCAGCACAAAGGCTGAAGTCCAGCCTCCTGAGAAAAACGGTCGAGTCGAGACTCGAGTTAAAAAAAAACTCGAAAACGACAAAAAGTAGATGATAAATGCGCAAAAAAAAGAAGAATTAGTATCTGAGCGAATAGCTCAGGAGGATAAGAAGAAGACTACCAAGTGGAAGGTCGCAGGTTCAAGACTCCAGTGGCACTTTTCTTTCTTTGTCTTTGTCAGGATTTTGATGAAAATTTAAGAAGTGTCTGGTCTTGAACCAGCGACCTGCAGCTCCATAGGCAAATCCTTAACTCACTGAGCTACAGATCAGATGAAAAGAAATGATTTCGTCGTCCCTTTGGCATCGTAGTTCCTGAAGTGACCACATGGGTGGAGCCAAGGCGGAGTCTGGGTGGAGTCAGGGCGGAGAGTAGGCGGGGAGGTGGGTGGCGGCCTCCCCCCTCTACTCCCCCACCTCCCCCCACCGCCCACCACACCTTCCCCCGCCTGACGAGTTCTTCGAGTCTCGATGAGTTCCTCGAGTCTCCACAGGTTTTCCCGAGTTTCTGGAGTTTCCACGAGGTCCAAGGCAGAACAAGTTGTCATGAAGAGGTGTTGAAGTCAGCCAGGATGGACTGACTTTTTACAGCGACTAGAAGGAAGACAACTAGAAGAGCAGGTCTTTAACCACCATCCATAAAATCCACGGAGTCGGCTCCAGAGAAATGAAAGGTCAACTTTTATCAACCTCCATCCACATGTTCAACTCGATATCTTTACTTTGAGATTTTTAGCACCACAAACCTTTAGTATCACACTTTATTATCCTTTATTAGGACTTTCATGGAATCCACCAGCAGATTTACTTTTTGTTGACAAACTTTATTCTTGTCGTCGTGGGACTGCAGTATTTAAAACTGTTCCTTCTATTTGACCTCATGTTTATTAGTTTTAGTGGAGAAAGTTATTTTAATTGTCGATTAATCTCTTAAAAACCAAATAATAAATTGGGTTAGTCAAGAGCTTTAAATTTCTTACTTTTCATATTTTAAGTATGACAAAAAAATATAAAAATAAAGCGTCTTGAGACAATTTGACCTGTAACTGGCGTTAAATAAATAAAATAGAATTTAAATTGTATGTATCTTGTAATGTTGGAGTAATTCAGCCATATATGTTGGAAAACACATTTTCTTTGTCCATTAATCTGTCGTTTCCTCCAGTAATTCATTTCTTGTTTTGGTTTATAAAATGTCAAACCCAAATATATTCAGTTTACTGTCATAAAAACCAAAAAGATTTACATTCATGATGCAGGAATCAGGCAGTTTTTCACTTTTTATCTTAGTTTAGTCAGAAAGATAGTTGATAATGTGTGAATTGTTGCAGCTTGTGAGCCGTAGAAGGTTTTAATCTTTGGGGCCGAGTGTCAAAAAACATTTAGAAACCAACATCAACAAAGCACTCAACAAAGGGAAATCCAACTTTTGCATGACAATGTCTAATTAAAGGACATTAATTTCCAATGTAAATGTGTGATATTCATCCTCTGGAGCTTTCTCTTCACATCGTCTTCCACCTGGACTGGTTTGGTCAGGAGCATGTGCAACAAACATTTGAAAAACTGCACTTTAACATCAATGAATGACACTGAAGTTTAATCTCTACATAAATGAGACTGAGTCTGGATGTGCTGCTCTGTCATTAACTCCTAAGTTTAGGGAAAGTTAAAACATAAGAAGACAGTTCAGATAAGACTTGAGAATGAGCTTATTTTGAACAAACATCCCAGACTTTTGGAGCTTCAGCACCTACAGCAAGATAATTTAACAACAAGCAACTCAAGAGATCCAGAAATTGGAGAGTTAGCTTTAGCTGAGCCAAAGAACATGTGGGACGCTAACCTAGCAAACATTTCAGACTTTTCTCTGTGAATTCTGAGAAATAATTTACTATTTAATGACAGCGCTACATATCTTAACTCAGTCTCATTAAAACAGACTCTAATTCAGTGTCATCCATCCATATTAAAGTGCAGTTACCCAAAATGTTTGCTGCATGAGCTCCAACAAAACCTGTCCAGGTAGAAGGCCACTTTGACAAACAGGAAGTGGAAGATTCCAAGCAGATTTATAGAAGGGGGAACCGGACTGTACTAAGTGTGGTCGCATATAGAGGGGTGTTTTGTGGGTTTGTAAGGCTGATAATGATTATTACTGAGACATTTGGAGTAGATATTCATTTGCAGTAGATGAAAGTATTTAAAATCTTGAGTTAAACTTAGAAGAACACAAACTCTAACAGAAAACTTTGTTGACACGTTTTTGTTTTGTTTACAGATGTTAAAGGAGTTTTATTCGTGACGTATAACCAATCAAATCACTCCAGAAGACAGAGTGACCACAGGTAGATAAAGGTTCAGAGCCAAAGTGGCGCCATTTTTAAATGGATTTATTACCGTAAATCAGTAAAAAATAAAATACTGATAATCAGTAAATCAGTCAGCCCACAATTACTACAATTCTACAATGTATGTCTCTTTCCTTTGACTTGTTATTTGTACAATATACGATGTATATTATGTTGTTTTTTCATCCCAAAGGCTATACTATGATGTTTTCTAACAGACATACTATGTTACTCTGTTCTGGCCCTGGGCTGCTGCACTCCTCCTCTGTTGTTTTCTGGATTGTACTCAGCTGCATGCCTTCGTCCACCCGGCCTCCGTTGACTCGTCCCACCTGCCGTCTCTGGAGCTGAAGCTGGATTGGAACAGACCAAAGTACAGTCCAATCACGATGTCAGCTGCCTCTCAAAAGGCTCCTTCATCTCGTGGAACTTCTTCTGAGGGGAAGCTGAGCTGGCCCAGCAGAACTTTGGAGATGTGTTCCAGTGGTTGGTGGATGTGTGGGGAGATAGAGAGGGACCTTTGAATTGTTCAGAAAGGAAAACAGGAAACCCATTGGTAGTTTTAGTTTAGGGTGCTACTGCGGTGTGTTTTTGGGCTTGAAGAGGTGAACAGGAAGAGGGTTTTTTCGTATTGATTATCTTTTACTTTGTTCCTGGTTGGAATGCCCATCAATGTCAACATGAAGTTCACTTTTAGTTCTGTTTATTTATTTTTATTTTACTAACACCCATTTGTTTTTAACCCCCTCACATGTTGTGTTGTTGTAAACTTACTCTTTCAAATAAATTCTCATCTAACCCTCTGGAAACCAGCGTTTGGACTGTTTTTGTCTTGCTCCTCACCTACTGACAGCTGTGGACTAAAGGCTATACTGTGACGTTTTTAGAGTGACATGCTATACTATGATGTTTGTTGGGCGACATGCTATACTATAGGCTTTTTAAATTGACATTACTGTGACGTTTTATTTGTTTTTGTTTTTTTTTTGTTTTTTTTAGCAACATATAAGAATTCGAACAGTTTTAAAAGTTACTATACTTTTACTTGTGCAATGAAATTATTATTCTATGGCATTTTTTAGATGACATATTATACTCTGATGTTTTCTTGAATTACATACTATTTTGACAATATACTGCACTATGACATTTTTTGAACCACATATCATACATGACAATTTTAGGCAACATCCTATCATTTTGCGCTTTTTGAACCACATAATAATCTATGTTTTGGTTTTTTTTCTTGCCAACATGCTGTACTATGAACTACAGGCCATACTATGTTATTCTTGAGTAAAGCATACTATACTTTGACATTTTCTGAACTACATCCTATACTATGGCGTTATACACAGAGTGCTTTGGTTACATGTTGATTTATAATCTAGATTTTTTTTCTGTTTTGTTTTTTGACGGGATTACCACAGACCTGACCGTGAACACCGTCGACACCCACCTGAGGGAGACGCTGCCTAAGATCTCAAGGCTGCTTGGTCGTGGTCTTTCTGGCACGTACTCTTCAAAGATGAGCCGGGAAGTTTAACACTGATGGAATGACATCAGGTCTAAGCCGACAAACTTCCAATTCCTCCTCAACCCATAGTCTCTGGGAAACCTACATGGAATAAGAAAAGTAGACAGAGAAGTAATTAAGTCTGTACACAACATATTAAAAAGAAATCATGCTAATAAATTAAGTACAAAGAACCGAATTCGCCAATATACTGGAGACCAGAGCTATTTAATTTGATAAGTATAACCTTGTTTAGTAACATTTTAATTATTTGAGAGCAGTCCTAAAGAACTGCCTGTAATCCCAATCATAAAATGGGTTTGGAGGAAGAACATAGATGGTAATCTGGATATACATGAGTTAGGCTTTATAACTGCTACTGGTAGTATTGGTGGTAGTAATAGCAATGTGACTACTACTAGTAGTAGTGGTAGTACACTAACTACTGGTGCTGATACTGGCACTGCTACTACAACTTGTAATACTATTACAAATGCTGATACTACTTCTATGACTCTAACAGCTGTTTATACTACTACTGCTGCTTGTACTTTTAGTATTACTACTACTGCTTGTACAACTATACTACAGCTACTATTAATCGTCTGGTATTTGGTTCTCAAGCTGCTAGCTCGCCTTAGCATTTTGCTAGTGGCTAACTAGTTAGCTCTCATAGACTGGAAGCTCTCAACAAGATTTCATAATGAAAAAAAGAGCCAAAAACTATTCTTACCTATGAAAAGTCATTCCAAGTTTCCTTGTCTCAATCGTACGACGCAGTGTGTAACTGTATGCAGCACAGTGAGACGGCATACTTGTTGTTTTCACGCCATGTACATCAACGGAATGCACTGAAACTTTGCCCCCACTAGCTTAGCCTCGCCGTAGCACGCAGCTCAAAGGGACGTGTCCTATCTACTCATTCATATCTATGACAACAACGGTGGCTGCACATAAGGACGCCTGTCAATGACGTTGATTAGCTGCGTAAATACCATTATATACAGTCTATGGTAAATACGCATGTGAATCGCATCATTGGCTGCAGCAGCCAGTCACCGGTCACTCACTGACTCACATTGAAAAATAGCACAGAATGAATTGTTACGTGTTTATTTTATTTACAATTTAGGTTGGATTTTTTTTTTTTTTTGTGCGCGCAGATTTTCTGTGCGCGGAGACCGTGTCACCAGTGCGCAATTGCGCACGTGCACAGCTTAGAGGGAACAGTGGATGGGATATGTAACTCTGTTGCCTAAGTTAAAGCAAGGGCACACAAAATATACCACAAAATAATTATTACTTCAGCAAGGAACGCGGCGGAGTTATATGACAATCAGCGTACGTTTGTCCCCGTCTATTTGTCCGTCTGTGCGCAACGTTACTCAAAAACGGATTAACGGATTTGGATGAAGTTTTCAGAGAAGGTCTGAAATGACACAAAGACCAAATGGTGAAATTTTGTCAGTGATGCGGTTTATAGTCGGGATTCACGGATTTTTTAAAGATTTCTGTATTGTTGCGAGATAGCACCACGACGTCACTGTAAGTATGACAACAAGTGAACGCTATGTCAGCCAACTGCTGACGATTGCATGATTACAATCCTACTACAAATCCACTGCTGTGGACTTATCCATCGGAAATCATACAACGACTGAGCAGCTTTGGTGGAGTACTGTGTTCTCTGAGTGCTTTTCTTGTTAACTAATTAGCAAAAGACCAAATTCAATAGAACAAATGATTTAATTAACGCTGATAAACTGGGACTCTGTGACAGCTCCCCTGTCTGAGGTAAATAAAAGTGCGATTTCCTGTCATTATCACCAACATGATCCGTCCTGTCTCCATGTTGGGGATAATTTATTACTCCGCCAAAGAATGCGGTGAAGTTATGTGACGATCGGCGTATGTTTGTTTGTCCGTCTTAGTAACATTACTCAAAAACAGAATAACAGATGTGGATGAAATTTTCAAGGAGGGTCAGAAATGACACGAGGACCAAGTGATTAGATTTTGCAGTGATGCGGCTTATAGTCTGGATCCACGGATTTGTTAAAGATTTCTGTATCATTGAGACAAGCGACATGGCGTCACTGTAACCATGACAACAAGTGAAAGCTATGTCAGCTGCCTGCTGACAATCACATGATTGCGATCCTATGACAAATCCAACGCTGCGGACTTATCGGAACTTATCCGTTGGAAATCATACAACGACTGAGCAGCCTTGGCGGAGTACTGCACTCTCTGAGTGCTTTTCTTGTATTTCTAACTAATTAATGAAATTGCTGCTGCTCTTTGGAGATGCTCATATGGATCCTTCTGCTGTCTGATGCTGCAGTTTAACAACCTAAGAGGAAATAGTCCTAAACAGCTGGAAGCAACAAACCAAACTTCAGCTCAGTGAGTCGCTTTAATCTGACATGTTAAAATCTGTCTTTATCGCAGTGAAGTTTAACTAATGTACAGTTCTGTTTGGTGTGAAATTGTAGAAAAAAATAAACGAGAAAGCTTTTTGAACAAATATTGATGCTGAGGTGTGGAAAAAGTCTTCATACTACTCCAAAGATGTCACTGATGAAAGCCTATCAATTTGTTTTCAGTTCAGACTTTGGGATTTAACTCTGACATGCAGCATCACACAGATAATAGATGATGTCTGTTATTAGACAATAGTAGAATTTATTGACTACATTCAACACATTATAAAAGACTCCAACAGTGAAACAAGCTCTAACTCATGCAAAATCCCCCACGCGTAATAAAAACATACTAAACTTCACCTGCATTTCCAGATTAATTCAATAAATAGATACACCATATTCAGTAAAACAAACAAGTTAGGCATCTGTGGATATAATTTGAAATCAATAATCTTTCCTCATGCATCAGAGAAAGCAGAAACCATCAACAAAGATGTCCCAACGTGCTCCAACACTTGATCCCCAAACTTCCCAAAGCTTCAACCTCCCTCTGACACCTTTTGAAATTTACACTACTCAACCCTCCCCTTCATCGCTTTACTGTCACTGATCCTTTTTCCGAATGAGGCAGAATGAATTCATTCCCACCCAGAAGGCAGGGAAGAGCTTCTCCTGGACGTTGGCCTTGAACTTGTGGATCAGCCTCACCTCCTTCTTGGCCTCCCCCTCCACCAGCAGGAACTTGATGATGCCGGCCGGCTGGTCCACGTAGACACCCACGGTGGAGGAGGCCGGCAGCTCGACGTCCACATTCTCGCTGTTGTGCCAGACCTGGTAGCAGGATCCAGACCAGCCGGTGCCCCACGAGCCGCTGTTCTCCCCGAGACCACATGCCCCGTCCTGGCTCTTCCTGGGGGCGCTCTCACAGACCGCCCCAATCACCACCCAGCCGTCGTAGTCCACTTCCCAGTAGCCCCGGTAGCCCAGCAGACTCTCCTTACACAGCACCTAGAGACAGGGGGAAGCAGTCCAGAGTTACATAACAGTGGTAAGTCCATCCATCCAATGATCTAAACACAGCTAAATCCTCATTAGGGTCGCAGGGGGCCTATCCCAGCTGACTTAGGGTGAAGGCAGGGGAAACCCTGGACAGGTCACCCGTCTATCGCAGGGCCGCACAAGGGGACAAACAAACACACTGACATTCACACCTACGGGTAATTTCAAAGAATCAATTAACCTCAGCATGATTTTGGACTGTGGGAGGAAGTCGGAGTACCCGGAGAAAACCCAGGCACTGGGAGAACATGCAAAGATCCCAGGTCAGGATGCGAATCAAGGATCTTCTATCTGCAAGGCAACAGTGCTACCACTGAGCCACTGTGCAGCCCACAGTGATAAGTCAATTTATTGACTGTTTGACTACTAATCTGATTTGATAATATTTCTAAGTAAAAGTGCCAAAGAGTCTTCCGTTCTCGCTTCAAAACAGTGAATTTCCCCGTCACATAGAACACTAAAATGACAAAACGAGACATTAATCTTAAGGTTTGAGAGACAATAACAAGGATTTTCTGTTATTGTATAGAAAAACGGATTATTTGCTGCAATAATAAGCAGATTAGTTAATAATGAAGATAATTTTTTGTTGCTTTCCTACTCAGAGTGTGTCCTGAGAGAGTATTATACTAATACATGCCAAACAGTTACTGCCTTACACTATCATTTCTACTACTGACCAAAATTCTGAAAAACTACAAGAAACAACCACAGTAGCATTTATCCTACTGGTAGAAGTAGAGGTAAGGCCAGAGTTATTTATAGTGAAGCCACATTTTGAGTTATAGTGAATTTTTTTTGACCAACAGGTTTCTTTTGCAAAAAGTGAAAAGTTACAGTTAGAACAATAGAAATAATTCATATTCACCATTACACACATATATTGAATACTTATTTTATGATATTTATATTTATTTGAGTACAAGTTTGAGGTACTTAATCTTGAGTATTTCCATTTTATGCTACTTTATACCTCCACTTCACTATATTTCAGGGGAAGATATTCTACTTTTCGCTCCACTTCATTAATCTCACAGCTTTAGTCACTTGTAAGATGAAAGTTTTAAAGAATAGATAGTGTTTCCAACCTTTTTGACTTTTTAAAAGTCACATTTCAGATGATAAAAATAGTGATTTTTCTCTCTAAACTTCTCACATGGTTTCACTTTAATAAATGTTGAAATGATCCAATATCTCAGCAAAAAACATCAAAGATTATAGAAAAACTATGTATGTGTAACTCTGTTTGGTCTTCTTTCCTCTGCCATTTGTCCTGTTTGGAGGTCTGGTACCTGAATATACAAATGCTGACACAATGATTCTTCACTATTAAAAATCGACTGATATCATATATAGTATAATATCAATCAGAGGGACCAAATCAATCAATCAATCTTTAATACTTGAACCACATTTTGCTGCTATGTACTTTTTTAAAAGTAAGATTATACTGGTAATAGAGTACTTTTCCACTGCTGTGTTGCTACTTTTACTGATTAAACCACCTGAACACTTCCTCCACCACTGACAGTAGTCCTGGTAACAGCTTTAACTGCAAACCAACCTGTGGTGAGTGATCGTATCTCTCAGGTCTGTTGGGATATGGACAAACTGCATCTGATGTACGAGCCACCTTCATTCCGCCCTCCGAAATCCACAGCAGCTTCTGTGCAGTTTTATCATCCAGAGAGATGGGGAGCCAGTCTGAGGAGACAGAAAAACACGAGCAGAGAACAGGAGACTGAAGGTCACATGGACAGAAACATTAAAAGATAAGACTGAATGTCTTATTTTGACTCTGATAGCCACTGAGTTTGTGGACTTTCAATGAGTTAATGGATGTTAGGATGCAGAAAGGTGACAGATTAAAGGAAAAAAACAACATAAACATGTATTTTCTAAACTGTATTTTAGTTTATTGTGACCTCAAATGCAGTCATTTTCCATTATATGCTAGAATTGATAACGTCTTGGTGGCCGATGTTTAAAACACAGCCTTACGTTTCATGAAGTCGGCCCTGGTGGTCGGTTCGGGGATGTTTGGCTCATATGGAGGCAGTTTTTCTGAAAAGAGATACAACAAAATGCATTAAAGTTTATCAATAATTCACATAAAACAATCTATTTTATTGAATGCATAGATCAAATTATCCTTTGGTAAAGACTTCAGTGCTTTCTGTTGGTGTTTACCTTCTTGGGCAGAACTGCTTTTTCTTCCTGCAAAACAAAAAGATCCGGAGTCACTTTGCTACCATGTGCCTCAGACACTGTCATTAATCTCAGATCATCTTAGACCTAATTTGCTTGAGCTTCTCTGTTTAGAGTCACTTTTAAGATCTCTGTTCTACTTGGATCCGACTAGCAAGCAATAATCTTGTTTTTGTGGTACAACTTGTCAAACCTGCTCAATGAAAATAAAATTTTCTTTCATTTCTTTGATCAAGCATTTCATATTTTAAAGCATTTGATATGTTTTGTTTGGTATTATTGTGACACGAAGCTACATATGGTTCAGAAAATATCACCTGTTGATTTCTGCATCATTATTTTCATTATCAATCAATCAGTTTATCTTTATTGCCATTGTACATATACAATGAAAGTCCAGTCCACATCTGCAAAACAGCAGTAAAAAGAGCCTATAAATACCATGTAAAGACTGTGTGAAATAAAATAAACATTATAACTAACAATAATAACATACAGATACATTCCCACATTCAATTTGCACTGAACCATGTAATTGCACTAAAAAAAACATAAAAGCAACCTGCATGTTCAGTATATTTCCAATGTAAAATCAGTCATTTTTTTCATGTCCTTAAATGATGGGAGTTTTTATGGTCAAGTCAAGCTTAGACAGGTAAAATCAAGCTGCACAGCAACACATAAAACAGAACACATGCTACTAAAAAACACATAAAAATACATGACATATAATAAATAAGTTAAATGATATAAAGAACAAAACTAAAATGCACACATACCTCCATTCATACATGTCACACATCCCCACGCACACAACACCCAATTACCTCCCTTTGGTAGCTGCAACTAACTGCTCATTAATGAGCTCGGTTGAGAGAGGGATAAAAGAGTTTTTAAAACTGTTGAGCCTGCACAGTGGGACTCTGTACCACCTGCCTGAATTCAACAGCTCGTACTCTGCGAAAAGAACATGTGATGGATCAGAAAGAAAATTGTTTGCCTGCCTGATGGTGGCCTGAATAAATAAGTCATGTAGCATGAGTGGAACAGGGGTACCATGATCTTGCTCACCATCTTCAACAGGTTATAAATCTGAGTTTTAGACTTGACTGTGAGAGTCTCAAAACCAGCAGGTGGACTCGATGGTTGCACAGTAAAAAAAAATCGACATACTTTCTCTACAGACACCAAAAAGCCCGAGTCGTCTCGGAAAAAGGAGGCGCTGATGTATTCTAGCACAAACACTTGTCACCTGTGTGTGCTAGCTGAAGTCACTATCAATGCTCACACCTAAAGAGGCGACCTGTTTAACGTCGCTACCATGTATGGACACCGGACTATGGTCACTAACAGCATCTCTACAGTTTTTTCTGTGTTAATCTGCAGTTTGTTGGTGTTACACCAGTCAACGAATTTATCCACAGCAGTTTTGTGACTACCCGGACTATGAGTGTCTTCAATGTTTTTTTTTTCATATTTCAACTCAGCTGTAATCAAGAGAATATTTGATCTGCTTGTCCAGTGTTGCAGATTCTGAATCACTGACGTGGTGAGAAATAACAGAAACACTTTCAGACTTTTATGTTTAATAGTTTCTGAGACGTTGTTGTCCAAATATAGCCTAAAATTTGTGAGAAAAATGTGCTCAAAATGGGTTGATGGGCAATTGTGTTATAAAAATATCTCAGAAAGTACTTGATATATCAATCTAAAAATCCACAGATCCCCTTTTATATATTCATAGTTTATGGTAAAAAAAAAAAAAAAAAAAAAAAAAGCTTTAATCAAGTTGAGCAGAAGGATCTGTGATTAGGTGATGAGAATTCCATCCTCTCCTCTCAGATTCGGGTTTATCTAACAAAGAGGTGTGATGCTCAACACTCAGGGTGGCATCAGCGGTAACTTGAAACCTTTTCATCTTCCTCTGTAGCTCCCTTTTCATCAGTGCTGCTGTCAGGAACATTCATCTGCTCTAAATCCCTGCTGCTATCATCATACTGTAGATCACAGACGAGCGGTGTCGGCTCAGCACTGATTCATGAAGTTTTCTCGTTCCTTCCCAGCTTCAGGTTTCTACAGAGGTAGTCCAGAGGCCCGAGCCTCAAGGTTTACTGAGAACACACATGACAGCCCCTGACAGACAGCAGGAGTCTCGTTCTAATAATACACTTTCTGTACCGTGCTGTTACTTCACACTGCCGCCAGCGTGTTTGCCGCGCTGTGGGCTGGTGTGTAATCTGTCAGTTAGTGAGTCACTGTGTCGTCTGACATTCGGAGAAAGCTGTGATCCCATACTGGACATGTTGGTGTGCAGGTCACACACGCTCAGGTTACTGTTTCTCACATATCACAGACAGCTAATCCCTCATCATTCCTGCTCATCTATCTGACAATTACATCACTGCATTTTCTTGATTTGTGGTTTCTTTGGTATCGACAGAATTAGACAGAACAGCCTCAGTTTTCCCCTTAAGGCCTTGAACTGCTGCACCTGGCTGGGATGTGAACATATGAATATTCTGCCTTTAATGTCAAAAATCCCACTTAATACAGAATATTACATCCACTGTGTGTCTATTGACCTAAATGAAATATCTAAACCCAAAATCCAAAGGTTTATGGTTCTTACTTTAGCAGATACTATGTATAATGCACATTACTACTGTTTTACACTTCTGGTGAGATGCTAAACTGCATACAAATATTAATAAAATACAGATTTTAGATGTGGACATTATTTACAGTTTGTTTAATGGTTAAATTATTATTTTTTTCAGGCAAGATCTGTAAAATAACACTAAAAATGACACAAAAGTGTGTAAAATTTCAATTTGTGAGTTCACCAGTTAATACAACTGTCAATATACAATTTGTGGACTGCAACTTAAATATTATTATAAAGTGGAAAAAAACCAAGTGCCAGAAATTAGTAACTATAGAAATTTTAGTAAATTGTTTAGATTTTTAGTGTTTCAGTATTCAGCAATTTCAGTCTATTTCAGTATTTCAACATGTCGTGTTTCAATTTCAGGTATGTTTTGTTCATTATTTTGATTTAGTTCTTTCTTTTCTCTTTTTTAGTGTTTGTTATGTGGATATTTACAGTCACATGTGATCTGTGTGGGCTGTTGAATGAACAAATGGAACCAGAGCAACCAGATGTTTCAGGTGTTTTTGCATCATACAGCGTGATCAACGTGTTGCTAAACTTGATTATTAACATGACTGTAAATCCTCTCTTTTATCTCTGAGGTGACTGTCAGTGTTTTTACTCCTGTTCGCCTGAAGAGGAGATCCCTGCTCATGTCTGAATCGAAGGAAACACGAACTCTCCACCCCCTCCATGACCTTCCACTAGGGAGGATGCCAGCAGTCTGACAACCAGCAGGACAAATGAGAGCATTGGAAACATCTGCAAACATCAGATGCGACGGAGGGCTTTGCTTTCCCTGAATCGTGTCGGCCTGCAGTTCTTCATAAGTGTGTCGAATGGATGGGGACGGGCTTTTGGAGCATGCACGCTTATTAATTGGACCCTACTGAGGCTTAGGATCCAATTACACACCAGATTTAAACTTGGATATTGTCCACTTGTCATTATTGACTTCAGCAGCATGAGTTAAGAAGGAAGCATTTGTATATTGTCAGTGCGTGATGCTGAACATGAGACTTAGCAAGGAGGAGAAGTTTGGCAGGACGGAGGCGGATTGAGTGAAGGTCATCTTTGGAAATTGGGTGAGCAGAAAGTGACTGGTGACAGATCACTTCATCGGTCTTTCTTCTCTTCCTCCTCTCATAAAGGAACACAACAGGTGAGAAGAAAAGCCTTGTGGAACAGTCCATCAAGGCATTAAGAAGGAGTCACTAAGGAGAGATTAGAGGGAAATGCAACACTGTAACTTGAACCAGTAAGAAGCAGCGATTAACTGTAGGGTCTGTCTGAACACCTCAGGTAACCTCAGAGTGAGATATCAGGCCGTCTGTGGTGAGGTGGTCGGCTGGAGGTATTCCAGGTCTCCAGCTGCTCCACGGAGGTTAAATCCCCGTGGATGCCTGTCCACGCTCAGCGGGATCAACAGGAGACCCCAGCAGGGATAAACAGATCCTTCCAAAGATTGATGACCTGACATCGCGGCAATAGAGACATGCAGGAGACAGAGAGGGGCGTGAGATGGAGGTGTGAGGCATAAAAATATTTAAGGTCAGTGGGGCCGTAAAAAGAGACACCTCATGAATCAAGCTGGGAATAAAGGATGGATGTCTGCTTCTTAGGAGGATTCCAGTTAAAAACGTTTTTTTTCTCGGATGGATTCTGGATCCGAACCAGTTACAAGCCACAGAACATGAGTGACATCGTCCCGAGCGCATATTTAAAGGAGTGAACAGCTCAGCATGGTCCACCTGAAAGGTCATTGGCGGGCCTCCCATCAACTTACTAGAACTGTTTGTTTTGGCCGGTCATGAGGTGCGGTTTTTCCCTCCCCGGATTCCTGTCGCAGTGGGACAGAGCTACATTATCTGTGCAGATCAGGTTCAAAACATCCCGCTGAGGCAGCAAGATCAGAAGATATTCAGATGAGGAGAAGGAGGAGGGAGATCCGAACTCATCCCTCTGGTTCCTGTCAAGTGTCAAGACTTCCTGGCTGGAAGCCCTGTAGATGATGAGCGCATATTAAAAACCGAGATGTGAGCTGCATGGAAGATGGATGGAGAGGGATTCTGGGTAAAGGATGAGTAAAAAAGAGACCTATAGGCTGCGATAATAAACTTTCCTGTTTTTAAAGCATCGAATCACATTCACGTACTTTTATTTATGGCGACAAAGTAAACTTTTCATGCCACTAATTCCATAAAGATGTCAAAGTGCAGAAGCTGGAGGTGACGAATGTTACATAATGGCAAAACCTGACAGCCATAAATAACACAGAGAGATAAGCTTTTACATTTTAGTACTTGAATTACTGTGCAACATTTCACACTTCATTAATGTGGCAGCCAGAGGAAGGATTAGTAACAATTGGGGTTTTGCAGGGGGCTTATGTAACCTATTATGGAAACACTGAGCATATGTGGATATCCAAAAGAAGCAGAGCAAAAGATGCTCATATGTAGTAATGAGACTGAGAGAATGAAGCAGCGTAAGAATGCTGAGGCAGGTGTGTCTGGTCGCGTAGAGACAGAAACAAGAAAGACAGACAGAAATTTGAGCTCTGAAACTGCAGACGAGTCTGCGACACTGAGGGGGAACCATAACCGATCAGGGAGAAGCTCTTTCATGCACTTTGTTGACGTGATTAATGGTCTGGAGAAAAACTGGCCCAATCCAAGGTGAGGAAAGACATTTGACTCGGAGCTGGTGGCGGCCAGAGTGAGGTGGCAGAACATCTTATAAACAAGTATGAAACACCTAATAAAATGGTAATGAACCGCTGCCGCGGCCATAAATGTAGCTCTACCTGCTCAAGCTGTGACACACTTTAAATAGAGTGAAAATCTCTGTGATCTATGGTTACTGTATGATTACTGATGCATTTACATTTGAAAATCTAAAATTTGCAGGAAAGAAAATAAGGAAAATAACAATAATTTAAAACATTTAACAGAGGAAATCAAAAAAATCTTAACAATAGTTTGCTTTTGCAAGATTATGTTCTGTGCTAACAAACATGAATACTGTGAACAGAAACACAAAACTAAATTGTTCATAATAAAGAATTCATCTTGCTTCACAGGAAACAATCATGTTCCCGCAACATTCAGAACTTAAATGCATTTTTTTTTTAAATTAACAGAAATATTAAATAAATTCACTCTGACTTGAAATTGGAATCACATTTTAACATCCGTATTTGATTTACTCATGTTTTATTTGATGGAGCAGCAAATACTGACGTCAGTATGATAAATAACAAAGTGACTGATGGGATCCTGGTGTAATGTCCCTCACAGGCACCCATAGAGCCTCAGGTGAGGACGGTTTCTTACCTGCTTTTTTGGGAACAGGCATGATTGTCTTGGTGCTGGCGGCGCTGCTTGGCATCAAACGCTCGAGGTCTTCTGATAGTGTCCGTTTGTCCCAGAGGGTCCCTCTTATTAACTCCCGGCTGGGTGGGGAGGGGGGAAGGTGCACAGGTTCTGGTTGGATGTAAGAGTCACCCAAAGGGACGGCGGTGTCACATGAAACTCCAGTTCCTTTCTCGGGATCAGATTGATGGACACAAGCAAATACCCAGTATATCCCAAGTATGCAAGCTTATTTGCATACACATGGACCGAGCACGTGCACAAGGGACAGTCCCCACATTACATCACAAACGACACGACCAAGACAAATGGATGTTTTTGTGATGAACAGAACAATCTGCATCCATGTGCCCACACCTTTCAGTTTATGGAACATAGTTTAGGTTTGTTTTTGTCACCTCAGGAACACGTTGACCCTTGGCCCAAGGATAGCCTCTGATTTGAAAACCGCAACTTAAACTGACTCCGACATCAGCTATACGTGTTATTTTCTGTACGCAGAGTGTGAGAGCTGAGTATTTAACATGGCAGCCAGCGACACACTGGGGAGCTGTCGTCAATCCAGGAGCCCATCAATCAACAGCTGCTGCACTCTGGCAAGGAACTTGGGGCAAAGAGTACGAAACTGCTGGTGTAGTCAAAGCTTGAAAATAACAGCTTGCAAATCGTCTACGTGTGCAGATGCTGACGTTCCCTTTTAGATGCCTTAAGTAGCTACTTCTAATTGTGCATAGACTTGTTAGTTAAGAGTGCTTTAAAGTCTCCAAGAAGGACTTTGAAGGGCTTTAAAGGATCTTTCAAACTTTTGACGGACTTATTCTTAAATTTGAATCTTGTAGGAAAGCAGCTCAACTTCAAATTATCACTTATTTCTTATAAGACCGATATAAACTTTTATGGCTTCCTGTTCTTTACAGTGTATTTGCAAATGATTTTACAGTTTTCCTGTATATATCACTTTGTAATCTCAGATGATGATGACAGCCACACTGAGAAATGAGAATTGTTGCAACAACTTGAGCAAATTGAGGACTGAATTAAGCTTATCCAGTAATATTAACTGTTATAAGTTAGATGTACTTGAATTATTTGATCGGTGTGTGATTTTAAGCACAGTCAACTTGAAATTTCCAACTCAATTGTTCATGTCACCGAAATGGAAAATGTAAAGCAGGATTTTGTCATTACAATTATTGTTCTTCTGCTCAAAGAAAATAGTGGTTGGGTTGCAGTGGAAAATTAGACAATTTAAAAGAAACCTGCACATCATGATGTTAGAATCATAATGCTAAAGGTGCAATAAACCAAATTTTTTACACTTTTGCTAAAATTAGAATGTCAATAAAAAGGGACAAAGTAATTTCAAGTTAATAGAATCCACAAAAGTAAATTGCCTTCACCAAAGCAGAAAGATCAGTGAAAGTTATTGCAAACGGTGCTTCACTAATAGCTGAAATACACTTTTTACAGGATAGATAAAGTCTTAATCTAATGCAAGAGTCTGCATAAAATTCAAAGTGCGCTACAATAAAAATAACTTCTATGGTCACCCTAAAGTCCTAAAACATGTTTCCTTTTAAAAGTCTGCCAAGATGCATATTCATTCTTCAAAAAAGATCTTGAAGGATTTCTGGTCCACTTTCACCTCAGTCAGTATTGTCTGACCTGTAGTTGTTTCATTGCATGCATGTCTGCATCCAACAAATGTCTAAATTTGCAGCAACTTAAACCTGTAACATTAACAAACATGAAAATTACAGCAATCAGCTCGAACATTAAATCCACCTACCTGATGTTGTGTAGGTCCAAACAGCTCTGACCCGTCGTGGCATTAACATGAGTCTCTGAATGTGTCCTGTGGTTTCTGGCACCAAGATGTTGGCAGTGGATCCTCCAGGTCTGTAGCTTGTGAAGTGGGGCGTCTGTAGATTGGCCTTGCTCTGATGTTTAATAAGATTGAGATCTGGGGAGTTTGGAAGCAAAGTCAGCAGCTTTATGTCTTTGTCGTGTTCTGTGAACCTTTACCATGAACATTTGTTGTTTTCACTGGCGGTTGTGTTTGTCTGCAACAACGCTTACATGCTTTGTATGCATCAAAGTAACATGAATGCCAGGACAGAAGGTTTCCTAGCAGAACACTGAAATGTTCCATGTTCTACACTTCACCTGTCAGTAGGGTTGCCACCTTTCAGAAATAAAAATAAAGGACGCCCACCACGGTCCTCGGGGCCACAGTTCAGTGAAGTTGGAAAGATATTCACAGATTCAGACTTCCAGCATCAATAACTCATTAGATATATGTTGTGAAAACATAAACGATGCCTCTTTCCCATCATCGTAAGGTAGACAATGTGCTCCAAGCCCAGTTTTATCAACAGTAGTTGTCTTTCAAGTTGCAGGAATAACATTGGTGTCAACAGGAGCCAGCTGAAGGCTGCAGTGATTTTGGTGACACTACAGAGTACAAGGTTTAGGTTATTGAATTTTTGTGTCTCTCTTTGCTGTTGCAGCGGTTTTGCAGACAATGCCTGTGCATTCGTCACACAGCCGGATGCATATAGACATCAATGTTATTTGTGCAGCTTGAAAGACAGCTACTGTTGATAAAACTGGGCTTGTAGCACATTGTCTGCCTTGCAACAATGGGAAAGAGGCACCGTTTATGTTTTGACAACCTATATCTAATGAGTTATTGATGCTGGAAGCCTGAATCTGTGAATATCTTTCCAACTTTACTGAACTTGGGGCCACTACCACCTAAGGAGTGATATATTTAATTTTGAAAAAAGCATTTAGCCATACTTAAAGCTTTAAGTGCTTTATTAACACAGAACTAAAAATTTTGTATTGTTTTATTATCACAGGTTCTGCCTGAACAGAAGTGGCATCATTTTAAACTGTGAAACCATACTAATGAAATAAAATGTAATGAGCAACCAGTGAGCAATACTGGATTCTGCAAAAACATAAACAACTGAATGCAGAATACTGGACAAAGAAATTTTCTACAGACATTTTTTTCATCTAAATGTAAATCTTAAAACAGTTAATGTATTAACTTATTTATGTGTGTATGCATGTATTTGTTGATTTCTTTATTGCTGTTAGCATATCAGAGTTCTGAGTTTTTCTTTAGATAGGCAAAGGCCATTTATTGATTACATATTGGCCATTATATAAACATTTATTAAAAACTAAAAGGCATTAAAAAATACTAAACAACTTAAGCATTTATTGAGTCACTAAAATACTGTAGAGTCTATGACCACATCAGCATGATTATAAGCATCCTCTGGTAAATTAACAACCAGACACTGATGTCTCTCACCATATGGACTTCAGGAGATGATTAGATGATGATAAACTGTGAGCTGCTGGTTGGGTTCTCTCTGTTCTCATGTTTCTTACATGTTGGTCTCCTGATGCTGCTTTACTTCAGCCAGTCCATGAACAACACAGAACAGTTTTCCTTTTACCCACTGCCAGGGGTTCCACTCTTCCCACTCACATCTGTACATTTGCAAACGTTTTTGCTTCTGTGGACGTGGTGGAGTTTCGGGCGTAAACATTTTTAAACTCGCGGGTGCAGCGTGATCTGCTGGACCTGGCATCGGGTCCTCGCTACGTGGGTCCTACGAAGATGAAATTGGCTGCCCTTAGTATTTCCTGTGTTTTATTTTGTTTTGTTTTGTTTATGCAGTTTTGATGGGTGTGTGACAGACGTGTACGGGGCGTTTATGAAAATACGGAACAATTTGCGTCCCGTATTGATTCAATACGGGACGCAACAATTAATTGTCAAATAAAGGACGATTCCGTATTTTAAGGGACGGGTGGCAACCCTACCTGTCAGTGATTGTAGTGTTGTGACCAGTTGGTATATTTAGAAGACAAAGATGAGGAAAGACCCTTAAATATTAAGGATTTAATGGGCAAAATTTGACTTTTTGTGCCTTCAAGTACAAAATTCCTGTTAACAGGCGTTAATGCAACTGGTTTGAGTATTAAAACACAGCATTAGCTGACAGGGGGGTTGGAAGAGAGCACAAATGGATGCACAAGCAGTTGAAACAAACAAAATGTAAGCTTTATGACAACTGACTAAAGGCGGGCGATAGTTAAAAACAGAATAAACCCAACAAATACCAAACAGAAATCCAAAAGGGAAGTCAAACACAACAAGGAACTCAGGCAGCTGAACAAGTAAATAGAAGACAAGACAGAAGTGAAACTAGTGAGAGTGGAGCAGGAAATCAAAAAGGGCAGGATAACATCCCAAAGGAGGAAGTAAAGCCACAAGAAACACAGAAGGGATATTTGAAAAACATAACAGGAATTAATGACAAACAAATCCAAGACCACAACACCATCATGATGTGTTCAGGAAATTTCTTCTGATTTCAATATAGTAGATTCAGTGCTCATAGCTGTTACTCCTTTTAAGTATAAACAGTAGTACTTATACTTACAAGTCCTGGAGTGTATGCAGAGTACCTTTTAAGAGTATTCACCCCCTTAGAAGTTTTCCCTTATTGCTTTTCAACATTGAATCATGAAAATTATTAAGGTGAATTTTCTTTTTTTTTCTTTTTTTTTTTTAACATGAATTTACAAAGAATGAAAAGACTAACATCACGAAGCACGGTGGTGGCAGCATCATGACGTCAGGATGCTTCTTGGCAGGAGTCCTGTAAGGCTTGTACATGTAAAGTGCAAAATTATTGCAGCAAAGTATAAAGAAATCCTGAAGGAGAACCTGACGCTGTCTGCAAGAAAACAGCAACTTGGTGAGAAGATTTGTTTCCAGTCAGACAATGACTCAAAGCTTACAGCCAAAGCGGAGCAGAAATGGTTTAAAAACCACATAGTGAATGTTCCGTAGTCAGTCCAGATCTCATCCAGTTGAGAATTTGTTGCTGGGCTTGAAAAAGGCTGTTTAATCATAATCTCAATGCAACCTGGCAGAGCTTGAACAGTTTTGCACAGCGGAAAGAGGGAAATTTGCAGCGTCCAGATGTACAAGACCGAGAGAATCCACACAGGATTAATGCTGTAATTGAGGCCAAAGGTGTATCTTGTAAATCCTGACTGAATCACTTATTTTACATTTTATATTTTTCATGAATTGACATTAGTTTGTAGAAATCTGTTTTCACTTTGACATTAATTAAATTGATTCAATATTGAAAAGCAAAAAAAGGAGCAGAGTAACATTATAAGCAACAAAATGTACATCAGCCAGACCAGCCTCTGATATGATAGAACCAATATTATTGCATTTTATTGAGGCACTTTATTATATAAATGAAACTTCAATATTTAAATGTAGTGTTTTTCATATGTGTCTCTACACGCTTGTTCCTAGCACATTTACAGCTTCGTAGGAAATAACTTCCTGTCACGTGAAAGTGTCTCGCCGTCATTAAATGAAGAATTTTAATGAAGTGTAATTACCCGCTTAGCGCCAGGCCTCTATAATACCAGATACGCTTTGAGCGAGGCATGAAAACAAATTTCAACACCTGCTGCTTACTGCTGTCAGTGACTGGGCTTAAATAGTATTGTACCATGACCTTAGGGTGTGTTTAGGGGTGTTACATTAGACACTCAACGCTCACTATGTAATATTCTAGTTTGGAATACCGCCCTGCTCGGCTTCATTACATGCTAACATGATGGGACCATGGTGAAATGTATAGCACCATTGGCAGTGGGGATACAATAAGTGTAAGGCTGCGATCTGTGAAGGCTGCCGCGATGCTTTTCAGGGACTTCAAGACTTCGCCTTGTAGTTTTCTAAGCTTTCCTCTGATTGACAAGGCAGGTGCTCCCTCCTTCTCACTGGTCTCTCAGGGTTTTCTCCACGTGGATTTGGCTCTAAGTATGATCCCTATGGAGCATATTTATCCCAGAGTGACTGAAGGCTCTGAAACAACTGCCGTTAATTATTTAATGTGAATCAATCAGCGGCAGAAGAAACATTCAGGTGTTTTACTTAATAAAAAATAGCAATGGCGCTTTTTAAAAACACTTTATTGTAAGTAAAATTCCTGCATTTTTAATCCTATGGAAAAGTATCATGAGCTAATCCAAAGAAAAGCATTTGTTATTGAGAAAAATAGCACCTGGCTTATAATTATATATTATGTAAGCAATTTCCCAACTTTTCAGCTCCCAACACCCAAAATAACGGCTCCAGAAAAGCATTGCAGCTGTGCACACATCATTCAATGTGGAAGCACACAACACCATCTTGTGAACCTCACTTTGGAAAACACTGTATTACAACTGTTAACGTGGATGTAGCAACCCAGAGGAACACTCCATGGGCTCACAATATACACCTGAGGAGGTTGTGAGGTAGGAAGTTAACAGCAAAACCCTCCTTTTTTTTTGTATATTTCTCTAATCTTTGCTGTTTTTCTGAAATATTTAAGTTTGAATTTTTACAACCAAAAGTAACCACTGGTAACCGCTGGTGTAAAAGTATTTTATATGCATATCATATATATTAGACAAAATACTGACCCCAAAGTTCCTTGTAACTTTATCCATGAAATATATGCAGAGATGTAATCTGAATTGTAGACGCAAAAGAATATTTCAGGGCTGTTCCACTTGAAAACATCATCATATTATAACAATAAGTCATCGTCTCTGATGTTATTGAGCCTGTTTGAATTTGATACAACAACAATGAAGAACAATATAATTGGTAACCTTTGACAAATTGAGGCTGGCTGTATTTAAATAGCCCAGTCCCAGCACATGTGCCTCCACAGTGGGCTGTCCTCTCATTGTTTTCTGTTATTTTCTGCTTTTGTTCATTCTAAAGAAATACTTTGTTAAGTTAGGTGCCAAAACTACTTGCTTATGCACCCATGCAAACACTAAACACAAAGCTCTGATTGTCTTATATTCCGCTATGACTGCACCATAACTCCTAAAAACCATACAGCATTCCCAGTTTCAGTTTTTACATGTTTTGTGGTGTGACTGGGTTGCCACTGTTTTTTTTTTTGAGGAGTGACTATACATGACATTAAGCAGTTTGTTTTACAGTGAAGTGAATGAGTCTGTGTTACCTGATTTGACAGAATCCTCTACATTATTCTTTTATTTCTGACCATCTGATAAACAAAAATGTCTTTTATGCTTGAATCATGAAACTAACTCAATTAACTCTATTGACAAAATTGATTAAAGGAATTGCTTTTCCTCCTCTGATCTTCCTAACGAGCTCTTCAGTCTTGTGGACATTTTGACACACTGCAGGATGCTAAGCAAATGTCATAACCACAGATTTTACTTATAGCTCCGGCTGAGCAGCTAATAAACCACGCATGGTTAAAGTGTCCAGATTTACAGTGTGAAAATGACAAGCTAAAATCAACTGACCCCCCCATGTTTTAGTGCAACATAAACCTCGTAACCGCCCCTAAATCTCCACATGTCCTGCCTGACACATGGAGTCATGTTGACTCAGACGGTCTGCAAGCAGCACAGAGTCATGAGATTTATGAGGAACATGCAGCTCTGCAGCAGCAGCCGCTGTCAAGTGTGAAATCTCCGCTTTCTTCCTCTGTCACATTATTTACTGCTTATAAACTCTAGCGCTACTAAAAACAATATGCTGTCAATGAACTGTTACAGGTCAGAAGCGCAAAACTGAAACATACAATCTGAATAATGTTCATTCTTATTAAGTCACAGATGTCAATGACACAGAGACAACAGTTTCATCCAGTTTGGGAAAATGCTAACTGTGGTTCTGACTTATAATAAAAATTACATTATTCAATATAAATACTGCCAATTATAAAGGAATGAACAAATTTACCACTTCCTTTAGCCAGAGTCTAACGAATTCTAGTGGTCAAACCAATAACTTAAAGCTCAACTAAAGATATTTTGGACTTTAGTGGATTAAGATGAGTCGGTGTAACATAAAGGATTTATTTGTAGTATCGGGCCCACTGAGAATTACAATTGAGCTCTGTAGCTTTACTAATAAAACGAGGTCTTTTTTAGCCAAATTACAGCACTGTGAATACCTGAAAACTGTGTAAGCAGAGAACTGCTGCTGTTCAAACGGTGCAAATAATGCATATTAATTGCACAAACCCTAATTGAAATCACATATAATACATTTCTACTATTTCATTTAGCAGATGCTTTAATCCAAAGCAACAAACATCTGAGAGTAGATACAACACTAGCAAGGATTTAATTTAATCTAGTTTATTTGCTGTTATGTTATTTAGCTTCTCTTGATGGGACTAGTTAATATACACTGAATAAAACATATAAAGGCAGCACATAGATGCTCTTCTGTTCCGACTTAAGTGAAATGTCTGATTTCTGTTGTTCGGCAAATTTTGCACAAAAAGTTTTTGAGCTCTTTAACTTCACACAGACACTCCTTTGACCAGTGACTATAAAAGGCCACCTTAAAATGCAACTTTATTCAAATGACCCAATGGCACAGATGACAAGAGGATAAAAGGAAAGGGGCTGTTAATGCTAACTGTCGGCTTGGGCCGTAGCCAGGCCCTTGAAAATCAACAACTCCAGCATTTGTTGCCTGAGTAATAGTTTCAGACGGCTCTGGATGTCCAACAACGTGATCCTGTCCTCCAAAATGTCCACCAACTTCACTGAGTCCTTCAGTACGAGTAGGAAAACATTACACCAGCAGCATCGACACCCTCAGTAACTCATGATGCAAATGGCAGACAAACTGACCTGTGATGTCTGGTTGGAACAACAAATACTCCTTCCTCTATGTCAAAAAGAATGGATCACATTTAATAAAACATCCAATGCCGCATTTATTATTTAGTTTCATCGAAATCTACAGAAGAACTGCAGCAAGTTCCAATATGCAGCACATTCAACCTGTCAAAGTGCCCTGAAAAATGGTGAAAGTGGAGAACTGGTGCTGTTTTAAGGTCAAACGGTGCTCACGCCCATCACTGACATGATCTGAATCGTTTGGGAGTCTTTGAACCTTGGAAATAAGAAACGTCACAGTAAAATCACAGTTAACGCAGTTATACCTGTGAAAATACTTTACTGATGCATCTTTTATGGTATTTAGCTTCTTTCAGTGCAACTATTTAGTATAATAAGAAGCAAAAATACAAATTAAATCACATTTATGACCAGTTTAGCTCATCTCAGTGGCTCTAGGTCACTTGATCATGTTTATGTTTCCAATAAGCTGATACTCCTCCTCCTATATATTATAGACTTGCTGAAAGCAGCACGTTCATGTGTGGTCTCAGTCTATCTGCAGATACACATGATTCCATTCCTAAAGATCATGAGAGTCACGTGTCTCAGTGTCGGTGTCTCCTGCTTCGCGGTACATGAACATCTATCAGGCTCCATGCTGATAGGCCTCCCATGATTCATTATGTGTTTATGTTGAAAGTGAATTTGTTCAAACTGAGCTGCGCTGCTGGTTTAAGGTTCCACCGAGGAGCTGGACAGTTCGGTAGGAAAACATTTCAAGACACGTTTAATTGCGGCTCATCGTGTTACTCGGCTGATATCACGTGAAAAACGCAGAGCGATGAGCAGCTTCTCTCAGTTTTAGCTCTGCCAACACCTGACGGAGGCGGATCTCTTTTCATTCCGACTCTCCTCTTTCTCTCAGCTGTTGTTATCACCTTATCCCTCACGGTATTCAGCGAGACAGCAGAGGACTGGAAACAGGACGAGGAGACTCCTTCTGAGAAAGGCCTGGCCGCTGATTGGACGAGGGCAGAGGGCACTAAAGTGTCGAAGCTCAACACTGAGCCTCCCAAAATAAGAGGATCTTCCTCCCAGTCGGACTAAAAACAGCCGGACTGGCACAAGGATGGGGAGCGGTGATGTTGACACAGGGATTTTGGGGACATTCTGTTTTCAAAGCCGTGTTGTTGTAAGGCTGTGATATTCCGCTATGACTCATACTTATAAATACACAGATAGGTGTTCACATTAGCTCCTGCCAAAAAAGGACAGAGGCTGGATCACTGGCAGACAGGTAGTCGCCCTCCGTTTTAACTCGTCTGCTAGTTGTTAAGCTGCTTCACTCCTAGTTCCCAAGTAGTTCGGTGTTGGAGGGTTTTAGATTTTAAGCCAGCAGCATAAACACCAGTTAATGTGGTAATGTATGAGGCACATTTACTCAGTTTGTTTCTTCTGATTAAAGGATCTTTGTCAGCGTCTCAGCCCAAAACAAACTTCAGCCCCTTCGTTTTTAATTTCAGCCAGAGAGGTTGTGCACACAAGAGCCAACAAAGTATAATCTATTATCTTAACTTCTGCCATCTTTGTTTAACTCCTTTTGTGTTGGACTGTGTGTGGAAACAGACACACAAAGACTGGAGCACAAAAAACATCAGTGAAAAAGTAGCAGTGAAACAGCAGCAGACAGTCTCACAATGTAAGTAATGTCAATTTTTAAATATCTGTAAAAAAAAAAAAAAATTAAAAAAAAAAAGGTGAAGATTTGCCAGCAAAAGTGCCTAAATTTGTGCTAAAAAACAGTTGAATACTAACATTCTAAAACTAGGAACAGCAACAGCAAATATCTATAAAAACTTTTTAGCTGATTAAAATACAGTAAAAAAAAGTGTAACTGTATGATCACACATTGTAAAAGTTATTACTATTTATAAAAATACATGTTTTTATGTCAACATTCTTAGTCTCTTTTGTTTTTTTTTTTACAGTTAACAAGCAAATTCATCCTTTTTAGTGATTTTACAAGTTATTATCAGTAACTTAACAAAACAGGGAAGATCTGCAACATAACAGTTACAAAATGATTTGCCATTTTTCAATCAGTAACACGCAATTTTTATTTCAAATAATGGCAAGTGTCTCTAATTGTATCTTTGATCATTTAAATACAGCAAGAAGTGAAACAATTAGCAGTCAAACATTGTAAAAGAATTAGTAACTGTTTGCAAAAATACAGATGTTTGACATTATTTATGGATTTTGTGCATTTTTTTCTCAAATATTGGATTAACACGTAAATGAATGATTTCCTTCTGTCATTTAATAACATGGGAAAATCTGTAAATTGTGAAATTAAAAAAATTAAGTTGTAAAATGTTCATTTTTGCATTGCACACCGCATAGAAATTAAACTATATAAAGTGTATATAAGTTAAGTAATAAGCTGGGGGTACAGCTGAAAAGTCTGGCATTATAAAATGTTTTGTTTCAGCTAATATAATTATTGATGAATTATAAATAAAGGCCAAAAGAAAAAAGGTTTACTTTGAATTTATCCAAGTTAAAATTTTCTACTTTAGCCTATTTATCAAGGTGCACTGGCAATAATGTTAACGTCAATTCAATGAAAACACAGAAAAAACATGAAAAAATACACAGAAATCAAAATGAAGATAAAAATAAATGATCTCACCCTTGAATACTCACTGTATATAAAGAAAGCAAGTAGGAAGCAACCAGGATGAAGCAGCTGCATTGTGGTTGAGGTTGTGCTTCTGAGTATCCAGCCTCCATGTGGAAGTCTAGTTCAGTATCCCTCATGCAGACCACCAGGAGTGTGTCACTAAGGTGGAGGTGGTTGGGGTCAGTGTAGGGTCATGGGTGATTCAAGCCTCACAAGGGCTACCGCCAGCAACCACCAGCCTCAGTGGAGGTCTGCAGGTACAGATAATGATCCAGACAGCTGTAGAATAGCGGTTCACGAGACCTGAATGGGAGCAAACGGGGAAAGCAACACAAGGCAATAAAGTTCCAACTAATCAATCTCAAGTATTTCCTTATCACGACTGATGAAGTCTGTCGGTAGTACATGGTTGCTATCATTTTATAGCTCAGACGTGGTATGTAACATATCTAAATAAAATACTTAGTGCTTAAGTAGCTTGGATTTTTAGGCCCGTAACTAAATGTCAAACACACTTTGGCTTAAACAGTGAAGTGTGGGATATCATTCTTGTCTTGTGAGGGCCACCAGTTTCAATGGGAGGGACTCACATGTACGAAGAACAGGGAACTCTAAACACAACATGCTCAAAGGTAGTAGTACTTCCTACTGCCTTTACTCTACCACATCTCTGCACAGCATAAAGTTGTTTGCTGCAATACTAATGCAACTGTGTTCAAAATCTTCCATATTTTACCTTCAACAGTGTCGCTCTTCTCTGAGATTAAATTGCTGCAGTGTAACTTTAGTGTATGTGATAATGATCTTACCTTTTCATGCGCAGAAAACCTTCATGGTTCCTAAAAACTGACAAAACACCACAAGAACTTGTCAAAGTAAAACAATTACTAGAAAGAAAAAAACATGCAATAAAGAAAGTAACAGAAATAGATTTCCATTTTAGATTCAGTTTTTATTTGACACTGTCGTTTTGTGGCATGGTTTTAAACAAATTTATCAAATAAATACATTCAAATCTACTTTTTGTGTCATGGCCTGATTCTGAGGGACCCATTTTGCCAAGTGTCAATCCCAGTGATTCCAAAGCCAGCCAACCTCTTGAATACAGACAACAGCCCTTGAGAATAGAAGCCTCTCTAAACATTTACATGAAACGTAATGAAGCATTTGGAGGGATAACCTTAAATTCCCTCTGTGTGTGCAGTCTATTTAAGCAGTATTTACTAAATAAACTGTCACAACAGTTGACACTTGTTGGGGAAACAGCAGCAGCTGCTCTAATCCCACCGGGGTAAACCCCAGGCCGTATTATGAAGGATTAAAGTGCTGAATGGAGGCTTTCCAGTTCAAATGTGGCAAACCGACACAGAGGCAAGTCTGGTTCCCCCATTAGTGAGAGAAACACATTTGTGTGTTGGGGTTTTCATTGAAATCAGACTGAAACTGATGGGCAAATTAAAAAAGTTGGACCTTAAATGAATGTTGAAATGAATGATGTGCGGGTCCCATCAGCCCACAGTTTATCAACAAACTGTGATTCAACAGTACATCATATCACTAGTACGGACTTTTTTTCAGTAATGAGTATGACTTTAGCTGTAATGCCTATTACAATTAAAGTTCTTTACGTTTTTGACTGTTGTAGTGTTAAAACTAAATCCGAACCTGAGTAAACAGAACCTGCAACTGAGACCTTACTGTCTAAAAACCTGAAAAAAAAATCATGTCAAGTAATAAATACTTTATTTTCACATTAAAAATTGCAGTCAGCAGCAGGACACAATATCTCTTCTATACTGTACAGGTTTAATTTGTCAGTGCCAAACATTTATCCTCTTTATATAGCGTTATGTACAGCAATTAAAAACTGTTATTTTTGTTCAGAAATGTTAACAAAAAACGAAAAATCTTGTTAATCATCGGCCGCCTCCATTAGCTGCTCCGCCGCCGGCTCCTCCTCCGGACTGATCCTGAGCGCCGGACATCATCAGGAAGAGAACCAGAGGAACGATGTACATCCACTGGAGGACAGAAACAAAGGGGAAGTAAATACAATATCTTTGTCTTCAGGGTAACAAATTATCTGTGATTACTGACAAGAGTTCCACATTGGACATCCCAGATTAGGCTTATTTTCTGAACAAAAGAAAAGAAAAAGTAAAGTGTACAAGTGGGTGAGAGGCTGCAGAGTAAAGATATCAGGGTCAAACACCAAACACACTCAGATTTAGTGTAGAATCATGGTTTAACAAGCGCATGTCTTAACAGAAGGATTTTTGATTGAATCAAATTTGATCTCCACATTTATCTGCCTGAATTGTATTTGGCATTGACCTTGAAAAGACCGTGAGTGAGTGGAAACTAAAGAACATGTGGAAAGAGAGGGGTAGAGGTTCAGTTAGTGACGTTGCCTAGATGTTAAATCCAAAGTTTGACAGACAGAGGAGGGAGGAGGGACAGAAGAGCCACAAGTAAGAAGACTGTACTTCAGTGGGAATCAGCTCTGCTCTCTGCCTCCCCCTGCTGGGGGCTGTGCCGAATTGGAGACCATGAGGAAGATTGCACCTCCAAGAATCAAATACCACTGCAACACAGCACAGCACCAAGTCAACACACTGTCACTGGATGCTGCACAGAGCAACAACACAGAGACAACACAGATAGATCATGAACGAGTTCAGACACGCCAAGCGATGGGACACGGGATGAACATATTTCCAAATGTATAGTTTTACACCAAATGACAGCTTGAAAAATCACAAGTCAGACTCTTACTATTTTATATTTTTTGACTTGTGTCTAAAACTTAACGTCTTTGCAAGACGAATATTGGTAAATGAGTCTTTAGCTAAGAGCATCCCACATAGAAGCAGTATACAGCTGAGGGTCAAATCACGAAAGAGACTCAGGGTGATTTCACATCTAATCTGTTTGGTTCAGTCGACCCTCTGAAGCCCAAAACCAGCTGACAAGTTAACAAGGCATGCCGTCTTTTTAAAACACTGCCAAAACAGAAAGAACTGTCTGAGAAGTTTCCGAGGTCCCTGAACTACTAATATGTGTCGTGTCATTCTGTTGGGAAAAATCGAACCATACCTAAGCTTAAAATTTCATTAATTACTCAATGTGCCATTTAAAATTCTCACATTGAACTCTGCCAAGCAGTGTGCCATTTTCCAAACCCACATGCTCTCTCCTGCACGTGCACTGTTCTGTCGAGGTCAATCTGGATGTTTCAACAAGATAATGCCCCTTGAACACATCCAGGGGTCAGCAGAACTTGGCTGCAGGAGCACAGTATCCAGGTCTTAGAGTGGCCAGCTCAATCCCCGGACATGAGCCCCATTGAAAATCTTATTTTTTGTTCGGTTTTGAACACATTCTGTTATTTGTTGACTTTGACACCAACAATGTTGAGAGCTGACATTGAAACTGTCAAGAATTTAATTTGGTAATTTTTCTTATAAACAATCAACAAAAAAATATCATTTGTATGTGTTTGTGTCTGTCTAATGCAGTCACACCTTTTGAAACACAAAAAAGACTTTTTCCACAAATATTTTATGATAATATTTGAGACTGTGTAAAATTTTAAGGGTGTCTGAAAACTATTTTTCCACCATTGTGTAGGGGGTGAAAGTATTTACCATTAATTGTTTCTTTTTTTTTTTAAATAGTCATTGGCTTTGGCTATGAAAGGAAGCTGGTAACACTTATTGTGCTTACAATCACGCTACTGTAATCAATCGTAAAGTGTCCAAATAGGCCCAACTTTTAGTATCACAGTTGTTTAAATGTTGTGTACTATGTTTGTCGCAAAAAAGGTAGTAAAAGCCCAGCTCATGCATAGTTGTGATAGTTTTGCCTCATCACTGCCGAGTTAATGCAGACAGAAAAAGCGAATAACCAGCCTCTAACCAGACAAAAGTAAAGATGCTAAAAACAAGAGGTCTCCCTGCCACGATTAGGGACCATGAATCTGAAAAAGTAACACTAGGGTCTCCCTTCAATGTGGCATCTTGAAAAGTCTGAGCATCTGTAGCACACCAGCAACAATTGTTTTTCCAAAAACTGACTGCTGATTGGCAGGTTATTCCTGCTGCTAGCTTACCTTTCTGACCGACATCAAACCAGCTGTCTGTTTTTTGGCAGCACATAGAACTCTCACTGTTGTTTTTACATTCATTCCAATATGCTGAATGCTTGAATGCATTTCTATATTGATTCAGCTTACAGCCTCTTGCAGAAACACCTCGGCACTGTGCCTAAGTTACTCTAAAGTAGGGAAAACTCTGTAAGCATAAACTAGAACAAAACTAAAAGTTAATGAGCATATTTTTTTCCTTAGTCTGAATCAAACTATAGGTGCTAAAGCACCTTAAAACAGAGTGAATCCAAACACAGAATCCAACAGGGAGAGCAAACATACAGAGCAATAGAAGAAAAAAAACTGCAGTACTGATGAGCCTACTATCTTAACACATGCTGCACACACACACAAGTCATGGCGGGTCTGACAAAGTACAAAAAATGATGAGCTAAATTGGTATTTTCATTCATTCATTAACTGCACAGAAAATTACAATCATCACGGACCAACTACAGAAGGCAGAGAGTATATCTTTAGGCATAGCCTGCTAGTCTTATCAGCAGTTTTCACTGAGCACTTACATATTTAGCAAAGAAGGATTTCTGCTCTTGTGGATTCTTCCCTTTCTTCTCAGATTCCTGTTCCATTCGTTCGAGGAACAGAGCAGTCTCAGGTCTGCAAAGAAGTTGACAATTAGTATTCAAACAAACTCTAAAACAGAGTGTATCTGAAAGGCAGAAAAGGTGCAGAGAGACTTGCTCCTCCTATGGGCAAATGATCTGGAGCTGCTGAGCTGAGGCAAGTACAACCAAATCAAAGGCATTTGAAGTAGCTACACTGACGCACAAGAGGATTTGACTAATGCACAGACAGCCTCAGATATGGACAGCAGCAATATATGTGCAGTGTAGGTTTAACAAGGAGCTCAGATAAGAAGAGAGAAAAATCAAAGTGAGAACCACACAAGGTTCTATAATAGCAGCAGGTTTGGAAAACAGAGAACAGATAATGCAGGACTGACCCTGGTGCATTGACAGGAGCCATGATGCTGAGTGTGGTGTTGAAAACCTCCAGATCAACTTCATCCTCGACCTCAGTGCCTCTGCAGGCTCCAGGTAACGTCACTATGGAGACACCGATGAGGTATCCAGAGACGTCGGTGTGGAGGGAGATCACATCGCTCAGATGGGACTCGACCATGGCACACTGAGGATCAGAGAAGACAGGCTCATATTAGTGCTAAAGCAATATCAGTATAACTTTTTTGCAAAACACATGACCCAGTTTATTGTTTAGAAATATTTACAGACTGGCTCTGAAGGGCTGTAAGTCTGAACTAACACTGATTAAATAGCTTCAACTTTCAGATTGAAAACATTTTTATCCTTCCGTGAAGTACACAGAGATGGTTACCTTTAGTAGATAGACACTGCCTCTTTTGGAAACATTGAATATTTGTACATTAATTTTACTTTATGCACATAAAATAGCAATGTCCCCATTCAACCTCACAGACTGGAGATAATCAAAGCCTTTTTTACTGATCGGCACTGGTTTTAACCTAAGCTCTTCGTTTACGTCTGCTGTCATGGAAAGGGAGCACAACTTGTGGCAGGAAGATAATGCTGCAAATTTTTAAGAGTTTTCTTAATCAAAAAACTGTTTTATCGGTTAATTATACCTATATGATAACTCAGATTCAGCACAGGAGATATTTGTCCTGTGCTGATGTTGTGATTCTACTAAACAGACACATGATTTGGGCTCCAAGGTCAGCTCTGTTCTGTTCATTACTGAAATACAGGAGCATTGATCTTGACAATCCCGGCCCTCTTAAAAACAGGAGCTCTGACAACAGGTTATTAACCATCACAGAAGTCTGTGTTATGTTGGCCTGTTGCTAGCTAAACCCTCACAATGCTATCTGTAACTGCTGGTAGTTTGAGTGACAACGTATTTCTAAAAAGTACCTCTTCTCCCAATTCCTAAAAAATTATGTCTTTACAAACAAGTAATTCTATTTTGAATTACCCAACAGTTTTACCTGGGTCAGCCTTTTCTTTTCAAGGAACTTAGGGCAACTATACTGTAAACTTGTAAACCAAAAAAACCCAAGAACACTCAGAGAATATTTAGTCTGGCCAACAGCACATTTTTGAAAAAAGCCCAACCACTTTTCTTTGTATTACTGAGCATTTTAAAGTAGTTATTTTAAGTGTAATTGCTGGTGAAAATGAGTGAAATACATACAGCTCTGACAAATGCTGTGAGATAACCTTCCATCTGCCGCTCCGTCTGTCTGTCAGCCTGCAGGAAGACTCGAGGAACTCGGATTCTGTACAGTCCGTCCACTGCGGCCACTTCCTGTGGAGACACCCACGTTCAAAGCAAACATGTTCGAGATGCACCTTCATGCTGTGATATATTTATCACAATTTTATTGCACAACTTCTACCGCTGACTCAGTTTTTCAGGTGCAATACTCCAACAGCTTGATAGTTTCCTTTGCAAATTTGTAAGAAACTCTTTGTAGTAGTCTTTTGGTCTTCTTGTGGCAAAATGGGTTCACAAAGTGAGAAACATTTACGTGAAATAGGACTGTAGGATATATTGTATCAGCTCGATGCTGCTATGAGCACATTAACTGAAACACATCATGCTCCAACAGTTTTTGGTGCTTAATAAAAACAAAATGAAATGCTGCAGGTTTTTTAAACAGTAATCTACAAGAGAAATCGCTCTGACACAACATAATTTACTCTGAAAAGCATTCCTGAATATTTTGAGTGTTTTTTTAAAAACATTATTTACAAGACACAGAGTTTGTTGACATGCAGGCTCCACATGTGCACAGCAAAATGAACAATAGAACAAGTAAGACACACAGACGAGGAAGACGTGGTAAGAAAAAGAAACACAACATCGGGTTAATGAAAATATTTCGGCAACAGAAAGGATGATGTTGACCAAAAACAGGTACTCTGTCAACAATGTGTAGCAAATGTTTAATCATTTAAATCGGCACCGCAAAGCTCTGCATGATGAGTGCAAAGCAGGACCTGAATGCCATCCAAAGTGAAGAAATGATTGAATGACTTTGCTAATGTTACACAACATGAGGGAGAAAGGTTCCAATCATATATTCCTATATATATATATATATATATATATATATATATATATATATATATATATATATATATATATATAAATATAAATAAAAGATAACATTAAATTCATCAAAAATATAGTCTAGACATTTTTAATTTGGTAAATGACTATTCTAGCTGGAAACAGATGATTTTTAATGGAATATCTCCATAGGGGTACAGAGGAACATTTCCAGCAACCATCACTCCTGTGTTCTAATGCTACATTGTGTTAGCTAATGGTGTTGAAAGGCTCATTGATGATTAGAAAACCCTTGTGCAATTATGTTAGCACATGAATAAAAGTGTCAGTTTTCATGGAAAACATGAAATTGTCTGGGTGACCCCAAACTTTTGAACGGTAGCATATATATAATAAAACAACAAACATGAAAAATCTTTAGCTTTACTACATCAGTCCACATATTTTCAGCCCAATGATCACAGCTTACCTTCAGTTTGGTTCTGTCGTCCTCTGAGAGCTGGTTCTGAGACAGTGAGACACTCGGCTCCCTTCCAGCTTTCAACACCAGAGCGCCACGCACCCGAAACTTTGCTACATCATCTGAAACAAGAAAGACAGTAAGAACAGAGTCAAGTCACTGTCATTTAAATAAATATGCAGCTTATTTAAAACACCACTCGTACAGCCAAGGTGCTTTCCAACAGAGAATAAGACTGGCATATTGAATTTACCGAACAAGTTTAAATATTAAGGTTAAGACCCTGCAGTAATATTATGTAAATTTACCCAAGTCATTTGAAAGAACAGACAGGACGAATGAATGATTGCATGACTGTAGAGCTAACACGAATGCTACATATTTAATATCAAATTTTTGAAAGAAAATCCAGCAAAAAGAGCATGTTAAAGATAAATTACCTCAGCATCTACTAACAAAATCAGAACTATATGGCATTCCTCATTACATTGCTATATACATGTGTTTAAGTATGAATGCTGTTTAGTGAAAACATCCAGTTGCAATTTTCAGGCAGATATTGCCATTTGTGATATAATTTAGGGTCAAGCTTCATTTTTACATTCATTATGTACTAGAATTAAAACTATCACCATAAAAACGGTCATATATTTTATTGCTGGGGTGACAGTTTAATGATATAGATTGCTTGCAACATGTACTGATTATTATTTAATGGCACTGAAGATAGAACAATTATCACAAAAGCTGTGACTGTATTAAGTTAAATAGAAAATGCAGCAACAGTAAAAACTGAAAACAAATTAAACGAGCAAATTATTAATTGTTTGGGGGCAGCATCTAAGTATTGCAATTACGCTATAAAATTATATAAAGGGATGATTAAAAAAACACAAAAACTCTGGTCAGACTCCCTGCATAATGTACATCCTAAATTGCAGCCTTTGGGAATTGCTAATTGCAGTTACACATTCTGATTTAAAATCGGTTAATTGATCAGGATTGACTCTTTTCGTTTTTACAGAACAATTTGGCATTCCTTAAAACACCTCCATTTATGCTGTACCAGCTAAATGAACTTATCGATACATCAAAAAATGCTCAGTTGATATATTTTTGAATGGAGCTCTGCATGTAGGTTTCTCCATCCGGACGTAGACATCGCTTGCAGCACAGGGCTACTTAGTTAGCTTAACATCATTAGCAATAACGTATTGCACAGCATTTTAGAGGCAAAATAATCATAACACTTGCTCACCGACTTCAAATGAATGTTCAAGAGGCACAGAGAAACCGCTGAATTCAGTCTCCAAGTTATCACCGACCTGAGAGGAAAAATGAAATCCAGTGTTAGCCGTTAGCCGCTCACACATGCTAATGCTAATCATTTAGCTTCCGCTTTGCTGCATTTAGAATAATCAAGGTTAAAAAGCTAACATACGTCACTTACCCTCCTGCCGTTATTACAACATACAAAATCTGTGCATGCGATAAATAAAACAGTAGAAACAACAGCAACGTTGAATGTTGGTAGACGAGCCATGTTGACAGGAACGCCAGTCAAGTCTGTCCCCACAACATCTGCACTACCGGGTTTCTTCTTCTGCTGATGAATCTCCAGCACACAGTAGAGAGTGGTGCTGCCCTCTACAGGCAACGATCTGCCGCTTCTATGTTAACCCTCGTGTCGTCCTGTGGGTCAAAATTGACCCGTTTTAAAGTTTCAAAATGTGGATAAAAAATATATTTTCACAGTGAAACTTCTGATGTCCTCATTTTCAACATTTTTGGGAAATCATTGAACATATTTTGGTGGAAAAAAAAGAAAGAAATGTTAAAAATGTTTCTTCAGAACATTCACAAAAAAATCAACCAAAATCCAGCGAAATTCGCTGGATTTTGGTTGATTTTTTTGTGAATGTTCTTAAAGAAAATAATAGAAGTTGTACTGATATGAATGTAATCACTTTAGATATTTTTAGGATTTGTTTTGAAGATTTTTACTAATTTTTGGAAAATATTTACAAGAATTTTCTTGCCAACTTTGGGGGATTTTTTTTGTTTAAATAAAACTTTTAAGGGAAACTTTTAAGGAATTATTGGAATTTTCTTCCTGAAGGTTTTGCAAATTTTCAGAAATTTGGGGAATTTTTTGGCTGAATTTTTGGATTTTTTTCAGACAATGAAACAATATTTTTTGGTGCCTGTAAATGAGGACAACAGGAGGGTTAAATACAGGCCGGCTGAGTGAAGGCTCATTCTGTCGTAGTCCGCGCTCATATACTGTACACTCTCATAATAACTCTTTCACTATACTGATACCATATTTATTTTATATCTTATTATGTTTTATGTTACATTTTATTCCACTAAACATAACCACTACAACTACAGCCACTATTGACTATACTTCACCGTATAGCTACCTTTTTTTTTCATTGTGTGCAATGTGCAAATGGTTTTATGGATATAGATGTGTCCAATATTGTAATGCAATGTATGTCCTTTTTAATTTTCTTTTTAAGCTCTAAGGCACTAAGCAGGCCCAACAACTCACTTTAATTTTTTTTGTTGTTTTTTTTTCACATATTGAATTTTAGACTATGTTTGAATGACAGTATCTCAGGAATGATTGAAGATTTTTTTTTTTTTTTTTTTAAAGAAGTTTAAATGTGATTATTTAGTCTGCTTGTCTAAAAGCGGAATCAGCTCCCAGTTTGGGTTCTGGAGGCAAATATCTTCTCTACTTTCCTTTTTAATAAGAATTACAGTTAAGGCGGCTTGAGGCAATCCTATGCTGCTGTAGGCCTATTCTGCTGCAGGACTTCCCATGATGCACTGAGCACCTCTCCTCTCTTTGTCTCTCAATAGATTTACATGCCACTATTGTATGTCACTAACTTTGTGTCTTCTCTCTCCTCTAGTTTGCATTTTATCCTTTGCAGGTATTCTCTAGAGCTGCATGTTTCTGATCTGCAGTTACTGGCCTCATCAACCACATGTTTATTGTTCTCATATGCTTTATATTTTAAATCTGCTCTCCTGTTGTCTCTCCTCTTTCCCCTCACCCCAACCAGTCGAGGCAGATTGATGCCCTCCCTGAGCCTGGTTCTGTTGGAGGTTTCCTACTCTTTAAAAGGGAGGTTTTTTTCCCCAGTTGTCACCAAAATGCTGTTCAAATCAAGTCAAGTCAACTTCATTTATACAGCACATTTAAAAAACAACCAAGGTTGACCAAAGTGCTTTACATTTCAAAATACAAGACACAATCTGAGCAAGATAAACAATACATAATGCTTTTACTATACCCAAAGTGCTTTATATTATACACCACATTCACACACTGATGGTAGAAGCTGCTATGCAAGGCGCTAACCACGATCCATCAGGATCAGTTCGGGGTTCGGTGTCTTGCTCAGGGGCACCTCGACATGAGCTCTCCAGGCCAGGATCAAACCGGCAACCCTCTGGTTACAAGACAGCCTCTCCACCCACTGAGCCATGCCACCCCATATGTAGTTCTACAGACTGGGTGCAGCCACAGAAAAGGCTCGGTCACCTCTGTTTCTGAGTCTGGATCTGTGAACTTTAAGGACCATCTGATTGGCCAACCTCAGCGATAAAACTGGAGCATGGACAAGTAAAAGACCAAATAAATAAGAAGGTTCCAACCCATTTAACACCTTAAAAACAAGCAATAAAATTCTTAAAACAGTTCTCAAGCAGACAGGAAGCCAGTGGAGCGAGGATAAAACTGGAGTGATGTGCTCCTGTTTCTTTGTCCCTGTTAGAAGTTGGGTAGCAGCATTTTGTACCAGATGAAGCCGACGAAGGGAAGTCTGATCAAGACCGACATACAGAGAGTTGCAGTAGTCTAGATGTGATAAAGGCATGTATGATTCTCTCAAAGTTGTTGTGGGAAAGATAGGACTTTACTTTGGCCAACAGATGGATTGAAACTGGATTTGGATTTGTTGGGTTTCTCTCTATCATACAAACTTGTAAGGTCTTCACCTTACTTTGTGAACGGCCCTGCAATGACTTACATTGTAACTTGGCACCAAATAAACAAAACTGAATGGAAACACTTTCAAATAGCTGGCAGAACACAAGTCTCAAAGGAATATCATCCCTTTGTCAGAGTTTTTCTTTTAACAGATGGCTGCGGAGAGAAGTAATGCCTTTGTTCCCTGTTTTCACTCTTTTACCATCGAAATCCTAATTTTTCCTTGCAAATGATAAAACATAACCTTCAAATCAAAAGTTTTCCCTGATAGAGATTCCTTAGATAGAGAGCAACAAGAAGCCTAGATGTTCTCAGTCTTAAACAAGCTGCACAAACTCTCCAGGAGAATTTAGCCTTCCATCTTAAACCGCTTAGCTTTTTTGACTTCTCTTCCCTCAACATGTTTCCTAAATTTCTTCTATCAGTTTAAACACTAGACAACATCTTGTACCACATTTTTCTGTTCTGGGATTCCACTCTTTTCTCCCTCTATTTTCCTTGCTTTCCAAAGTTGATCCACACTTTTTAAAATCATTGGAAGCACCCAGTCAGGCAGAATCTGTGTATGCAGCTCTTCACCAACACACCTCAAAGAATCAACCACTTTCAGTAGGTTCACAGCTTCAAACCCTCCAGCGACCTGGTCTTTCATTTTGGAAATATACTCTATGTATCCAGACTTGGCCGATAGATCCTCCCTCTCCCAGCCCTGATTCACCCTCCGACGGCCCTGTGAGGCTTCACATCCAAAGAGTCGATGTTTTCAGTTTTCATTTAGCATTTTTTTTGGTTTCATCTTACTTTAATCAATTATTAAATTTCCTTTGTGTACCTTTAAAATTTGATTCAAAAGGTTAGCAAAAGGCATCGCAGTGTTTCTGACGGTTCGTTTCAGACTGAGATTTGGCTTCAACGCTCCTCGTTCAGTCCTGCCTGTGTTTACATGCTTGTAAATGATTGGTATCTTTAGTGACAAGAGAGATAAATGGACACACATATGCACAAACACACACTCAGGGACTTAATTTGCACCTTCTGGGCTATTTAAGTTATGTGCCGACCTACTTGTATTTGTGTTGTTTATGAAAACCTCTCAGTACTGTGGATATATCAACTTACTTTTCCGTTGTGTCTGTTTTTGAACATGTTGTCATCTGCTCTGCCGGCGCTGCTGCACAGAAACAGCATTCAGTATTTGAATTAATATTTTTAGCATTTTGGTATTTACAGTAGTTTCCTTGTCTGTTGACAGAATCGGCTAATGAAGCAGGTCTGTACGTGTGCTGCTGTCTTGTAACGTGTCAGCAGCAGTTTATTTTTCTTGGCAAATGTATACAATTTTTCATTTCTATTTCTGGCTGTCAACAGTTTAGCTTAGTGTTGCTCCATATTCTGGTTAAAACAAAGAAAGTTGGAACAGGACAGATAATTTAATGTTCTAATGTATTTGTCCTAATGTGATATTGATGTTTTTGATTAGTTTAGTATCTTTATTATATTCATGATATAATTTACTGGATGATACGATCAAAAGTTGCTGTTTTTTCCCAGTGGTTTAAACCTTCTGAACCCCAAAACTTTTGGCGAGTTTGAGACTGATGTTATCTTTTCAAAAATCTCTAAAATTACAACTTTTATCAGAGCCAGAAGCTGTGAAAACTTTCTGACGGCCCTTAAAGTATTCATCTGTGATGTGCCAAATCTTAGGCTTAGAATTATGATATTTTAGCTAAATCATTTAATCTGACACAATTAAAATTTTAAAAAATCAACAAAAAGTAACCATTTTCACAAACCAGACTCTGTAAAAGACTTAAAAAATCTGCACTCCTTGGTGCAACCATGAAGCCATGAATCACTCAGCTGCAACCAACAGTCACATGACAAAAATTCAGGGAGTTTTCAGCTAAACTACAGACTGTGTTTACACTGAGCAAATATGAAACAACTATAGATACAGATTAAAATGTGAGTAGTAAAACACCTACAGTATGTAGAGCAATATTTTCCCCCCCCAGTGTTGGTAACATCTGTGGGCACTTGGAAAAATGTTGTACATGAAGATTCAAAGTTTTTTCAACTTTTGTAAAGTAAATAGTTAAAGAACTTGAACTTTTGTTGCATTTTTGCATGATTTATAGCATCATAACAGTAACATACTGCACAGAAGAGATTATTAAGCTATCTCTACTTCAAACTAGTTGTGTTGTTTCCATGGAGGTGCATGACGTTATATTTGTGAGCAAAAGTGCAAAAAAAATATTCATCAACTGCTTGGAGTTCGGCAGGGTTATATCTATTTATTCACACACAACATCCCACTTCACTCTCCCTCATACTCCAAGACACAGATATAGACACAGACTGAACTGAATATGACGTCTGATGTGAATATTTGTTTCTGTGCACCTGCGAGCACTTACTCATATACGGCCAGCAGAGGCTGCTAACACACCAGAAAAGACCCCCTCATCCTTCCTCCCCCACCCCACCCCCCACCCCTCTCCAAAAGCCCCTAAAAGTGCCATTTTTATCTGCTGAATAATAAATATTTATGTCCTGCGATGAAGAGGGTAATTCATGTTTTTAAATGCTTTAGTCAGCATTCTCCGGCCTACCTTTGCCAGAGTTTTATTTACTTAAATGTCCTTTTAAGGGCTAAGTGTGCACTGAATCACACACAGTGTTCTGAGCTGCTGCTGCTGCTGCTGCTCCCAAGACCTACATTTTACTGTACGTCATCAGCATGTGTCTGCATTAGAAGTGGAGAGAACAGCTGTTCACATCTGGCATCAGAATGTGTCTCCAGTGACCTCTTGTGATCAGATTTTATTTCCCTGCTAGAATTTCTGCTTTATCTGTGGGAACCAGCAACTGCTCTTTTCCATAAGACTGGAAAAGTGGATTGCAGCGGCTATGGGATGCATTTCTTCTCACTCCAAAGCTTTGTCCAAATTGTTTAGCATTGCCACTTTTATTGTACACAAGGCAGCCTGGGAAGCTTGTAGAATTATCCAAGCAGGTGTCTTCTGGTGACTCTGGCCATGTAATCACGATGTTGATGGTTTGAATCCCTCTCATTTCCTATAATTTCTCACGTCCATATTGAATAAAGGCAAAGATTAAAAAAAAGAAAAAGGAAGGAGATTATATGAATATTCAACCTGTTGACTGATGTTCTACTTGATTTTCTGCTTGAATTTAAATGCACATTTATTCTGTCTAAATGAAGCATTAATGATTCGATCTCAGGGTGTTTTCATGGTTTCAGAGCTCAGTCGCACCTGTGTTTGACAATATCAAGAGGCCTTTTAGCACTAAAATGGGCAAAGTTTTTTTTTTTTTTTTGAGAATCATTGACTATATTTAAAGATTCACAAACCCTCCATGACCCAAAGGTTTCCTGATGAGCAGTTTTGAAGCTCTGACTGCCACCATCTTGGCAAGGCCTATAGCTCCTCCTAACTCCCAGCTAAATCAAAAATTAGCGAAGAGATGGAGCGTGAATGGAGCTTTGGCGAGCCATGCAAACGTCTCTGAGCCATGAACTGTCTGTGATAGCACCAACCTGTCAGTCAAAGCAGCCATGTCCTTAATTATGCTTCAATATAAGCCTTGATACAAAGTAAATGGGTGAGCTGTATAGAAATTAACCCCCTGTGCAGTTGTCACAAACAGTGGATTCAGCTATTGAGACCAACACTGTCTTGTGTACCAGGCTGCGGACATTTTTATTATCTGCTGTAAAGCTGGACTTTACAAGAAATTCTGTGAGGATTGATGTGCTTTTAGAAACAGCCTCAAGTGGACATTTGAGGAATTGCAGATTTTAGGGCTTCATTTTTCAGCCCTGAAGGTTACCAACTGAAGAGAATGCACCAAATACTGCTTTTGAGTTGAGCTACATTGGTATAAAGGACATAACTCTTGGAAACACAAATTATTTTATAATTCTCGTGCTGTATGAACTCAAGGTTCCTGCTTTAGCAGCGGTCCTTCTCCTCAACTGGCTCAGAGAGCACAGGTTACATTATGTGGCACCTCCAAGCCAGAATTTATGGATCGTTATTCTTCTTGTCTGGGCCTCTGTGCTTTGGATCTTGACTCCAGTTGCAACATTAGCTCCGTTTAAAGTTGCCAAACTGCTGCTGAACCGTCCAAGGGTGAGGTAAGGGGAAGAACGGCTGTGACTTCACATGGGTTTCAGACAGAGGTGCCCAAAAATTAAAAGTATGAAACCAGAGCGAAGGCAAATCAACTGCAGGTTTCTGCCAAATGTGATTGATGTGATTTATCTCTCGATGCTTATTCCTGGCTGAAGAGTTCTGCTGACACGCAATAAACCCTCCGTGGATACAAGTGAAAGGCATCCATCATTTTAAACTTCAACTCTGCTGCATCAAAGTGCTGAAAAGGAGTTTTGAATCGAGTGTTAATCCGTTAAAGTCTAGAATATCAAGAAGTCAAGACTATTTTTGGACATCCAGCTTGATTTTTTTGTTCACAGAACTTTTGACAAATTCACTTTTTTGAGGGTTGTCACACCTTATCCACTTTAAATCCTGTCCTGACATTTTGCGAGGATGACAATTGAGGATGGCTGGTAACAATATGAAGCGTACTTGACGTATTTTGACAGCCATGTCCGAGATGAGGTCAAAAACAAGGGCGAGAAATGGAACAAACGGGAGACGTGGCTCCATATCGGCAACTTTTAAATGAAACTCTGTTGTCCCCTTGTGACAGCAAGGGTAAATACAAAAACATGGTAAACGCACATGGTTATTGCTGTTGATCGCTGTCTTTTTAGGACTGTAATCCTACCTCTTTATCTGAGGCATCTGAAACTTTTTTTCAACGCTGCCTTGGACATTTTCTGTTACTGCGGTAGCTTCCTTCTTCAGCTCAGGTAAACCAGTTATCGTAGGCTGAAGTCACAACAGACTCCAGATTTAAAACTCCAGTATATTACAAAACACCAAGACATTTACCTGGTGTTGAGGGGCTGAATCAGTGTGCGAACTCATTTGACTTGAATATAATTGACGTTCATTCATATGCAAATGTCTCACAATGCAGCTTTAAAACATGTTTTTGGTAGGTGAACCATCCATCAAAATTATGGAGGCTACTACTGTTTATACTAGGAGGATTTGTTTGCTAATTTCTCACATAAAAATCGTGTGTCCACTTGGATTAAAGGTCATGCTCCCAATATATACAGTGGTGGAAAAAAGTTTTCGGACACCCTTAAAATTTTTGCACAATCTCAAATATTATCATGAAATATTTGTCAAAAGATCTTATGGGGTTCAAAAGGTGCAGCTGCATTAGACAGCCACAAACACGTACAAATGATATTTTTTTGTTTATTGTTTACAAGAAAAATTAAATATAAATTACTGACAGTTTCAATATGTCAGTTCTCAACATTGTTGTTATTAAAGTCAACAAATAAGAGAGAATGCGTTCAAAACTGAAAAAAATAAACCATCACATCATCAAATTAATATTTAGTAGTCCTGCTATTAGCACACAGTAGAGCTCTAATCCTGGCTGGCATGTTCTCCACGAGTCTTTCACACTGTTGAGGAGTAGTCTAGTCCCATTCTTCTTGAACTACTGCTTTTAATTCTTCTAAATTCTTTGGTTTGAAACAGACCTTTTGATAATCCACCACAGATTTTCAGTGGGGCTCATGTCCAGGGATTGAGCTGGCCACTCTAAGACCTGGATACTGTGCTCCTGCAGCCCAGTTCTGCTGGTTCTGGATGTGTTCAAGGGGCATTATCTTGTTGAAACATCATGTGGCTTTCGAGAATGGCACAACACTTGGCAGAGTTTAATGTGTCATCACAGACAGTGGGATGACCAACACCAGCAGCACTTATGCATCCCCAAACCATGATACTGCCTCCACCATGCTTGACAGTAGGTACTGTACATGCTGGAGAAAATGCTTCACCTGGCCTTTTGTGTACCTTCACATTAGCAGGAGGAAGATAAAGCTGGAAACTGGACTCATCTGACCACAGAATCTTCTTCTACTTCCTGGCTGTCCAGTTCTTGTGTGTTTGGTCCCAACAACACCAGGCTAACCTCTGTCTCTCATTGGTCAGAGGCTTCTTGACAGCCTTGTAGGACCTTAAGCCATGATCTAAAAGTCGATCATGTACAGTGCAGAAGGAACACTGGACACCAGTTTGGTTTGACCACTGCTGCTGAAGCTCCTGTGATGTCATTCGGTGGTTTTCCTTCCACGTGGATCAGAATCAGTCATTTCTTGCTGAAGAAACCCTTGGATGCACAGATCTTGGTTTGTCTTCCAAGCTGCTGGTTTGTATGTATTTCTGCAGAGTGTATCCAACTGCATCTGCACTTCCTGGCTATCTGGTGGCTGCTGTACCCTTCCTGGCAGAGAATCTGTATCTTCAGGCGTTAGGTTCCTGTATTTTTGTCTCTGAAGAACTTTGAGATGTGATGGCTCTATATAGACATGAAGTACAACAACAAAAATTGTGTTTTTAATAAAAAAACACTGCCTTCATTAGTGGATCACTGGTACCAAAATGACACAATACTCAAAATTTCTTATGTATTTTTATGGAACCAATCAATTTTAAGTGTTCAGTGGCTTTGTTAGGATTTGTTTAGCATTTTCGCTGTCACTGTACTAAAAGAAATTGCACTTGAAGACTTCAAAGTGATTCTTTATGCAATATGTCACAAATGCATGGGGTGTCCAAAAACTTTTTTCCACCATTGTATCTGCTTTTAAGTGCATAAAATATCATAGAAACAGCTATTTTCTTCATCACTCAAGTTCAGCCCACATCTTCTCATGAGACTGTCAACAGTTAAATGATAATAGATTTATATGCTGTAACATAATTCAATTTTTCCACGTCTGTGGATGGAAACAGTCTGTCTCTGGGCTCATCTTCAGTTTAAAGGTGGCTCAGTGCTAAGGAGCATATGGTGACTGAGGCATGTGATTCCCTCGGGCTCTGCCTTTGAAACTATGCAGGCCTACACAGTAGCTCTTCCCCTTACTGGGACAGCCCATTACTCTCTGTCACCGTCCTAAACAACGGTGTCACCTTACTATTCTTAGTTAAATATGAACGCCTGTATATTTATATGAAACGACAACAGGACTTTCACTTTGAAGGAAGACGCTGTCATGTCCTGTCTGCCGGCATGCTGTTAAAAATGGAGCATTATGAAAAATGAGAGAAAATGTTTAAAAATACATCCCAAGTTTTAAATATGCTGCCATAGTTTGGGGCTAATCACTGAAAAATAATTTTCCCACAAGCTTTTGTCAATAAATTTTTCATATTGCAGTGTTTACAGCAGCTCAGATGAACAAAATAATTACAGAAATCAGCATAAAATAGTTTTTAGTGATTTACCACAGTTTGAATAATCTCTCATCCCTCCAAATCTATTAAAACTGGCCTAGCAGGGTCTTATGTATCGCATTAAAACCCATAAGAACTCCAATTACAGTATAAGAAACAAACTAAAGACACTGAAGGATGTAAAAGAGGATGGAAGGAGTAAAAGATCACCATCCATCTGAATTAAGTACACTTTATATAGTAGGATCTTAAAGTAATCAGTCTAACCTTAGCCGATGGGTCGATGCAAACCACAAACCACAAGTTCCCATTGTATTACTGATAATTTCATCAAATAGAAGTACAACAAAATACATCTGACACAAGAGTAAGAGCAGATTTACAGTGAAACAACCTGCATTAGCTTATTTTTAGGCTTCCTGGAAGGAATATCATCACCTTTACAAGAAAAAACTATACATACAAAACTGGCGTCGTAACAGTTTTACTAGGAAATCTGGGGTCTTAACATTCATTAAGAATCTACCGGAACATTGTTCCAGACCAAGCACACTGATCTACTTTCACCACAAAACCCACTCAGGAACACAACAAAAAGCTTAGGGAGTTGACCAACCACCAAACTCCCAAGATCCCGACAGAATGAAGCATCCACAGGATTCATAAAAGCAAGCCTGATCCACAAAGTGCCACCACACAACCCACAGAACCAAAGTCCTGGTACCAGACACTACAGGACCTTATCAGAGGTTCTGCATCCACACCCCATCAGGCCAGAGCTGTTCTGACAGTACAAAAGGATCTATACAATATTAAGCAGGCGGTTTTAATGTTGCAGCTGATTAATGTATGCAGCAAAGACTAAAGGAATTTAATGGATGAGCATCAAAGGTTAGTGTCATCAATTTGGTATCCAAATGTGACACACAATCTCCCCTTCTGTTCCTGAGTTACGGCCTTTAATAACAGCCAGAAAGTTGTTTTGACAGAACATTACGATATCACAGTGAAGCCGACCTTTGACCTCCTGGATATGAAATTTCATTGTGTGACATTTTGTCATAATTAGCATATGAATCCTTAAAATCCCTCTGTAGTCATAGATTAAACTCTGAAAACTCATCTCTGTGTATCAAAGTCACATATTCAGAAGGTTTTCCATTAAAATAATCTGCAGTAAAATGGCTGAGATGAAACTCCGCATCTCCTCTTTCTCCAGCTACCCCACTGAACTCAGTGCAGCTCAAGGACACCAGCTCACCTACAGCTCTGCTCAAACACTGTACAACTGCTCTGCACCAAACAATGACAAGGTACAATGTTGGAATATATCAGAAATCCATGTTCAAACTGGAAACCGATTCTAAAGAAGACACAGAAAGTAACATCCTTGTAAGATGAAAATGCCTTGAAATGTTGTGGACTACTTGTTTTGTGCATGTTGCGTCTTTAAGCATGCAAAAAAAAACCCTAACTGTACATGTTAACTGGCTGAAAACATATTTTGTGAGATTGTAGTGACACCCTTGACGTCCAAACCTCATCAGTTCATCACTGAGTCTAAGTAAATATAAGTGATTGATTTGAAAAAATTCCCTCAAAGCATTAAAGAGACACTCACAGAATCACATGTAGTCATGTTCCATTTACAAAAATGGAACAAAAATATGGCTGCATGGATGGATGGACAACAAAAGAACAAATAGAAATCAACTACAGTGCTGCATCGCCTGCAAATTTCAGCAATATTTCTGTGTGTTCAATACTATAAGTAGCTGTTATCTGATCTATTGTTCAAATTATTATAGCCGCTTTAAGGTAGACCCTGTGGATGCTCACAGATAGTTCCAAAAGAAAGTTAATCTAATATTTTCTCTTTTCAAAGTGTGCTACTGTATACACTAAGGTACTCCAGACTCCACTGTATCACTCTGAAGGAGAAAACCTCCCATTAGAACGTGCTATTTGTGTGTTTTCATGCCATCAAAGCAACCAGCTTGGTGATACTTGTGAGGTAAAAATCAGGTTCATTTATTAGCTGATACTGAGGAAGTGTGTCTCAGTTTTTGCTTCACATTAATGCACCAGTTTCTTCCCTTTTTCCCCCTTCTTCCTGCCATAATCCATCAAAAATTCTGTCCACACACTAAATGTAGTTTTGCCCTAAAAACAATCAAATCTCTCCCATTAAATATTGATGCTAACTGCTGCCTGTTGACAGCTTCAGCCTCTAAACCGGTGAACAAATGTCCTGGGAAAGCTGCTGCGAAGGTGGAAGAGACCTGCCTCAGTTGGCTTAACGTGTGCTTCAGTGAGGCTTAACTAATGCAAGTGTTAAATAACTCCAGTGTCATCCTGTACAGCGGATCACTGGATCATGTAGGACACCTATAGTTAGTCTCCTATATCCACTCTAAATCCACAATATATGAATAATTTCAACCCATTCGGAGAGTTTAGTCAGCATAAATTGGAACTGATGAGCTGTGAGCACATCAGAAAGATTTATTAAAGATAATTCAGCTTAAAAGTCAAGTAATGTAAAGTTATAATATATATTCTAACGGGCTCAAGGACCCTTTTAAGTCCTATTCAAACAGCTCTCCATAATCTTCCTCGAGGGTATTTTGTTCTCCTTGAACATCTGAATCTCAAGTTGCACTCGCCTTAAATAGCTGTTCTTCAATCTCGGCCGTCTCTTTCTGACTTAAGTTGTCTCTCCAAAATTAAAGGCACAAAGAATGTTTATTGTTACAGCCAAGGTTAAGGCTGCCAGGGAAATGTGGGCAGCAGGAAAACAAGGGCAGGATCCTGAAAGGCATCACTGTATACAGATGGATGCATGGACAATAGAAAGCTTATTAAATCCATAAGTTAACAGTTATGTATGTAGTTTCCATATCAGGTCCAGGCTGGTGTTTGGATGACGTGTTGTGTCTCTGATGTGTTGGGAGGTTTACGTCTCCAGGAACTCCTAAGGTCAGTGACCTCCTCCTGCTGTCTTTGACCTTGTTCCTCACATCTCCTGCTGATGGATCCTCGTCCCATAAAGCACATCCTGATGACAGCTACAGTCCTGAAGAATAAATGGGATTGTCAGAGCCTGAAGGAACGCAAGGCTGCTGTTGCCGCTGTGCTCCCGTTTTGATTCGTTTTTTTTTTCTCCTGTCAGTTGGGGACAGTGCACTGTAAAAAAAAAAATAGACATTTTTTGGAGCAATGTACTGTTATTTTACAGATTTTCTCACATTTGTTGAATTGCAGATAATAACTAGTACAATCACAGAAATGTAGTTATTTATTTACATGTTAACTGTAAAGAAAATTGTACATAATGTCCACATCAAAAATGTGTATCTTCACAAATAATGATAGACTCCAGCCCCCGGTGACCCTAATGAGGATTAAGCAGTGTATAGATAAAGGAATGGAATAGATGTTACGATATTTGCTGCTATTTAACCCTCTTGTTGTCCTGCGGGTCAAATTGACCTGTTTTACAGATTGAAAATGTGGGAAAAAAATACATGTTGTCACAGTGAAACTTCTGATGTCCACATTTTCAACATTTTTGGGAATTTTTTGAACATTTTTTGGTGGAAAAAAAGAAATGTTAAAAATGTTTCTTACGAACATTCATAAAAATATCAACCAAAATCCAGCAAATTTTGCTGGATTTTGGTTGATTTTTTTGTGAATGTTCTTAAAGAAAATATTAGAAGTTTTACTGATATACATAATCACTTTAGATATTTTCAGGATTTCTTTGGAAGATTTTTACTCATTTTTAAAAAATATTTACAAGGATTTTCTTGTCAAATTTGTTTTTTTTTTTTTTTTTTTAAATAAAACTTTTAAGGGAAACTTTTAAGGAACTACTAGAATTTTCTTCCTGAAGGTTTTGCAGATTTTCAGAAATTTGGGGAATTTTTTGGCTGAATTTTTGGATTTTTTTTCAGACAAGGAAATATTTTTTGGTACCCATAAATGAGGACAACAGGAGGGTTAAAAATATAAATGTGTAAGAGTCGAAAAAGGTAAATCAACTTTTAACTGTTATTTTACAGATTTTCCCAGTTTTTGGTTGATTTGTTTTTTTTTTGTTTTTTCTTTTTTGAAAATCCAGTAAAATTCTAATAAAAATAAATTAAATATACTATATTTAATCATTGCTGATCCTTTTACTTTCTAGTGTAATTCTACTGTATAATAACATTAAAATAGTTTTCTAATGTCTAGTACAAAATTTTGAACAGCTACAGTCGTTGACATGTTGACTGTAAAATAGGCCAAAACAGTAAATAATGTCCACATCAAAAATCTGTTTTTAAAAATAGTAATTAGTTCTTTTACAATGTATGACCATATGATTACACTTTTTACTGTATTCAGATTTGTTTAAAATATAATTATTAATAAAATATTATATAAAAAGTTAAAATAAATAATATAAAAATGTTTTTTGTGGCATCTTTGCTGACTCATATGCTTACAGTTTTTTTTTTTTTTTTTTTTAGAGTGTATTGTCTAATCCATCAGTCAAACTGTCAGAAGCTGATTAGCATCAGTCCCTTCGTTAATGTTGCACCTCTGAGGGCCTAACGAGTTAATCAGCTGGCGGGTTTTCTCCGAGGGACGGACTTTTCTTTCCAGCTCCGGACCACTTTTGCCCCTCGATGCTGCCAGGGTTTCAGATAACAACCATTCTATCACTCTCCTCCTTCCTTGTTCCACTTGTTGTAGAGGGGAGGACGGCGTCAGAGTCAGTTTGGGGGTGGGGGGGTGCTGAGGTCATAAAAGGGATGAAGGAGGAAATGCAGGCAGATCCACTGACGAGCAGGAGGAGGACGCTTTCAGAGGAATCACTATAAACAGACACAGACATGCCTGAGCCCCAGAAGCCAGGTAAGATGGTCCATCCTGAGGGATTATATTAGGAAGCGGAAAACAAAAGCGCACGGCACCGATTCAGTGTAACAAAGAGATGTTCAGACTTGTGAAAAAGAATCTCGAGCCCATAATTTGAACCCATTCTTGATAAAAATGCTTGTGTGTTGGACAAACGAGGCCGTTGCTGCATTCTTGCATCAAGAAACATCACAGCTTCGCTTTTATAAGGTCATTAGTAGTTTAGTCTAGTTCTGTCCACTGGAAGTAAAAACAACACAAAAAGTACTACAAGATTCTTCTGAGAAACTGTGGCATGATGGTTCTTTTACTTTTTTCTCTCCCAAAAGAAAAAAAAACCTGAGAATAAATGTGACCTCTAATGCAGTAAAGATCTCTTAATATGCAGTTCATTAGTGGGCATGTGGATCAAAGCCGCGGAGCATTACTCACTAATCTGTGGTATGAGTTTTAGGTTTCATTAGTTACAAGCTCTTGTCTTTTTTCACTGCTTCCTTGTTGCTTTCTCTGTTCTGCAACTGCTCTACAAAAGTATCTGTGCATCTTATGAAGGCAAACTCTGCTGTTTTAACCTATAAAGTTGCAAAAAAGAGACGCTGTAAAAAATAACCGTAATTTTTTTATTTTACAGATCTCTGTCTCGGTTTTGTTAAAATACCAGTAATAACCAGTGGAAGCTTATGCTAATTTCCTAAGCTTATAGGAAATATAATCATTATTTTACAGATAATGTTTTACTGTTGTTAAAAAAATGCATATTAATGTCTGATACAGGGTATTTTTTAACTGTAATTTGACAGATTTGTCACATCACAGATAATTTCTCCTAAAATCACAGAAAAGGGTATTAATTTAAATGTTGTCTGCTTAAAAAAAGCTAAAATAATACATATTTTATTTGTATCCAACATGTGACAATTAAGTTATACACTTTTATTGTGTTTAATTCAGCTAAAAATAGTACAGAAAAGATATACTCCATCATTTATTAAAGATTTTTTTCCAGTGCGCTTGCTGCCAGAATTTAAGCTTTTTTAAAATATGGATTTCATTTTTTCTTACAGTATAGTAGAACGGAAACAGCCATGTGTTAGACTTAACTGTTTTAACATATATAGAAATGCTTAGAACAGCAGCTATTAACAACACTGAAAATGAATCTCGTGTGTTTATATATAAACAAATGTGTCTTTTAAAGATGATTACTATTTTAGAGGCAATGTTTTTTTTAACATTTATTTTCCTACTATAATAAATACAATAATTCCCGTGGCAGAGAAGCTCCAACAGATAAATAACAGCTACTGCATTTGTGGTACACACAGTGACTATTTTTAATCTACCTTTTTCTACATATTTTTTTAGAGTTACAATAAAAGTTAAAAGTTACAATATTCTACAGTTTTTTGTTTTTTTTAAATCTTTTTTTTTTTTAGTTTATTTTTAATACAGTTTTTGGTATGTATATGGCTATGGTTCCATTATTTGATATTTAATTCATGTGCCATATAAATATTTTATGACCAATTTTATCTCCGTTTTCTTTTATTTGTATGTCTATGTGTTTATTTGTGTTTTTGCGCGGCTACATGGTAAAACAAGCCCCTGCATCAGTGTGGCTTGAATTTAAATAAAAGTTGATGACTGATTGAGGTTCACTAAGCTGAGGCCGGCAGGAGTGGTGAAAGGATAGAAGTTGGCACAAATACAGTAACATCAGATGTGAGGCTCAAGGTTAGAACTGAAGATGTTTGTTTTTGTGTGATTATGTGTCATGCACAGATTAAATATGTTTTGTGTTGTTATATATATATATATATATATATATATATATATATATATATATATATATATATATATATATATATATTATAGTGGAAAAATTGTGAGCAAAATGATGCAAAATTCTGTAAATTTTAAATAAGTCAGAGCTCATTACACAGAAAAGGAATACAGGCTATAAATGCCTGGTTTCATCACTGATAATAAGCCTTTTTAATGCCCCCTAAACTGCATGTATGTGATTCCAGCAGCAGAGTGTAACCTTACTGGCATAACATTTAATAACCTCAGCGCTGAAACACTAACCGAGCACCACAACACGGCGATATGTGACATTAAACTGTACAGTTGTAATGTTTCTAGGGTCTGAAATGTTGCTGCTGTTGCTGCTTTTATCAACAGCAACCTCAGAGTCCAGTAAATCTTCCGGTAGCTTGAAATGAAGGCATGCATGAGGAAAAAGGAAGGAAAAGGACGGCGAGGTGGAAGGTAGGGATGATTTGTTAGAGGAACCAAGTCAGGTGTAACTACCTGCCGTCGTATCTCAGCACCTCAGACACATAATCTACGTGACCCTGATCGCCTCCCTCATTCTGTTACGCCGTTTCCTCGGCTGACGTCTATCGCCAATCTGCATGAAATTTCATCATGTCTGCGTGGAAAAACGACTTTCTTTTAGTGGGTTTCACCTTCTCTGTCATGGGCTGAGATCTCTTTTGCCTCATTGAGCTCCTTCAAAGTCAAATACGAAAAAAAGTGAGTTGCTGGAAACAAAACGTGTTCCCAGAAGTCCACATTTAGAGATGCTGTGTATGTGATAAATTTGATTTGATGAGCTTATCCTTTTTTATTCTCCTATCATGCGGTAATTCCATCCCGCATTTGATTATATCTTACCAATGTGTCGCCAATCCAGCGTCCTGACATCACACATATTATGTTCCCGTCACCACATTACTACCTTCTCTCAGGCTCCTCTTGTTCTCATCCCAAATCCTTGCCCCCCTCTTGAACTTCATCGCACTTTCTCAGCTTTGGAGCCCCACTGCCCCTGTCGATCAGCTGGTTACAGATCATGTGACGCCCCCTGTGGCGTCTCGCTCTTGGCGGAAGAAGCACGCATCCCAATAAACAGCCACAAGAATAGTTTCTCAATGTGCGAGCGGCGGCTCTGGCCTTGTGGATCCATGAAGGGAAAGACACCTCTGCAGAGGGAGGGGTGTGGACACTTAGACCCTGGTTGACCCACAAAGGAGGAGCAACACACAGAGTCACACAAAGCAGCCCAGCAGGACCTTTGTATCTTCTGTAGCTCTGTATTGTTCGGTCTCATGAAGCTGTTCGGAAGGAGCCAGTCACACAGTAATTAGACCTTGTGCTCCAGAGTTGATGCTGATAGTTGCAGGGTGCCAGCCTGGCGCTGCTCCACTGCTGAGCGTGTGCAGAAATAACCCAATTTTTAATTACCAGTAACACTGCCAGAGGCCAGCGTCTCTACCCAAACACTCCTCCCTGCTCCGACAGGACCAGGATCAGCGGCCGGCCTCATAGAGAGAAACTCTGATTCTGGCTTAGGTTTAATTAATGATGAGGAGATCTCAGATAGATGTCTGTGCATAAAGCTGTCGAGGACCTTTTCTTGCTTTTTTTTTTTTTTTAAAAACAATCAACATGGCAGACAGTAATGCCATCAAACCACTCAGCTCTGATTTCTAATTGTCACTTCTGCTGGTTCATCATGTCATTACTCATTCTACCACAACTTATTAACCATGGTACGCTCCTTCTGATTATTTGGTGTTGGTTGGAAACACTTTGTTCTGCTAACCCAAGTTTAAGCTGGTTTACTTTTTAGCTTAAAACAAGTCAGGCTTTGTATTTGGTCTAATTTTTCTTCAACTAGTCTAAGAAGAAAATGAAGAGTGGCCTAATATTCACATTCCAATATAAAATGCCCCAAAGACAGCAACCTGTTTCCACTGCTAAATCAATGTTTCCAGAAGACAAAAAAAGGGGAAAAATGGGTCCTGCTGACTGGATTGGGCTCCTTACAGTGAACTTGAGTGGATTTTAAACTAGTAACAGCAACCACACATCCATGGTGTCTGTCTGCGCCTCCACAACCCAGATTTAACAATTAGCATCGTTTCCACTAGGTACAGGTTCATGCTTTATGACTTTTTTTTCCCGGGAAATACACCTTCAGATAATTATTTAGCTTGCCTACAAGGAAAACAGTTTCTGCTTGAGTGAAAAGCTGAGATGTTACCCAGAATTTTTACCTAAACTACCAAATTAGTCAAACTTAAGATAGTCAAAGCAAGAAAGGTTTGTGCAGTGGCTGAGTCAGGTTGTCCAGCTGAAGTCTCACAATCTACAGAGCACTCAGATACCTCTGCATGCTGCAAACCTGTTCCTCCAAAATTACAGTTACATGTCTATACAACAAAATGGCATTCTATGTTTCATAATTATTACACTGAAAAAGAGAATTGCTGGACCAACTTAAATGGATTGCATCAACTGGCAAAAGCAATTGAATAAAGTTCACTGAAGTTAAGAAGTAATATTAATACTGCAGGTTTAAACTAAATTAATTTAAATCAATTGCTCAAATGAACATTTCTGCAACTGCATTTAAAGGAAAATTTTCTTGAAGTTTTCAGGTTTTCCAAGTATTCATTTTACTCAAAATACAAAGCTTGATTTTGTTACGAGGTTTGAAAGTTTGTTCCTTTCCTACAACTACATAAAGAAAAAGGCAGTTGAGTTACTTCAAACCAAAGTTTAACACTTTTGTTGAAATTTGAATCCACAAACGTACACTGCCCTTACATAAAAGATGAAGATGAGTTAGATATATTTAAAACTTTATATTAACTGCAGGTCAAATACACTTTTCACAGTGTACTTTCAAGGAGCTTTGTTAAATTTAGGACCCAAAACTGCTTGTACTGTTCAAATAGCATGATTTATGTTCAAATATGACAATTTTACAACTTGTTTAAGCCTTTCCTTCATTTTCTGGACTTATAGGACGATGAGTTCAGCCTCATCTAGTATATGATTGGTTGGTTAAAAAGGAGTGACAGTAAATAAATAAAAAAGATGGCAAAAACATGCTGATTAGAGACATATTTGTGATATGTCACAAACAAAAATCCCTCAAAAAATATTTGAGAATACAGTTTAGCTGTAAGAAAACCTAACTCTGAGGAGACAGGGAAGGCTACTGTGCATCTCTGTGTCCATCGTCTTGTTTTGCAGTGCAGCAGTTGTTTGGTGGAAGGTTAAGCCTCCTGTCACCCCCATGTCTTGAGGGTAGCAGGAGGCTGACATCATGTCACCACCACCCTCCTCACTGCTCGGCCCCCAAAACCACACGTCTCACAGCGGGTCCAGTGTAGCGTTACTTCATACCAAGGCCATCATCGGGTTCCCACAGGTATGCACGCCCGGCGTGATGAATTACAGACAGATGCAGAGTGGAGCAACTGTGCCATGAGGTCCCACAAAGAGGGTGTGAAAAGTTAACTGAACCCCGATGTATCATTAGCAAAGACTCGCAGCCTAAGCAGTGTGTGTGCAGTGGATCCACACCCAGAATTTATCCCTTTTTCTAAAAGCTTCCTCTGTGATCTGAGAGAGGCCTGGCCTATTTGGAGCTCAGGCTGTGCTGATGCGAGCTGGAAGACAAAAGGAAATGAATGGAAAGCTGAAGTGGATGACAGCTTAATACGGTATTTAAAGCTGCCTTTGTTTACCGAACACTACAGATTCCTCATCCCTAAATTAGAATTGCATTTAGCAATTGTTTTCTCATGTTGAGACTGCTTTATTCACACAGCGACAATTCATTCAAATTGTCAGCAAAGTTTACAGCTGTGCTATAAAATCTAATCTGCAGTTTTGCACAGCTTTTATTCCGCTTTCAAGCCCATTACCAAATCCTTTTCTTTCTCCTCCCTTGTTCTGCCATAAATCTTCATCCTTACGTGTGGCAAAGAGGAGCTGAGGGGAGAAAGACATCGCTGTGGAATCAAAACAAGTCATAATTCTTATCACCATCACTATAACCCAGTGTTATGTGCAGCCAGCCCATTGCTCACATTCCCCTCACAGGCCTGCCTGTCTAATCTGTCGCTCCTCAGACACACACCACGACCGCCGCAGCAACCATGCAAACCAAACAACACCAGAACGTCAGCACTTTCAACAGTTTATCAGCTAGTCTCAGAGGGAGAAACATTATGAGTGACCTTCTACTTTGAAGAGCCTCCAACAAGCTCAACGCTCCTTCTGAGATCAAGATGAAAGACAGAAACGAAGGGGAAGAAATTGTATCGTTTCATCCCTTCTGCAAGAATAATAAATCAAACACGAGTTTTCTAAAAAGACGATGATGTCAAGACTGAACCTCTGATCAAAGCAGATACTGTGGACGGTTTTATGTCATCCTCACTGTGGGGCTGCAACTATTACTGCTGTTTTCCTCACGTCTCTAACTGCCAGGGGTGACGTCTGCAAAATGCTTGCTTTGTCTCGTTTACTCTCGAGGGCTGAAATGATTCCTCGGAAAACTTGAGCAATCTGATTAGTAAAAATCACCAATGAGGGTCATTATAATGACATACAGCTTCACTGGGTTCTCTGCTGGTCGCAAAATGGAAAAAGAGAGAGAAAATAGCAAGAAAACCATCAAAAGTGTCCAAAGATTGGGATAATTCAATGCTGCCAAGAGACAAAAACTCGTTGTTCATTGTAAAATCGAACTACAATAAGAACTATTCATGACAGCAGCAGAAAACTTCCAGTCTATATGTACGACACAATGACTGCTAGTCAATATACGGGAACCTTCAACATATTTGGCCTTAAAGCTATACGTGTCAAAGATTGGTCATTTCCTTGTTCCCCATTCATTGTCTATAGAAGCAGCGATGTGGTGCATTCTGGTAGAGACTGGGCATCACATAGTCCACTTCTCTTTTGCACTAAGTTGAGGTCTCGGCTACTTTATGGAAATCAGATGCGCCCAGAGACTTGCCACTGGTGGAAACTTCTGAGGACCTTTTAGACAGTTTCAGCAGCTGCATGGATTATTTCTTCCTCAATGACCTGTTTTCCCAATATATGCAAAAGTTTCCAAATGAGCCGCTCTGCTGGTCCAGTTTGAAATCGAGGATCAGATAGTCTACGAGACAAAGTATACATTCGTGCAGCCAGTGTTTACACATTCATAGGAGGGTGTAGCTTGTATGTTTTCGTTGTTGCCTAGTGGCACACCAATCAAGAGTCTAATTCTGGGCAACGGCGCAACACCTCAAATCCAAAACGCCCCGGTAGTCATGGACCACTAACCGGCTACGTCACCTGCCACAGACACTGACGCTGATTCAGCTTGAAGCAGTTATACAAATACAAGTCAGATCTGTCACTGATTAACTGGTTTAAACCTCAGTCACTCCAGTTTAACACCATCAACTTGCTGTCTAACTAACAAACCACTAGCATCAGATATTTTGTCACAGGCATTCGTTTTTGGGCTTTTCCCCCCCTGCTGTAGACCTTCAAAATGACCATCACCATTCTGTATATTGGGTACTTTTGGTACTTCAATATGTAGTAATAGTATTCTATTTAATGTTTTTGTACTTTAACGCAAGTAAAAACTTGAATTCACAATTTCTTTTTGTAATGGAGTATTTCTACACTGTGGTATTGTTACTTCTTTTACCTAAATACAAGGTCTTAGTGCTTCTTCTCTCACTGTTCATTACTAAAATAATCAATAGCTTCAGGGCTGTTACTAGCGTAGAAGAACATTTGAGGCTTTTCTCTTTACAACTGAAAAAATACTGGTTTATGAAAACACTTGCAGATTTGATTAACCAAATAAAATGTGTTCTGGTTGTGATTCACAACATTTTCACAATTTACCATCAGAACCCCTTAAAATCTCCAAGAAATGGGCTTCAATAACAAACTTGGACAAATATTATCATCTGTTGTCTGAGTTTACCTGTTATTTTGCTTTTTTTTTTTTTTTGGAAAGCAGCCCTAATTATACATGAAAACCAAATGTAATCGGAGTGTTCTTTTTCTGGATTACAGTTTTATCACGTAAGACAATCAGTCTGGAGGAGAATGTTACACCAGTATCTTGTTCAAAGCATGTCTAAGAAGTTCTGATGCAGGTTCATGACAAAAAAACCTTTGAAAATTTTAAAAATATTCATTTCCCCCCCTACTAGCTGAGGCTCAGCAGCCAAAAACAAAAAGTAGGTCATTCAAATTTGCAAACCTTCTCCTGTTCCTCTCCTGGTCGCATCAGTTCAGTTAAAACTGTGAGCTGCTCTTCACAATGCAGAAAATTCTGCTTCCAAAAGCTTTTATTTACACATGAAACGTGAAAATTGACTATTTATTAATCCAAATCAACAGCTGCTGGAAGTAGTGTCTGTATGTGTGAGGAACAGAAAATAAAATCCAGCATAAAATAACAGAATAATGTGTGGATCAGTGATTCATATTCAGACACGATTCAGACTTTTGGAGGAATAAGATTTTGATTATGCTTCTGTCAGTGTGCTGGGGAAAACAAATCATTAAACTGATCATAGCTGGATATTTTTAAATATTTAAGGTGACCTGATTTAGAACTGTATCAAAAATTGATTTCATGGAAAGCGTACACCGTCTTATTTTCGACACTGACAATCACTGGAATTACTGGAATGTGTGTTCTTTGATGTTTTACAGCATCCATTACTATCTGCAACTCTTTAATCACTGCTCTGGATTTATCCTTTTACCTTCTCCTCCTACTCCCCTCCACTCTATTCAGTACATGACACAGCTGTAGGTAAGATCATCAAGACTGTCAAATTAACTTGGCAGATGATTGAGTGATAGCGAGGGCAGAGGCTTAAGTGTACCCGGATTCTGCCGACAGCTTCGCTCTCCATCCTCATCATAAAATGGTGAAACTCCATCAGTCACGCTCTGCCCCCAGCGTGGATGCCAGCCAAGTGCCAATAATACCATTGATGCTCATCCACACACTCGCTTTTATAAATAGACTGTTTGAATATTAATCTGCGTTTTACACTCCCCTGCCAATATTCTGCATTTTAATATAAATATCTGAATATTGTGCAAACACAAAAACGCTCTCAGTCACACCGACATGTGGGTTTAAGTACAGTAACGGCAGCAGCAGCTTGGCCACATGCGATCATAGCTTATAATAAAAGGAGTGAGTTGCTTTTAAAGTGGGATTAATGTGCTTTTTAGGCATTGAGGGATTCCCTATTGAATAGAAATATCCGTATAAATTGGAGAGGATTGAAGTTTTACTTACTAAAAACATCATTTAGAAGCAGCGCTGCTCTTTAAGCAGAAGTAATCTCACTGCTTGAGTTAAATCTGAATGTTTAGCTGTGTAGTTAATTACTAAACTACATTTTACTATTGAAATTGCCTAAAACGTATGGCTAAGTTGCTGTCTTCCAAAACTTACACTGTTATACAAATAAACTGTATTCTCAGCTATATTTTAGGGGAAATACTTTTATCTTAAATTAGTTTCTGATCAACATATATTTAGAATTAGCTTTATTAATTTACTGCATCTCCTTTTCAGTCATATATTAGCTGCAGTTCGAGTTGTCTTCATGTTAACCCAGAAAAAGTAGAAGAAGCTTTAAACGACTTGTGAAAGGATGTATTCTAACCCACATCATAGCATTTTCTCCAACCTAACCAAGTAGTTTTTGTGAATCTTCAATGAAATTTAAATGAAATGAAGCCTAAAGAAGTTGGGGGGGGGGCTTCAAACATTTGTTTTTCCAAATCTTTCCTACTATGTTACATCTTCACCTTTCAAGAAGAAACAAGTTTATTTAAAAACATAATTGAGAACACAGTTCAGTTTTGTGGAAATGTAATTTTTGGAACTTTCTGGGTCAAGCATGGCTCGACAATGTCCACTCATAGGCTGGACTTGACCTTTTTTCTCTTAACTCATCTGCTGGTGACGTTATGGAGACAAATATCTCAACAAGTGGAGAAAGCGACTGATGATGATCCAGAATATAATTACTGGATCTTCCACTTCCACCTCCCTGCCTGGTAAACCTCCGTGTTCCCAAGTTAGAAAGTTCCTCTTAAAGGTCCAGTGTGTGGGATTTATGGGGCTCTGCTGACAACGATGGGATGTCATTTTTGTTAGAATAAAGCAAAGAGAGGCCCAAATGCAGAACACCGGGTAAAATAAAAGAAGGTAACTAAAGACTAAGGAAGGAAAACTTTGGGGACAAAATGTAGTTATCAACCTAATTTCATTAAGTTGAATTAAATTTTGTTCTAATTCAACTAATGCAGAAATTTGAGTTTAAATTACACATAATGAAGTTGACGCAAAATGAGTTATATTGACACAACTTAAAATGTTTACCTAAATCATTAACATGAAATCCTTTAAATCTTTAATTAGTGGAGGCAATATGTCCCCTGAATGACTTTTTAGAGTGCATTAAAACATTAATGTGTTTTATGCATGGCAAACTGCATGCATTTAGGTTCCCCTGGCAACATGATGCATACAGTTTGGCTACTATATCTTGGAGATACAACAGATTCCCTCAGCTGAGAATCTCTATCACTCATAAGGATACAGTCAGGGAAAAAAACTGGTGAAAGGGTGGTGCTCACTAAAGCCGATTTGAATCCCACATTCTAAATATAACCTCCTCTGAAGCAGGTTAGCTGTGCAGTATAAGTTACCATGGTGATCCCGGAGGTTAAAATACAGCCACCATGGTGACATTTAAACCTCTGACTTTAGACCCATCATTATCTCCCTAAACCCATGAGTCTCACTGCATAGTACAGGCTTCTGATTAACTGATAAAGCAGTGAAGGGAGCACAAAGGTTAAATATGCAAAATGATAATAATATTTATAGTTATGTTATTAATTAATGTATAATAAATTGAAAAAAAAAAGTTTTTCTCTACTTTGGATTGAGCTATATGTTGTATATCTACTAAATTCCTCTTCCATAGAGTGCATCATGTTGCTTTACTAGGTTTCTGCAGTAGCCCAGAATGGACAAACTGGCTCTAAAGAGGCCGTTTTGCATCTTTCACTCATTTAGCTGCAACTATAGTTTCTCCTACATGCTTGGAAATGAAGGATGAAGCGAGTTTGTTGCCACCTCACTGTCCGCTGCACTAAACCCTCCACCCTGGACCTTTAGAAGTATTCTGTCTCTGAGCCTTTATAACCTTGATGCCACCACTGCTGTCACTTTTTCAGACTTCCTGTACTTTGCTCAGTACGACTCTGCATTACGATTAGTCTAATCTCGATGTATCACATGAGTGCCCCTCTAAAACTAATCCTCTCTTACGCCTTTCCTTCGGTTTACCTCAACTTGAAAAACACAAACAGCATATGAATATCAATTCCAGGATCCCAAAGTTTGATTTTGTGTCTTTGTGGGAAACAGTCTTAAGTTATCTCTGAGAAAACAAACTTTTCTGGGATATAATGACAGACTGACATGTGAGACAGTTTCAGTTTGATGTTAAGATGCACAGATGTTTCCTTGCATGATTAAGATATGCATTTTCTCCCCCTGCAGTACACCTTGGGGTTTCACGTCAGTCTGATTTACTGAATTGCCATCTGCTGACAAATGAACTTTTGGCAATACTGAATGACACGTTATACATTAACAGATTATGAGGAAGATCCTGAGCTTCTCTGGCTCCGAACTTGGAGGTTTTACTCAAACCATTTTACCTTTTGGGCAAATCTGACTCCAAGAGGCAACGTATAACTTGCTACTCACTGCACGTGTTATGTATATATTTACATTTTAGCCAACCCATGTGGTAACTGGAGCTTATAGTTTCACCTGACACACTTGTGCAGTGCAGAGGAGCATGTGTAAATGTGCACCAGGCTGCATTAACAAAGTATGAGCAGCGGGAATATGTTACCACCAATTGGCGCTGTGCTCAGCCAGAGTGGAGGCCGCACTGGCCCCACTGTCTAGTTAACACGTCTGCTGCTGCCATAGCTTACGGTTGTAGACATGCTTAAGTGACTAAATGTATTCAGCAGTCCTCCAACATCAAGCTCCAGCCGAAATGAAACCACGCAAGAGGTTCTTCCCTCAGCAGCAGCATCAGATGCATCAGTTTAAAGGGACAGCTGCCGCTCAGCCATCGAGCATCAAAACGCGCGTTCAAAGACAAATGCACGGGAGGAATTTGTGCCCTTTTTGGCTTTGTGCAGTGACGAGAAAGGTAGGTTTCAAGATTCAAATGTTTGGCTTGGCCAGACTCCTTTGGCTTAACTGCCTGAACAAGTAGGAGACGTACGCAGCAAAAGGAAGACAGGGAAATGTCAAGAGAGATTAACGAAGCACATTCCACAGAGGTTACCCTTCAAACGCAGGACGGGAAGAGAGAGCGAAGACTCACACAAACACAGAGAGAGACGGAGTGTGTGCAGGATGAGCACAGCAATGTTAATCTACTTATTGTTTTTCAGAATATAAAGAGAGGCTGATCTTTGTTTGCAGTCGCATCGCAAAACAGAGCAGGAGCAGCACATAGGTTGCTGCTTCCTGTTGCAATAATCTTTCATGTTAATACATAAATACACATGTGTGTCCTTGCGGTATATGAGATGTAATCATTACAATATTATAGAACAAACAGTGATTTTAGACTGTCTAAGTAGACATTTAGTCTCTGGTACTGTAGGATTCACTCCTCTTATCGACAACATAAGCAGTGGAAGCCAATAGTTACCATTAGTGGAGGGTGGACCAATACCTGAAGTATCAACTCTACTGATTCTAAGTCTTGGTTTGATGATTGCATCAGTGGGATTGATCAGAAAAAAGCACGTCTGTCTCACATTAATTACATTCTCAACACATGCAGCTCTGTTGCACATTCAGTCATAAAATCATTGGTTAAACGAAGTCACTGAATTCATATTTTTGTTATTATTTGGCCCTTCGTAATTAACGCATACCTCCATGTCTGATCAAATAAATGTAATCAAAGGCTCATCAACAGAAAATCCAAAGTAGTGACTGACACTTTCATCTTAGGAGCTGCAACAATGACCTCCAAACACGCCACAGTTCCTCAATGTAATTGTCATTTTTGTTTGATCATGGCCACATATATCTCCTCCAAAGCACCCTGATATGAGGAACTTGTACGAAAACATTAGCAGATTGATGACCTTTCATAAGAACTACAATCTGCCAACAACAAAATGTCATAAATAATGTAAAGTACGTTGTTTGCCAAATGGAGCAACCGTATCAACAGCTCGTTTTCAGTATTAATAATGGATCTCTTGACTGCTTCGGATATAAAAGAGAAATATTGCTAAACATCGTGACTCAGCTCCTGCTCAGGTCGTAGTTTTGTTTTTCCAGGCCATAACTTTACCGATCTGGTTTGGTCTCACTGCTCTAGTAAGTAGCTGGTGGAGCATTTAGCAGCTAAAGAAGCAGAAATTTATCTCAGAAGAAGATGAGACAAAAATCACAGCAAAAAGCCAAACTATTCAGGTTGCTAGAGGCACGACTGCATAGGAATCTTTCAGCTCTGTGTCTGCTGGATCAGTCAGTGAAAAAGAAACGGTGTGCTTAAAAGTTAAAAAGGTGACAATCGAGCCATTTAGCCGCAACCTTAAAACCACTGACAGGTGAAGTGAGAACATTGATCATCTCATTATAATAAGCAGCTGAATGTGTGGGAAATTTAAGGCAGCAAGTGAACAGCCAGGTCTTCAAATCAAAGCTTTTTATAGCGCACAATTAAAACAAATTATGATTAGTGTTACAAATTAACCTCACAAGCTTTGATATTATGTTTCAGACTTCATGGTGTTATTGGTCCGCAAAGGAACGCGGCCGAGTTATGTGATGATCGGCGTTGGTTTGTCTGTTTGTCTGTCTGTCAGCAACATTACTCAAAAATGTGCTAACGGATTTGGATGAAATTTTCAGGGAAGGTCAGAAATGACACAAGAACCAAGTGATTGGATTTTGGCAGTTATGTGGCTTATAGTCTGGATCCACGGATTTGTTAAAGATTTCTGTATCATTGCGAGATAGCGCCACAGTGTCACTGTAACTATGACAACAAGTGAACACTACATCAGCAGCGTACTGACGATAACATGATTGCGATCCTACTAAAAATCGACCGCTGTGGACCACAAATTTTTTAAAGATTTCATCCGTCAGAAATCATACAACTAAGCAGCCTTGGAGGAGTACTGTACTCTCAGAGTGTTTTTTTTTTAATATGGTGTGATTTTACCCAAGTAATTTAGATAAAGAATAGAATACTACTTCACTTGACTATATTAAGCCTGAGAACCTACAACCTTAATAATAATGGAGAACAACCTAACTGAAGTAATAATAAAGCTAAGGCCCTGTGATATTATGGATTTAAACTGAACTAATATAAATACTAAGGCTAAGAACCGACAGCTTAAGGTTAGGTTACAACTTTATACAACTTTACTGTTACTGCACAGAAGTACCAAGACAACAAAATGCAGTTTAGCATCTGACTAGAACTGCAAAAGTGGTAGTAAAGTGCATTGTATACAGTATGTTATAGCATAAACAGAATATATGAATATATAGATGTAGATACAATATAAAATAGATCATCTAAAAGTACAGGTAGGGATAAATAGTGGTATGACAAGTATAAATAGCAGGATAGATAGTATAAACTGTATGAACAGCGTAAATCGTATTAATGCTATGGGTAATTATAGAGATTAACCTGACGAGGATAGAGCTATGAACATATACATGGCAGAGGAGTTGGAAGAAAGAAACATCAACAATGTAAACATCTAAGAGACTTTGAAAAGGCTCAGAACATCTTCAGAATGGCAGGTTTTATGGAATGTTCCTGCTTAGTACCTAACTAAAGATTTTCAAGAACACAACAGGAAGCAGGAAACAGGGTTGTGGACGCACAAAGCAGACTTCTGTAAGTCAGAAGTGAAGGTTGGGCCAACATCCAAACTAGCAACTTTCAAGACTTTAAGAATCTACTGCGAATGTCTTTCTTCCTGATAGCACAAGAGTCCACATCCGGCAGATCAGAGCTTTTCCGGTTTGTATAACGGGCAATTACAGAAAATTAGGGAGGTGGTTTTAAAGTTGTATAAGTCAGTCTTATATTTAGAGCTACTTTCTGCTGCCCCCAGTGGCCAAAAAGATCACCTTGTTGCAATTTTGATAAAATGCAGTTAAGTTAGTGCTATGTCATGACTGACACACCAGCCACACTTGCACGACACAACTTCATACTGAAATTCTTAGTTAGAAATAGGCCGTTAACTGCAATAACACAATATCAATGAAGTTAGATGCAAAAACAACAGTTAGAAGCAATATAACACAAATAACATGCCTTGCAAAATCTGAAATATTGTGACAAAAATAGATATAATCTTCTGTAAATGGAGGTTTACATGTGATATGGTGGATGCTGATATTCTAAGTACCTTTTAGGATCAAGCATGCATACATATTTTAGTATCAGTGGTCAGACAGAAATCCCCCACCGAGGCACTCTCACTGCTCTGCTCCACTAACCGAGCCTAAAAATTCCCCTTATGTCTCAACTTCGGTATTATTACTTAATAGCAGGAGCCACATTATACGGTGTTAAAGACCCCGAGAGTTTAAAACGATATTAGTGATAATCTTTTGGAAATAAAAAGAGTCTATAATTATGGATGCAGGGAGCATCAAGTAATGAGTGTATTTAAAGGAAGTATTGACAGTGAGCGGGTCAGCGAAAACTGAGTAAATAAAACCTTCTGTCAACGAGCATCTCATGTGGTATTTGTTAAATATAAACGTATATCTTATCTCCTCCACTGAAGAACAAGATCCTTGAGCTGCTTGACCCCAGTTGGTCTTGCTCATTGTTCTTCTCTCCCTGTTTTAGTTTCTTTGCTCTCCATTTTGCTCAGCTACCCTTTTCTTCATTTTTTTTATTGCCTTTTTTTTTTTTTAACTTCAGAACAGAGTGGAGTCAGATTAAAGTAGGACAAAGAAATGGTGGGACGAAAAAGTGCTGAGAGTGAGGATTTGAATTAAGTGAAAAGGAAGAAGGCATGAAGACCGCAAAAGACATTATCCATTTAAGAGATACCTGGAAGACAGTGAGGCGGACGGCTGCTGAGTGAAGTTATCTAGGCCAGGCAGGACGCCGATGGAGTGTGGATGGTAACGACAGCGTGGATGGATCCTCGCAGACAGTCAGAGATCATCAGCTGTGCATTAGCATTAGCATTAGCACGCCAGGTTCAAGAGTCACAGTTGTGCTGATTGGGAGTTAGCAGCTGCTCACATAGAGGCTCACACAGGCCTGACATGGAGAAACAGCAGCCAGAGAAAATATCTCCTGCAGCAGGCTGAAGGAGAAACAGGTCACTTCTGGATAATTAGAGGAGGATAAAATCATTTCTTAAAAGCTGCACTAGGCAAGATTTTTATTTTTTTATTTTTTGTGGAAATAGACCCGTCTTATCGTCCAAAATCACAAAGTGGAGCTACAATAGAGAACAAAGTCACTAACCTTCACTAATTGAGATGCTGCAGATTTGCTCCATCTGCCCAAATTAAATATGAGTGTCTGCTGTGGTGTTGAATTGAGCTCATGTTATTTAAAACCAGAGCATATACACTGCAAAAAAGAAAAAGAAAAAAGAAAAGATAAAAGAAAGTTTATTTTGTTAAGCAGTTGGTAACTGCATTTAGCAATATTTTGCAATTTATCCTGTTTTGCTAAATTACAGATAATATCGAGTAAAATCAGAGAAAAACTAATTATTTTACATATTAACTTAAAAGTAAAGAGGCAAATATTGAAATTTTCACTCCACAACATTGATTTGATAACTCTGCAGGTTTAATTTACTATTATTAAATACAAATATATAAAACTTTAATACTCCAGATGAGGAATTATACAAGCAGCAGATAAACTACACAAAGTAGTTAAACCACCTCACCAGCTTTAACATTAAAGTGATGAACACTTTAATGCAAACATAATTATAATTTATTAAAAACAGATACATTACTATATTTATCATTAATCCATTATTAATAAGAATATGAAGAATAAGAACAATAAAAGAGACGAAGCCTGTTTTAAACACCACAGAGGGCTGGGTTTGTTCTTCTGTTTTGTTTTACGATGGCTGATGTCAAGAATTTTTGCTCTTTTTCTGACCTTTGAGTTAAAGTGAAAGCAGTTTATCACAGCTGCTGGCAGGAACAGCATGCATGCTGGTATCTTTATTAAAGAGAATTAGAGATGAATTGTCCTCGTGTATGAATCTTACATCAATAACAGCCTAATTTTGCGCATGAACCATGAAGAAGATACAGTAAAATAGAAATGCATGGCAAAAATAGCATCTTATTAAGAGCTCCTGCTGGCTCCCTTGGAGTTTACACCCTGCTGCTGAGTGCTTAGTTTAATATTATGTCTTAATGTACTGGCTGAATTTTTGTTGTATTAACAATCTATAAAGTAACTACACTGAAAAAATAGAATCGTTGGAGCAGAATAAATGATTGGTTACATGCAGCTGATTTATGTTTTAGCAGATTAGCTTAGCCAGTAATAGTAATGCCTCTTGTTTAAGTTAAATCTACTTCAATCATTTAATTTCTCTCCAATTAACCATTTACACTGTTGCAACCTTATAATAAGGAAAGTCAACTTGAAATTTCCAGTTTTTCCAGCTTAGGTGTTTGCTTTACCCAAACGTATAATGGAAAAAATGATTTAGTCTTTACACTTACTATTCTTTGTCTTTAATCTGTTTTCCAGCTGAGTTGCAGAAAAGAAATGAAAAGGACAAAATGAAAAGAAATGTGGATGTCAGACGCTCAATGTTAAAGGAGCAATAAACCAAATTTTCGCATTAAAAGGACAAAATAAAATTTCAAGTTGACAAAGGCCACAAAAGTAAACTGCCTTTATAAACACAGAGAGTGACACTTATAACTCCGCCAAGGAGCGCGGCAGAGTTATATGATGATCAGCGTATGTTTGTCTGTTAGCAACATTACTCAAAAACAGACTAACGAATTTGGATGAAATTTTCAGGGAAGGTCAGAAATGACACAACGACCAAGTGATTAGATTTTGGCAGTGATGCAGCTTATAGTCTGGATCTACGGATTTGCTAAAGATTTCCATATCATTGCCAGATAGCGTCACGGCGTCATTGTAACCATGGCAACATGTGAAGACTACGTCAGCTGCCTGCTGACGATCACATGATTGCGATCCTACAACAAATCCATGACTGCGGACTTATCGGGACTTATGCATCAGAAATCGTGCAACGACTGAGCAGCCTTGACGGAGTACTGCGCTCTCTGAGTGCTTGTCTTGTTAGAAATACAACTATAGTGCAAATTACAGTGACACGATAATATTGTTGTATTGTACTGTGGTGTAATAGATGTATAAAGTAGTTGATACTTAGTTCCCTTAAAATTGCAATTAAGGAAGTGATTGAGTGATTGACTAGAAATCAGACAGAAATTAACAGATGTCTTTAAATCACTTCATCCTGACTTTCCATCTGCTCCTTCATCACGTCAAGATTAAATTTTGTTCATCAGTTTATTACAAAAATCTAATGTCCTTCCATAACGTCTACTGAGCTTCATATTTGATGCTGATCAGTAAATGCTAATGTCCTAAGCGAAGACACAGTAAAATTGCTGAGTATCAGCAGTGTCAGTATGAGCATGTTACACTGCAGAAAGACTCCTGCCAGACTTTTCCTCCGCCGGCCAATCAGAACCCAAATCAGTCACCGGCTCCGACATAGACGCACCATGACATTAGCATTTAGCTCACAGCGCCACTGGACCTGGTGCAGCCTCACAGAGCTGCGAGCATCGCTGCAGACTCTCAGTGTTTTTGACCTAAGTCCTTTGTCACAGAGCTTATTATATTCTTTTGTGTGACTGCACAGCTCCATCCAAACAAACAGCATCCGATGCATGTTATTTTTAATGTATCGACTAATGAGCACAAATGCAAACCGCCTCTTAGACAGCAGACAATCACAGTCATGTTCTGACTGTCTCACTTTTTACTTCTCTCATCCCTTCACTGTGCTTTGGTAAACACAAGTGCTCTGTATGTCTTTTACACATCACATGCTGTCCTTGTTTTGACTGGGTATTCAAATGCCTTTTTTTTTTTTCTCCAGACTTCTACTTCTCGTTGCCACTTGGAGCTGCCAACATGAAATGAACAGCTTTAAATATTTTCTGTGTGGTATTTTTTGATGTTGCACAATAATTTTTTCCTCCCTTTCTGGTCATCTGCACAAAAATCTTTCAGTTGGGACTCTCAGAAACAAATCTGAAGCACTTGCAAGATACTCAACTTGACTGAGCAAACTACCTCAAAATAGGCAATACAGAGCAGGGAAAGCTTATGAATTAGATATGAAAGGATACAGGATCCTGATAACATGTTTAAAATCCCTGCGTAATCATGCAGACAGGAGGTAGCAGTGACCTTGGGGGGCTCCAAATTCTTTTGTGGAAACTCAATTTATTGCACAAAGAATGTTGCTGGAAATAATGGAGGAAAATGCACAATGACTGCTGAGAGTCTCACAGTCTTTTAGCTCTTTGCAAGGAGACAGCCGCAGGCAGAAAAGATCTTATATCTTATGTTTGTTATAGCTAGCCTGTGATGTTTTTTCATCATATTTTCAAGTTGTGATGTAAAGGAAAAGGTTGTCAGCCAGAATATGAATTAGGATGCTTTAAAAAAAAAGAAGAAAAAAAAAATCTCTCAGAAATTAGCAAGTCTAATCTGCTCAAGAACTTGCTCAAGTGTTTTTCCAGTTTACCATGTGACAAAAATATCTGTTTTATTCATGCATTGTTTAGGAGACCTTCCTTTTATTTATTTTAGTTTTTTGCAGGATTTTGCATCAGCCACCATGCCAGCTTTAATCTGTGCTGTGAAGCTTGTTTAAGATGTCACAGCACATATACCATCCCCAAGTTTCAAGACAGTCGAATCAGTTTCTGAGCGTCAATATCTTTCTCTCATATCTTGACACCAGCCAACCAAAACTCTCATTTGAGATCTTATATTGATGTGCAAACGCTCCACTGGCAATAAACCGAGCTCTGACTGAGAATTCAGACAAAGACAACTGAAACTTCTAAGAAACTTTATATGGCTTCACATTATAGGTTTTTAGTCGAGAGATGCACCATCAAACAACGTCCAGCTAACGGCATAAACTTAACTTTTCCACTTTTCCCTTAGTCACACTGGGTTTTTTTGTACAACATTATAGGTGTAGTTTAAAGGCTGACAGCAGGGGATGAGAGATGAGCTCAGGAATCAAATTGTCCTGACACCTTTACATAAAAATCCAAACCAAACTAAAAATGTAAAAAGGTTTAGCCAGAGGTAGCTGCGTCTCTGAGCCTGATCTTTGAGCAGATACGTTTTATTGTTCTTTCATGTCATGCTCAGGGCTTTATTAGCATTTATGAACAGTCTTTCATGTGAAATTTCCCTCTCAGAAACTGTAATATTCCTTTTGGAATAGTGCGACGCCGGCGGGATCGCTCTGCAGCGCACCACTTTTTGAATTTCAGGCGTCTTTGGTAAAACAGTTATATTATTAATCACACGTAACTGAAATCAGCACGGGGCTGGTTTCCATGGTGATTTTATGACATTTATTTAAGTTGTCTCTCAGGGTGAGGATTGTTGCGGAAAAACAAACCCTCCTCCTGTTGTCTGCTGTGTCATGTCGAGTCAGAGATCAAATACTTTGAGCAAACATCTTGGTATCAAGGTGCCCTGAAAAACAGAGGATCAGAGGAAGACAAAGTTATCTGAAATTCAGTGACCGACTTTCCTGTGATTTACAGTAGAGAGGTGGGAGAGATGCTTCAGCAGGATCCTAAAGAAACTTTTTACTGCCTGGTGCGTCACGGATCCTCTCTAGGATTGAAGTGCTGAGAGAGGCATTAACAGACTGCTGCCTGAAAAACAAACCTCATCCAAAATAGAAGCGTTGCCGCCCCACCAGTGTGCCAGACATAGAGCGCCAGCTTTGAGCCGAGCAGAGTGCCAAGGCCCGGCCTTGATATCTTAGACCCCACTGTTAAGGAGGCTCATGGGACGCTGTGTAGCTCCAGTTGTGGCTTCCTGTTGGTGGTTTGCAGAGACAATCGCTGTAATGATGGTGTCCTCATTCGTTTCTGTGGCTTTAATACACTTTGCTGCCTCAACTGTACCTCCCTGGCAGAGCTCAGAAACCTTTTTTAACATTTAAACAGGAACCCTAATGAAGACACAGACCTGAGAAATTATTGAAATGGATGGTTAAGATGTGAATTCTGCCAAAGCTGAATTATTGCTGTGCAGCTGTGTGCTTTAGTTTGGCAGAGAGAAATTCATGCCTAATCTGCCATCTCATTAGACACCCTTGAGCTTCTAAAGTAACCCAGATCTGGGATCCTGGAACTTTGATGTACTTATCCTATCAAAAGCATTTTTGTCTTGAGGCCGCCCCTTTCAGAATTTTTTAAGCCCAATTATTCCTCATGATCTCTGAAAAACTTACTTATATTTATCTCAGCCTCACTGTGTCTGTAAACCATGGCTCATTTGAATCGTGCTCTATTCTCCTGCGGAAATCCAATATTCTCTGTTTTGCCAGAGGCGAACCCTACAGAACTCATGAAGAGGTGCACAAAGCGACTTTGCCTCAGCGTAGTTTCCCTGTGCGGGTACTTGTGAATGTGTGTTTATGTTATTAAAGCGAAACTGTTTATCTAAAAGTGGAATTTTTGTGCGGTTTCGGTATATTTATAAAGGTTTCTCATGTCTATTTGTAGAAACTGAGTGCATAACTCCTGCATGGCTCTATCAGAAAGCAGTGTATTGTTGGATAGATGTACATATATATAAAATATCGTCACATTTTAGATAAACAGAATGATAAACAAGAGCCTCCGGTTATGTAAAGAAGTGATTATTATTTAGTGCCTCCTGAGGATTCAGATCACACGATGAGGCTCTTTAAAGAGTTTCCTCCTGACTCTCGGCTCTTACAGCCGTGACTATCCAAACGCCGCGCTGCTGCTGTTGTATGATATCAAATAATGAGGATGTACAAATTAATTTACATAATTGTTGTTTAATTGCAGCAGCCGACGGCGATAAGGCTGCAGCAGCCCCTGCTGGTAAGTGCCTTCATGACATGTAATCTGAGCCCACAAGCTGCGCTCCACAGATCCAATTTATTTTTAAGTTATGCACGCAGTAATCAGCTGCTTTACAGTTAACTAGAATCACCACCGAAGACTAATATTTAAATAAAAGCAACTTATAAAGATGGCTTAATTTCCTGACACATTTTCTTCTCTCTTTCTCGTTTTCAGACCAGAAGGGTAAGAAAAAAAGCACTGCATTAAGTGTTGGTTTGTCTCTGTGTCCCGTAGATGTAAGTGTCTATAGATCATCGTCATCATCATCCTCATCATCATCATCATAATCATCATCACTGTCGTCCTCATTGCCAAAATAATGTGTTTGTTTCTACTCATTCAGAGGAGCAAGCAGAGGAGGAGGGTAAGACTTAAAGATGAAACAAACACAGAAGCGGTGAACTTCTGTGGTGATGGGACTGAGTGTGGAGATGCATGATCCCCACTGTGTCGCTGCTAGACACGAATACACAACACACAAACACACGTGCACGCCATAGCAGTTACTGTTCAGTGCTTCTGAGCATTATTATTATTAGCATGAAATTCGGAGTTTATTTTCAGCCCATAGATTAAATCAGGTGTTAAGATCAGGGACATACTAGAAAGTGTATAATTCACGGGTGAACATCACACTGTATGTATGAATATGCACTGTGTGACTGTGTCTATGGATGCGACTTGACAATTTCAGCTTTGAAATACTTAACATAGGCACATACTTAATTCTTCGTACGCATGCAGTACATGCAAATTAAGTCTCTGAACCCACAAAACCTACCAGCAGGCTGAAAAGGCATGCACATTTTTAGGAATGTCAAAGTTACACCATTTGTCAGAGCCAGAAACTGTAAAAGCAGAAAGAATCACTGGATTTTAAATTTCTGTCAATCTGTTCATATGAGACGTATTATACCGTTAAAATAATGATCCAAATCTAAGCTTAAAATTGTGCTGTTTGATCAAAATCACTCCATTCTATGTGTCTCAAAATAAATCATTAGCAATAGTCAAATGCTGTAAAAAGCAAAAATCCAGAGACTTTTAGGCTGAACTGCAGGCAGTGTAAATGAAATTATTAACAGTAGGCAGAGTCACAAATGATTTTCCAGTATTAGTGACATCTGTGATCACTACAAAAATGTTTTACATTATTCAAAAAAATTGTAATTTTCTTCTCTTTTAAAGCATTTTAACCGTATCATACTGCAAAAAAAATGACATTTTTGAGTTCTCTCTCCTTCTAGCCATAGTTATACTATTTCCACAGATTTGCAGGACTTTATATTGTGGTGAAAAATGAACCCACAGTGAGTAAAAATGCAAAGCGAGGAAAAAAAGTCCAGACATTGCTTAGAGGGTTAATATGTCCCATTTGTCCTTTGGTGACTATTGTAAAGTGTCACGAGTCATGTTCACATCCTCATTTAAATAGTATATATATACATTTTTAAATGAATACACTGAGAAAACCTTCTACTATGATGGAATTAATTAACTGCCTGTTTATTTAATGTTTAAAGTATGTTTCACTTCTGTTTGTTTTGACATCCCGTTGAAGGAAACCATTCCTTATCCAGACATCTGTTATAGTCTAAACATTAATACTTTACCTGGCAAACAGCAGCGGTTCTACCATTTGTGCTTGTGCTCAATAGTCACACAGAGAGAAACCATTTAAAGAGCAGCCAGTTTCTCCATCACTAGTACTCTTGATAGCCACAATGCAATGCAGCCCAACACCACCAGGGTTTAGAACAAAGGTGACGTGTTCGAACAGGCTCCATTGTGATTACTGGGTTTGGCTGCTGCCTTCACAAGCTACACTGGCGGGAAATCAAACATGGAGGACATCGCTAGTAATTAGGACAAATTATGTCTTTAGACTATTTGTTGGGCAGTTTCCTTTAAATGTGGACAAACAGACAGGTGTCAAATTAAAAGACAAGACAACATAAAGTGTTTTAGTAAGCTACAGTGCACCTTGGCATTGATTGTGGACACCATTAGTCTAAAAGATATTCAGCGTTTTGGATATAAATGTTTCATTACAGGATAAAGATTATCACTCAGAACAAATTTATGTAGATTTGCAGCAATTCTTTCCTCTAGGTGGACACATAGCCCCAAACCATGCAGTAAAATGCCCCCTATACAGCATAACAGAGCCACCAGAACCATGCATTGTATAGTCGAAGTTTTTCCTTTAATATGTCACTTGTCTGTACTTTTAGATAAGTGGGATCACAGTTTTTCCAAAATAATTTCCCTGATTTCAAAGTTTCTGGAACCATGCACCATTTGGCATTAATTAGCCTATTTAAATTTTAATTTTATGGGATTGGGCCATATAGATTTATCAGACTGAATATCTGTGGAAATGACTGAATTCTACTTTCACATGTTTTAAACAGATTTAGCAACACATTTTAGCAACCAAATGCACTTTTCTGTATGTTCATGTTGAGTCTGAGTGGTACACACAGATATTTCTGTCTTTTTGGATAACTGTGTGCGTCTGATTGCCACTGTGGTCAGTGCGTTTTGCAGCCTGCTGCAGATTGCAAGATGATGCTGTTTTGTATGTGTGAGAAACACGTCTGAGATTAATTGCGGACGGCAGATTGTTCCTCTCATTTTAGTTCCCTGTGCGGCTGAAACTCCTGACCTTTCAAGTCCAATCCATGTAGTTGAGGGCATTACAGTCGGCTAAAAGGGTAAAATTATAGTGTGTGGGTGGAGCAGCCCACTGCACTGTGTGTATATGTATGTATAGATCAGGTAGAATCAGATAATGTAATTGTTTCTGTCAGGCATCATATTACAGTGTGTACATGGCTGCATGTAAAGATTTCCTCTGGCAGTAGCACATAATGAGTAATAAATAACGAGTCCCCTGGGATTAAATGCTCTCACTTGTGCATTTAAGTGTAGAATCTATTTGTGTTACATGTGCACACTTTTAGCTCACCTTGCTGGATTAAATGTCAATTTATATTATGGAGCCACTGTAATAGAGGGCAAGAAAGTTGTGAAGTTGTGTTTCTGAGTGTGTGTGTGGGTATGTGTGTGTGTGTGTGTGCGTGTGCGTGTGCAGTCCCCGTCATTCAAGATGAATTACTACACAAACTTTCTGTGGCTCGCTGAGAGTGATTAAATGTGTGTCTGCAGGTGCAATGATGAGGCAGAGCACTGCGTTATACTAATGCTGCAACTCATTTACACTCCGTCGCTGTTTTTAACAGCCAACATGCCCCAGAACAGACGGTTATGAGCAAAGATCAGTGAAAAAGCAAAAGAGTACTGTATTTTCTTGTAAAGTTACAGTGGAATACTTCCATTTGTACCAGTTCTTTACTGTATTTTTACAAAGTTAAAGTTGTAATTTACTTTAAAAATGAATTGCTGCACAACCGAGTACGATTATACAGTTTACTTTATGTCCTCTTTCATCATAGCTGTCGGTAAATTACAACATTTTCCTCTTTTAAAATGTACAAACTACTGTGATTTGCAGACATACACCATAAATAACAGTTTGACTCCATATTTATAATAAAAAAGCGACATCAACTTTTGTTTAACATTTAAATGTGCGTATACCACTAAAACACCTCAAACAATGAAAGATAAAAAAGAATTAAAGTTATCTGGAACTTTTAAGCAAATGCAGAAATGTATGACCAACCATAGTCTCTTGAATGTATTTGACAAACCAAGAAAAAAAAATGTATTTGAAAACTAACAAATTTCCTTACTCTTACTGTTGACACCGTCAAGTATTGACAGCATCACTGTTGTTTCTGGCTTCAGAAAACCAAATCAAACTTCACAGTATTTGATTGTATTTTGGAGAACCAGAACATGACAGTCAGAGTTTGGCTGTATTTTTAAAATACAGTAATTTATTCCAGTGTAACATTGGATCTGACAGAAGACGGCTGGCGCAGAGTCAGTGTGCTCATATGTCCCTGACCTTTTGTTTAACCTGCCATCGCTTGTTCGCAGCTCATCTCATTTGCCAGTGTATCCTCTTTCCCTCCGTCGAGCTCACGATGTTTCAAAAATCTGCTGCTGCCACCTCCATCCGATCTCGCCTAGAATACGTTCTGCCGTCTTGTTGGCCTGGTGGCCCTGACAGCATGACATAGATCAAAGAAATTGGCTGCAACTTTTATGATATGATGTTACTGCAGATTGCGGTCTTGGCTGTAATTAGCAGCGCTTAAATGTTGCACCTGATTTGATGGATGACTCAAATGGTCCCAAATAGGCAGAACGTCAACAGTGACAGAGGCGTGATGCTGGACAGTCATTAATCAAAACGCTTAAAAACCCATCACTGTGCCTCAAAGTTACATATTTACATATTTTTTCATGAAAATAATCTCCTCCTTCCTTGAAATAGTGCTTTCTCCATGCACCTCACCCCCTCCCGCTGCAGCTCAAGCACACCAGCTCACCAATGTCTCTACTCAAACTCTGAAAAACAACTCTATGCTACACAATTGCAAGTTGCAATCTGAGTGTGATTCAGCCAGAATTAAACCAGAAAAGTTTGAATCTGTGTTTTTTTCTGTGATCCTCACATTGAAGTTGTAAGGTAGAAATGCTCATGTATGGCACTGAATCCTTATTTCACTCATGATACGCCGTCCAGCATCCAGAAAATACCAAAATACCAAACTTGATGAATAATAGAGTTGTATGAAGGCTGGCTCTAAATATAATGTACTTCTAACAAACCTCAGGTGACCCAGCTTGAGTCAATGACAGACTACAGTTTTGAAAGTCTGAGGGTTTGGAGGTAGAAAGACATGAGTTACCAGACCTCAACAACTCCTTGTGCTTGAAGGTGGCGGTTTAAGGGTGTATTAGCTTATCTGCGGGTGGTTGACTTGCATTAGGAGAGTTCATGCCACATTAAGCGCTAAGTTAGTTTAAACACAAGACATTTGTGCTCCAAACAAAAAGGATGTGCACTCATTGAAGGACCTAGGATCCCTGAGTCATCACCATACACACCAGTGAGCATTGATTCCTAACACATCTCTGGGGTCATCAGGTGGAAACCTCCCTTCAACGGTGTTTCGCCTATTTAGTCCCACAACACCTCCAGGAGGCTCGACGGTGAACTCTGGTGTCCCAGATTCACCCCCCTAGTACCAGTTCACACTGCTCCTACACAATCCAAACAGCACTGCCACGTTCAACTGACCCAGGCCCGTTTAGGAGATGCTCCAGGTAGTGACCAGTGCCGATGCTACCAGTTAGCTAGTGCAAGATGCTGAATAGCTAGTGCCAATTGCTAAAAAAGTGACAAAGAAACTATACTTATGAACCCATCTAAATGCTAATGCTAGCTGCAAGACTACTACCATGTCCATAGCAAACTTACCACTGACAAAGAAACTATACAAGCCAGCTCATCAAACGTGCTAGTGCTACATGCTAATGCTAACCACCAATTGCTAAGTCAAGCTCACCACCACAGAAACTATACAAGCAGACTTCATCTAAGATGCAAGTACCAATTGCTAACTGCTCATTGCTAATGCTACCTAACAAGAAAAACATACAAAAGAAAAAGACAAAGACACAGCCACTACTTTACACCACAGACTTACCTGAGATGGCCACATGGTCCCAGAGAGACTCTAACAGGCCACGCCCCCACCTTATCTACACTTCCTCTTCCTGGATCTCTGCCTATTGGGAGAGGGGAAAAGAAGGCGGGGCAAACAGACAGAAGGAGAGGGCTTGTCCTCTGCCTCCCTCTACTCCCTCACTGTCTCTATTTCACCTCCCAACTATTATTACTTCTCCTAATCCATATCCACTGAGTAGATCTAGCAGCCTCATCTGACATGTCCCTCACCGTCTTCCTCAGACTCTGCCGCTGCACTCCCAGCTCCCTCAAAAGTGAAACAGCTGTGCAACAAAGCCCCTACACCCCACTTCAACCAAATTATTACTCTGTCCATGCGATACCGTTGCTACCAAAGGTACTGTAACTATCTGAAATGTTCTCATTCCCAGAGCATTAAAACCTGTCAAAGCTTGCTGGTGTCTCAGAGTCGCACAAACCGTCTTTTGGTGTTGGTGCCACCAGCGTCAATATATAGCAATATTTCAACAGATATATAGTTGTTCTATACTGAAAGAGCCTCATGAGCAGGTCTGACGGGTGGGGATGAGTTAAATTACAGAATTTTCACCAGGCAAGCTTTGTGTTTCGTGATTAGTCATTACTTTTTCACTCAGTTCTGTCTAGTTTTTTACGAATTTGGTTTATGGTTGGGTTCAGGAAAAGATCACGGTTTGAGTTAACCTCATGCTTCAAACTTCACATTACCTGAAAAGTAGAACATTTGCTTGTGGTCTAATTGCGTCTAATTCTGCGGATTCTTGTAGCATCTCCACTAGAAACCAGACACTGAAGTCTAAAATGAACAGTTCCTTTGCACAGCATGAAAAAGAAAAGTTTTGTTGTGGTGCCAGTTAATTAAAGTCCTCAAAACAGCAGCTTTATGTTCCCCTTACATTATATATGTGGCTTATATTGGCCTGCTGAACTGTCTGGGTTAAATAGGTTTGTGTTTGTGGCTTTACTCAGCTGTTAAATTAAGTGTTTCGATGTATCTCTAAATTTATCAGTATAACTCACAAAGGCATGAAGCTCAGCATTGTTCTGTCATACTTGTGTGTTTATGTACAGTCTGCATTTCCATGAACCGCTTACAGCACATTATATCTGCATTACCGCTCATTTGGTGCTGCTTAACCTGTGCTTATTCTTCATTAACGGATGTCCAGGCTGCTGTAGGTAAGCGCTTTGCTTTGTCATCATCAGTGTGAGTCTGTGAATGTGTGAAGTGTGTGTAGGTGTGTGTGCAGTTCCAGCCTGTGTGAAGATGTTGTCTCAGGGAATGAGGCTTATACATCGTCTTTAATCCGATCTTTGTTGATGCCGTTTCATTCATAATGACACGCGCACACACACACACACACACACACACACACACACACACACACACACACACACACACACACACACACACACACACACACACACACACACACGTGGGAAGTGTTTTAACCCTTCGCTGTCCACACCACTCATTTCCAACTATTTCCTTTCATTCAGCCAGCAGTGAGCCTAGGGATGGTAAGGAAAAGACAATATAATATATGCCAGCTTGCTTGTGTGCTTTGTGTCAATCGCTTTTGGGTATGGGACTGTAATTCTTCCTCCATGAAGCCTGGGATTGCTCTGGTGACGGCCATCACTGTTGCTTTAGATGTCAGCTTTTTGACTTTTTTTTGCAGAGCTACAGCCTTGATGATTTCTGGACATCGAGTATAATAATAATAACTGCAATAACTGTATTTATGTCACAGCCAAAAGTGACAAACTGCCTCATAGTAAATAGATAAAGGAATCTAAATCAAAAGGATGAAACCAATGCAAAGACGCAACTTAAAAGCAACACAAGTCACAGCAAATTTATCAGATAAGCTGTCAGATGAAACGAGATGACAGTAAAACAACAAAATAAAATACAAATTTAACAGAAGCTTCTGACAGTGTATTTCAAAGTGGGTGTATTGGTGGTCCGATTGCTTCCACCAAAGCATCCGAGTGAATGTTTGTGTGTTTTAAAAGGGAAGTGAACTGATGAGGTTTATAAAAAGTGATATATCCTGCCTGTATGTCTGCTGGATATATGTCATGTGTATGTGTGCGTGATGACAGCTGAATATAACAGTGCAATTATTATTATTCACAGCCACAGTAATGATTCTGCTGTTAATGTCTTTACACTCCTAAATGCTCCATGAGATTTAAAGAATTAGAGTTTTCAGTCTGGTGCTGCTCAGATGATAAATTAAACTGTAAAATTGCAACTCCATACATACAGTGTTATACTGCTACAGTATGTATAGTGTTTTATTTTATGGGTCCATAATTATTTCCTAATCAGTTCCTAGGAAGAAGTATATAATTTGGCACTATTTTTTTTTTTTTTTACCACAACCCATTTTAGTTTAATTGGTGAAAGATTTTATACCCTAGACTCTTTTAGCTGATGTGTAGCAGGTCAACTGGAACTGCATTTTCTCTACAGACAAAAAAGGTAAAGATTAAAGATAGAGTGGCAGGCAGATCAACTTTACTATTTCTCTTTGCAACACAAAGTAAAAAAAATGTCTTTGGCTTGTAGCAAACATGGATATTACAGCAATACAAATAAAAACTACCTAAGGAACACTCTTCTTTCTAAAGTTGGTGCTAAATTACTATTATCTCCAGGAATGGTTCTAGAAATTATTACATAATTAGAAAAAATAAATGTAGTGTTACAGATTTTTTAAATGTGTTACAAATTGTCAAGAATATTAGCAGGGTCTGTGGGTGTAGCATAACAGTCCCTGTGGGCTTTTGTCCAAAATTTTAATTCCCCATTCTCAAAGCCAAGGACAGAGTCTGGAGCTAATTTAACTCAGAAATCTCATCTGAAACACTGAGCAGGTATCAAGAGTAACCGTGTACAAGTGTAAACATTCAAAAGTGTCCCCTGGGTTCCATTCCAGGATCAGTTTTACCCACTTAGCATTCTAACCGAAACCCTCTAAATCATCCTGAACATCTGAACTTGGATCTGTCCTCAGGGGTACTTTTGATTAAAAGATCAAATTAACTGAGCCCATAAAAGCAGAGAAGAGGGAGGAAGAAGCGCCGACAGCATGGCTCTCTGAATTTATGGAGGCGAATGACCTTATCTGACATGTGACCCTGGATCCTTTCTCTCAGCGACTGGTCTTGGCCAATGGATGTCCACACAGGGCCCTACTCACTCTATTTGTTTGGTGGTCCCATGTGCTTTTATCTTCTTGTGCTTGTCTGTAAAACCTTATTTTCCTCTCAAACCTGCACTAAATGGTGAGAAACCAGATACTTTATGCAGATTATGTGTAGTTAACCTCTTAACTTCAGCCCAGGTAAAGTGATTTTTGAACTTGTTGTCTTGTTGAAGACATAACTCATTAACAGTTGTTTTTTTTTTTTTTTTTTTTTTTTTTTAAAGAAAAAAACAGGATTTGTTAATTAGAGCCAGAGGAAATAAAGATGTGTTTTTTGGAGTGTGAGAGCACGTTGATTTAATGTGTGAGTGTTCCGTACCTGAAGTCAGGGTTATCATCGGGCCAATTAACGCTTGTGTTTAACGGCGAAGCTCAGATACTGTACAGACTGACGTGTTCCTCGCTCTCTCTCTCTGTTTCCCCACCTTCCGATGCAGAGTTGCCTCCTGATGGTAAGAGAAATGAATATGTTAGCGTCTCTGTAAAGCGTATCAACTGACAAGCAAACACCCTAGAAAGGTTACATCAATTTACCTGCAAAAGAAACAAGTGAGCGGATAAAAGAGCAGCTCGTTTTTTATTGCCAAGATAAGACCGTACAGCTTCAGCTTATGTTCTGTCGGGGTGGCAGATGATTGCAGAGAGTCAACCTTAATATCAAGTCTTCAGAGGTGATCTGAGGAGCTTCTTTATTCCCTGTTGGCCAGTCTGGCTCCTCGTCATTTATCAGAGGGTCCCAAATGGTTTGTGCAGCGTAAAGATAGAATGTAAACACTCTGGATATTTTTTCTAATGGAGAGACTGTTGCTCAGTTTTAGCACTAAATACTGATAAAAAGAATTAAACCCCTGAGCTCAAAGGATACAATTTAGTGGTTTGAGATCCTCTCAAGTTTCCCCAATGATCTATCAAAACAGGCATTTCACTGTAAGAGCACCAGGATTAAGGAGATGATCTGGTGGTTTGCTTGGTCGTCTTGTTCCCTGTTGTTGTCTCCAGTCTGTGTGGCGCCCAGATTGTGTTTTTCTTGTTTTAATTTGTCCTCTGTGCTCCAACACCCACCACAGAACATGCACCAGGGGAAGGTCCTCAGCTGTCCGAGCTGTCCGGCATATTCGTGGAGAAGCCGGGGAGCGTCACAGCAACAAAAGGTCTGGCACAATGATCGGCCATAAAAGCCCTGAGTTACATCCAAAATGAAAGGAGTGGCCGCTTAGTGCCAAATCGTGGCTGTAATTCTACTTTACTTTACATTCTGTACTTCATCTATTTTAATTAATCAATGTGTCTCGTCTTTGTTCTTGGCAGGCAAGGACGTCACGTTTGTGGCTAAAGTGGATTCCTCAACCCTGACGAGAAAGCCTACAATGAAGTGGCTGAAGGGGAAATGGCTCGACCTGGGAAGCAAAGCTGGGAAGCACCTGCAGTTCAAAGAGTCCTACGACAGGAACACCAAGGTACAAGGATTCCCATGTGTGTTTGTGTTAATGTACAGCCAAACTGCATCCTCAATCTCATCGTGAAACATGCAGTATTTTGACAGCGTAGGAAAGGCTAGCAGTTTGACCATAAAGGCCTGATTGGTCAGTCTCCTCTGAACAGTTGATGTAGAGATGTGTCTGCTACTAGAACTCTGTGTGGTATTTTTCTGGGCTCTAATCTGAGCTGCTGTTAACTTGTGATTTCTGAGGCTGGTGGCACAGATGAACTTATCCTCAGCAGCAGAGATGCCTTTTGGTCTTCCTTTCCTGTTGCGGTCCTCATGTGAGCTAGTTTCGTTGTAGCGCTTGATGGTTTTTGTGACTGCACTTGGGGATACATTCAAAATTTTTGCAATTATCCGGACTGACTGACCTTCAGTTCTTAAAGTGATGATGGACTGTCATTTCTCTTTACTTAGCCGATTGGTTCTTGCCGTAATATGGATTCTAACAGTTGTCAGATAGGACTGTCAGCTGTGTCCCAACCTGACTTCTGCACAACACAACTGATGGTCCCAACCGCATTAAGAAGGCAAGAAATTCCACAAATTAACTTTGACAAGGCACACCTGTGAAGTAAAAACAATTTCAGGAGACTACCTCATGAAGCTCATTGAGAGAAGGCCAAAGGTTTGCAAAGCAGTAATCAAAGGGTGGATATTTTGAAGAATCTAAATTCTAAAACATATTTACAGTTATTTCACAATTGGTTTTTTTTTGCTCCATAATTCCATATAACCTGCTTCATAGTTTTGATGTCTTCAGTATGTATCTACAATGTATAAAGTAGTAAAAATAAAGAAAAAAACCTTGAATGAGAAGGTGTGTCCCAACTTTTGACTGGTAGTGTGCATGTGTGAACCTATTTATTTTCATGCGTTTTTAGCATATCAACCCTCTTCTCTCTGTCAGATCTACACTTACGAGATGAGCATCATCAAAGTAGTGGATGGAGACGCAGGTGGCTACCGCTGCGAGGTCACCTCCAAAGACAAGTGCGACAGCTGCACATTCGAAGTCTCGGTGCAGGGTAGGTCTGGAGACAGACACTTAATCACATTATTGTCATCTTCCATTCAGCGTATCCACCATTACTATGTAACTGGCTTTGTCAGCCAATAACTCAGTGAGTGCGATGTGCATTAGGTCCTTTCATTTAGTGGCCTAGCGAGGTCATCAGTCCATTATTCCTTTGCTGCTGAAGCCCACTGTGTAATGAATTAACGTAGCTGAGCTCTCACCAGCCTTTCTCCTTCTGTCTGCTTTCAGCTGTACAAGAGGACCAGCAGGACAACATCTTGGAGGCGTTTAAGCGATCGTGAGTGTCAGTGTCGGCGAGGGTCTGCTCAACATGTCACCCGTCACACAGTCTCCCATATGCTGCTGTAGATCGCCGCCTCTGGGCATCTGTCACTCTCCCCCAGTGTCTCTGCCCATGTGTCTTTCTATCCCTCACTTATAGTCGACTTTGCACGAGTCGGTCTGTCTGCCACCTCTCTCTTTTTGTCACGTCTCAGTGCGTCTGCTGCTCTGTGTTTTGCTTCACCTGGAGTCCCTCGTGGTTTGGTTTTGGGATCTTATGTATTTCGTCACATGTCTCAGTAACAGTCTCTGAAGGGACTTTTTTCTTTTTTTTCCACCTCACTGTTTCCCCTCACTGTCTATTTCTGTCTCCGCTCCAGTCTGTGAAGTGTGTCTATGCATGCATCTCATGACTGTGTAGCTTTTTTAATGAGTTTTAAAAAAAAAAAAATTCAGCTGCATACTGTACTTGTGTGTACGCATAGTGTGACTGTAAATCAGCCAACACCTTCACACTGACACCTTGAGTATCCATATTTATAATCTGTGTTTAAAAATATAATTTCCTTCTCTCATTAGAGCTCAAGCAGAAAGATGAGAAACACAACATGCAAAAAGACAGCATCAAATTGTGGTTTAGACAGGATGTCAGTGTGCTTATTTGCAGAATGCTGATATGAGGAAGAGAAGGTGAAGCAGAGAGGCTGGTGTGATAAATGAAAAGTGAAACGTTGGTTAAAACTCAAATATATTGCTGGAGAGATAATGCATGTGGAGGTCATGCAGCTCAGCCTCCAGGAGGTAAGTATGGAGGATCAGATTTCGCTCATTTGTGTGTTTCTCCGAACATGTGTTACAGTTTCACAACAAAATACATGAGATCTGACAGCATTCTTGAGGATGTTAAGTCCTGCTCACTCGTTACTTTCTGGAATTTTATTTATTCCAAACTTTAATGTGTGTTTTATGTCTGAAATAACCCGAGCTCTTCATCGTGTGCCCCAGGCACATCGGGCTGTTTTTTCTTCTTCATGTTGTGTCTTCGCTGAGCGGTCAGCCAGCTGAAAGGGCTTCAAAGGGAAAGAGAAAGAGAAAATATTCAGTGGAATACATATCGCATGTTGACTCTGCAGTCTGGGAGTGTTTTGAGAGTTTGCATTCTTTATATATCACTCTATGTTTTATCTTGACAAGGAAATGTGTACAGGTATATCAGTATTGAGACTCTGAAGGCCAAAGTAATGGATTCAACCATGCATGAAAAATGTGAGCTAAGACACAGAATTAAGTGTGCATTAATTTCAGGGTGAGCCAAGACTGACTCATGTCGTTGCTGCAACATAACACCAAGAAAAAAAAAAGAAACATTAAAAAAAGGATGCCAGTAGCCATAGAAGTCAAAGTGGTTAAGCTTCATCCAGGCGAAGGCTGGTTAATGCATCGCAGCGTCAAATGTGTGCTGCTCAGTGCCGTAACCTTCACAGTCTGCACTCACACATTCCTCTGAATCGTTGTGTGTTTTTCTGTCACTCCACATTTGAACAAGAAGCATTTTTCACATTAAAAGTTTCGCAATAGAATTTTGTGTATCGCGCTCACTCAAACCATGAAGAGGAGCTCATCACAGTAATCGCCTGACCTCAATCTTCATGTGAACTTCCAGTCCGTTTTTTTCACGTCAATGAACTGTTGTGTTGAAGCAAAAACATCCTGCAGTGCCCTGCTTCCATCATTCGGTGTTTAATGATGGTGGCTGTCTGTCGCAGTGCTCCAGAATCTCTCAAAAGTGCCCAAGTAGGTTGAGATTTTCCAATTGTTGTGGCCACAGCACAAAACTAACATTGTTTTCATGCTCATCCAACCATTTGGTGGTCATGTGTGCCCTGCCAATGAGGGCATCACCACCCTGGGAGGATTTACTCCCATCAGGACGGCAAGGAGACCATGGATGAATGTTATCCTTGGATGAACCATTCATCCATAGGACAAGCATGATCACTCACAATGGCTTTGAATTTATTGGCATTTATCTTGCTCTCCGAGGGGTTCAATGAGCCTCAACCATGCCAGGAAAACACACTCCACGCTGTAAAGGAGCTGCCAAAACCATTCACAGTGGAAAACAACGAGCACTCGATCCTGTAGACATTTATTGGCGTGTGCCACACACAGTACTTGTCACCTTGTTGAGCACAAGAGGGCGACTGATGACTCAACACCACACAACAGTTCTCCCATCACTTTACACTTGCAAATGTGCATGTGAGGGGTAATAAAGGGTTTTTATGTAGGGGAGCAGACCCATAGTTTCCCCCCAGTATTGTCAGTATAATATTCTGCATGAGACTGACATTTATTATTGACTCCAAAGTCTGTACAACCATTCTTTGATCCCTGTGACTTGTATATAGCCTTCCTTTTGGCCACATTTGTGCTATTATCACCTTAAGACGGCCTTAAGTCGGCAAGAGTTGCAGGTTGATTTACCACCGTTTCACCCATTCGGAAAACAGGAGGACAAAACTGATCTGTGACTTAATCTAAGTTAATGATCAACCCAGATTATTTGATAGTTTGAGGGCTTTACAGATCAAGTCCTAAACCAAATTGCTTGCAGAACCAACAGGGGCACCCAGTAACGCCAAACACATTTGATTTTTACTAATGAAAATGCAGATGGTTAAGCTAGCTGAGCTACATTTAGATACATTATTAAAACTGACAGCATCTTCCCAAACATTTTGTCCTCCATACTCGTTTAGCCTTTGCTTTTTTTCTCTCTCTGCAAAGTATTATTAGAGTTACAGCAAGCTCTCGCACCACAGTCCCCATTTTGTTTATATCTGTCTCTCCATAAAATCACAGGAGCCGGTGCACTGCTCCTTCTCCATCTGGTCCAGTTATCTTAATAATATCCTGCAGCACTGTGATGCACCATTATTTTCCAGTTTTGCAGTGTGTGCATATCTGAGAATAGTTTCACCTTGTGTGAGTGATGCAGCCCAATTTCTAGATGTGTTTGTAAAACTCTTGCAGTTTGGCTCGGCTTTAGCCATACTTTAAAACTCGCTCAGTCTGAAGTTTTTGCTTTTGTTTGATCCACAGCAGCCAAAATTAGGGCCGTAATGGGCTTCCTGGCTGAGATTTCTTAAATAATTAAATGTTATTTGCTTAATGAACCGCCTTCATGACAAATCATCTGTTTTCAGCCTCCTTTGTTTCCCTCCACACCAAAACACTTACTTATGCTGCCTGTAACACGTTCAGTGTTTGATGCTAATGATGTTCGTGGTGCTCATTTTTGTCATGTTACATGCTGCTTGTCTATTGTGATTTTTGTCTGCCAGTTGAATTTAGGGCATGATGGTAGCTTGTAGTCCTCATCAGATGCTCTCCTCTATGCTCTCTATGTGCTCTATTTTTGCTGAAACAGGCTGAAAAAAGGGTAAGCTTTAATTACAGGCACGAATTTATTGCAGATCCGCTGTGCTCAGTTGCATTTGTTCATGTTGTTTTTGTTATTATTGTGGTTTTAGAGTTTCTGGGCTTATTTTTGGTTCTGAGCAATTTGGAATAAAAGGGAATGTGTTGTTGAATGTGGTATTGAAACAACTTCCTGTGGGATGAATAAAGCTGATCTTATCTTGATCTTATTAATGCTGTTTTTCTCACTATGCAGTAGCATGGGTTAAAAATATGATGAAGCCCGGATCTTTTCTCTTTTAACTCCAGTGGAGATGCAGGTGAGGATGCTGGCGATCTGGACTTCAGTGCACTGCTCAAGAAAAGGTGAGATTTATATTTTCAGAGTTTCAGGTTTATCTGTCGCAAATTTGGTTTGCCCTCTGTTCATTGTGTTATTCACCACTGTTCATCAGAGCGAGGAAACAAGAGGGGCCAAAAGAAGAGGTGGATGTTTGGGAAATTTTAAAGGCAGCCAAGCCCTGTGACTACGAGAAGATTGCCTTTGAGTATGGCATCACTGACCTGAGGGGCATGCTGAAGAGGCTGAAGGCGATGAAGAAGGTGGAAACCAAGAAGAGTGACGGTGAGGAGCGAGGGAAGAGACAGGAGAGGGGTTACGAGGCGAAGGCAGAGTGTGCATTACGAGTTAGACAGAAGGCAGGAAAACGAGACCTCTCTTGTGCAGTAGGCTGTAAATACCAGCAGCGCTTAAAGGCCTCGCGGGACACGTTTTATTGCTGGGACAACAGGTGGAATGTGTGTTAGCTTATGCTTTCTGCTGGTTGGCACGTATGGATTACTTGGCTATTAAAGCAGTGGTTGAAATATCCTAACAGGATATTCTCTTGTCAGCTTTCCTGAGGAAGCTGGATCCAGCCTACTCAGTGGACAAGGGCAAGAAGATCTCGCTCACTGTGGAGGTGGCCGACCCCGACGCTCCTATCAAGTGGTTCAAAAACGGACAGGAGATCAAACCATCGGCCAAGTGAGCCACTGTACACTATATGTGTCTGTGTGTACATAAAAGGTGTTTGTGTTCTGGGCCGTAGTGTTGAGCGAGAATACAAATATACTGATAATTGCTGTCATTTAATGAGGTTGCTCACCCATGGCTTGTTGTTAAAGACACAAGAGTAGTTAACACAAAGTGGCCAAAGATGTAATGTAAAGCTTGAACTGTAGGATTTAACATCTGATGACTTTGACACCAAAACAAGGCCTTCAAGCTACAAACTACAGACACAATCAATGTGTAGATGGTAGACATGAAAATTTTGAACAGGTTTCTTAAGTGATAATAGGCAGCTTTAACAATCAGTAACAGATCAATTGATTACACAACATGGACTCAGTGGACATCATTCTGTGTCCTGATAACACAGATTTAAAGCCAATCACTGACTAGTCACTAACTCTTCAAAAAACATGAGAGGTCTGTCCATTAGGCATTAAGTGTCAAAGGAGACTTTCCCATTGCTAGCAAAAACTCCCACAGTGCTTTCTCACTTGCTAACAAGGAACTGCTGGTGACTGAGTAACTGCCTCCTCGGGTTGCTACAATGCTAAAGAGGAAGAGGTTCCACCTGGTGGCACAATTTGGTACAACAGTTAATGTACAACACATTTTCTGATATGCATGTCCTTCGTCGCCTGCCTTTCAGTGAGTTAATTAGTTGTTCTTGTTATACTACCTGCTAATCACATTCCATATATGCTTAGTAGAATGCCATCTATATATTCTAGGAATGCATGACTAGTTAATAGAGCATCTTTTTAAGGGTGCGGAACGCCAACCCATTTGAATGGGTAACTTTTGTTAAAAAAAAAAAAAAAAAACAAAGAAAGAAAAAAGAAAAAAAGTAGCTCATTTTACAGTTGTAATAAAAGAGGGCATTTGTTACAGAGACCAAAACCATATTTGTTACCAGAATGTAAACATGCTGTAAATCTGTATATTTTAACATAGCCATCTACGGGGATTGACTCCTTTTTGATGCCAGCCTCAAGTGGCCATTCATGGAACTGCAGTTTTTAGCACCTCTACATTAACTTCATTTTTCCGTCTTAGTGTTTGCTGCTTGGGTTAATTACTCACTGCCATTTCAGCAGTTACTGCAGCCAGAAAACAAAAAACAACAACAACAACTAAAAGGTCACCAGGCGAGAACAGGCCACTCTTCTATGAAAAGTGAATTCACAACCAAAACCAAAATTTAATGAGTTTTTCCATCAGGTTTTATATAAAGCAGGGAGAACTCTCCATAAATGAAGGTAACAGGCGAGACTGCTGTCCGTTTCTGTGTTAGTAAGTCTTAATATCACTGAATTAATTGATATTTGGATCTCATATAAAGCTGTAAACAGAACTCTGACATAATATTAACTTATAATTGATGTCTAATTACACATCTAGTACACAGTGAGGAAATATCAACATTGGTTTGGTGTCACATTTCTGTGAATCCACTATTCCTGCCCCACATATAAACCAGTTAATTTAGAACTGTGTCTGTCCGCTGCTTGCTGCTGGACAGGTAGCTTACACTGGGTTCCGCTGAAAACATCTGGCTGCCGCTGCCAAGCCAAGGTCTCTACAGAACACGAGTGGGCGTTCCTCATTGTTCCACAGGGTCAGGGTTACGGTTGCGGAACGCCCACTTCTGTTCTGCAGAGACTCCTTAGTCGCTTCTCCTGGAAATTAGGTTGTTGAGAGCAGTAAAATCCAAACAGTACTGTTGCGAGCCAAAAAACTACAACTATGAACTGTGATCAATAAAAGAAAAACGGAAAACTGGCTACTGCAAACAACCTTTTCTCATTACACATATATTTAATTTTTTTTTCTGCATATATCAAAATGTTGATTAGATTTTTCTCAAAATTTCCACGAATTCAACACTTCAGAGGTAGCCACAATAAGTACATCATGTGAAAAGAAATGCAGCGTCTTCATCTTAGTTTGCAGCTCCGCAATGACCTTCAGAGGTGGACTGAGGCAAAAAAAATCAGTCCTGGCATTTTTGGCCCACAGTGGCCCAAAACATCATCGGTTGACTGAATGAAGCGGGGGATTAAGAGCCTATTATACATAGAAAACCCAGCAAACCTCTACCAGCAGCATATTTACAACAGTGGAGAGAAGAACTCACTTTTAACAAGAAGAAACCTCCAGCAGAACCAGACAATAAACACAACTTGTGTGTTTCACATAAAGTAAAAGTAACTTCATGTGTTTGCAGGAACATTGGGTGCTAAAGAGGGTGTTAGCCGGCTAATGAAGAGCAGCTGGTAATTAGCTGGAGCACAGCTGATTACAGGAGCTGTTCAGGTGCTGTGTGGAGACGAGGCTGTTTCTATAAAGGGTTAATTTAAAGCTCCTCTGGAACAGCTCTGACTCTGGTGGACATCTAACGGTCCATATATGTTATATTCAGGCCCCTTTAGGATGCTGAGCCATATCCAGTGTCTCCTTTTGCCTTCCCCTCCTCCTTCAAAGGCTCCTTTTGGTGTTTTATTGAAGAGGCTACAGCTGTTGCGAGTGGTATTTTTTCAATGGCACCACCATCTGCTATTTCGAGAAGCTTCATGCTGTTCATGGAAAGTGAAGCAGCCCTCTTCCTGTTATGATTAAGAGAGTTACGACGTGAGAGGGGACTTTAATTTTGCCCTGAACGGAGCCTCGGAGGAGGAGGTCTTTCCAGACTGAGTGCTGTGACCGTGGAGCTCCAACAAATCAAATGTCTCCGGTTGCAGACTGGATTAAAATGTTCCTGCTACAATCCTGATCTTCTTTGCTTCATATGAAACACACTGCTTCTATCGTTTAGATGTTAAAAAAAAAAAAAAACAAACTGAGCCGAAACTGCACAGATAAATAATCAATCTAGGTAGAAAAGATCTTATTACGACCAGTGGAGATTTAACATTTAAGCACACTGTAAAAAAATACATGTTTCTTTAACAGTTTTAAAACTGTAATTTTTTGAACAATTTACTGTTATTTTACAGATTTTCTCTGTTTTTTGAAAAAACAGATTTTATTTACATGAAACCTTTGAAAAAAAATCATTTACATGTTAATCCTAAAGAAAAAAGCCAAAACTGTAAATAATATCCACAGCAAAAGTCTGTATTTTTACAAATGATAATTTATTCTTTTACAATTGACCAAACTGACCATGAAATTCCAGTTTTTACTGTAGTTGAATCAGCAAAATATACCATTAAAAGCACATTTTTTGATGTCATTTTTTTTAAATTATCAAATTTTTAAATTATTTTATGATTCTAATAATAATTTTATTTTACATTTGTTTGTTTTTTAAGCATACTATTTAGTGAAATCACAAAAAATTGTATTCATTTCCATCTTTTCTGTAAAAAAACAACAAAAAACAAAACATGCACAAATCACATCAAAAATCTACATTTTCACATTATACGATGTATAGCCATTCTTTCTTTTACATTGTGTGACCATAAAATTACACTGTTTTACTGTAGTTAAATTGACTACATTTTTTAAACATGCTTTTCTGTCATCTTTGCAGCTAGATTTTCAACTTTTTAATTATTTTTTTTACTGATTTTCTACACTACATCAAACTATATATTAATCGTGCAATTTCACAAAACTAAAAACTAACTGGATAACTAATAGTACAATTATTGAGAGTGGTTTGATATCCATATCAACTAATACAATGGAATAACAGACATTTACTAAAAGTCTGTTTGGATATATTGAAAAAAAACTCATGCAGGAGGAGTGTGTGTGACTTATGGAGAATAAAACTCCGTCAGTGACGTCATCTGAGTCATCTGGAGCTGCAGTTTGAGAACAACAGAAATATGTGGGTGTGGAGTCGTAACAAAGTGATGCTGCTGCTGACACACGAGAGTTACATAGAGTTGCGTAACACAGACGGCAGGTTCTGACAAGGAGTCCGACGATGTAACAGGAGTGCAACGCTGCATTTGTGGAGTTCTGATGTGTGTCGCTGAAAGAAAAACCTACACGTGTCTGGAGAGCATGCAAACGCTCCGCAGTAGCTAATGCATTCATTTACAGAAGCTAAATTTAATGTTATTTTAATCTGTGCTTTACTCCCACACAAAGAACTCAACTGTAAGCCCTGCAGCGTTCATTGAGTTAGTCTCATTGCATTTACTATTAATTGACCTTGAGTTGTCTGACGATGCTTTAACCGTCCACCGCATGTGATGACGCCGTGATATTACTGCAGCTTTCTGATGTCTGTCACTATTTTTCTCTTTACAGCGACCTAAATGTAAATGTGTAGGAGCGTAATTGTGTGTGTGTGTGTGTGTAGTGTTGTTATAAATGTGTGAATTCCTGCCTTGCCATACAGCTGAATCACTCTGTGGTCTTCAGGCCCTGTGCGTCTGATTGTGGCTGGATTTGCTGAGAGCAATTATTCATTTTTCCCTCCCTCTCTTTTTTTTTTCTTTTTGTCTCATTTGTTGTGTTTCCTGCTCGTACAATCTCCCCCCATCGCCCCCTGTGCGTGTGTCCAGGTATGTGTTTGAGAGCGTGGGCAACAAGCGGACACTCACTATCAACAAGTGCAGCCTGTCGGATGACGCGGCATACGAGTGCGTGGTCGGGGAGGAGAAGTGCTTCACGGAGGTTTTTGTCAAAGGTATATGAGTCACTGTCTTTGGAGGAATCCTTCTTTCAGGAGGGAGAGGGTCTTTTTTTTTTTTTCCTGCTCAGTTTAGCAAACGCTGTCATTTGAGCGTTGAGAGGCCTGACAGCTCTGTTCCCCTTCTTGTGTCTGTGTTTGTCGTCTGTTTATTTCCATGCTTTCATGCCACACAGTAACACGCCGCGCTCTGTTGTCTGCTCACTCATTTTTAATGGGTACGTGGCGAGTGAAATTTTTATGCTTTGTTTATTGTCATGTATCATCGTGCTGTATGTATTAATGTGATGACATATTCATTACAGTCTGACTGATACGAGTGTTTATGAGGGGCGATTTGAATGCTAATTGCAACATAAAATTTGGAGGTCGGTGTATCTGAAAGCTCTATTTTATACCGAGAGTAGTGGGGAAAAAAAGCGCAAATATTCCGTGTTTTTGTTGTTACATAAGTGGTTTAATGGAAAACATGGTAAATGGAATAAACACTGCCTCATCATTAAAACCACGGACAGGTGAAGTAAATAACACTGATTACGCAATTACAGTGGCGTCTATATTTTACGTAGCAAGTGAACAATCAGTTGTAGTTGGAAACAGGAAAAATGAGCTACTACAGGGATCAAATTAGGAAAACTAGTCAACTGAATCAGAGCAACTCCATATTGTCTAATCTTTTGGGTATTCTGGGATGCAGAGGTTACCAAAAGACATTCACGAAAGGACAATAAATGAACCGGTGCCGAGGTTGTGGAGGCCCAAGATTGATTCATGCCCCTAGGGAGGAAAGGAATTGGCCTACAGAGGAGCTACTGTAGCACAAACCGTTAAACCTAAATGCTGCTGCAACAGAAAGGTGAACGGAGCTGTCTAAACCAGTGTCCATGCTGACTCCAGTCTACCACTGAAAGCTCCTACAGTGGACACATGAGCAGCAGAACTGGACCATGGTTGGAGGAAGGCGGCCAGGTCTGATGAATAGCGCTGTCTTTCACCTCACATGGAGCCAACTGAAGCAATGTGATGCTCTGGACAAACTACTGGGAAACCTTTACATCCCGCATTCACATAGATGTTATTTTCACACAAGAATGTGCGTCAAGAAGTTCTCCGCCTCAACAGGAAACAAGGGGCGTAGCTCCCATTTTGGCGCATAACTCGGTATAACAAAGCCTTATATCACTGTTCACAAAGACTCAAATGGTTGAGGCAATCAAAGATAAAATGAGAGGAAGGCTTGGAGCTGGCTGCTGTTGCTCCGGGACAATGTGTCGGTCCAAACAGTACAGGTGGCAGAAGCAGCCAAATGTGGCTTTAAACTGTTGCTCCATAGTCCTTACTCAGCCACCCTGCACCTTCTGACTTCTGTTTCCTGCCATTTTCAGACTGACGGTGAAGTCATGCATGCTGTTGAGCAGTATCTGGAGGTTCAAGAATATTGGTAAACCAAGTGCACTGGAGGTTAAAGGAGTCTGTGTTGAAAATAATGCTAGAACAATCTTGTGACATGAAAGATTTTTTTTTTGAAGTACCCTCGTACCGTAGCTTTGTTACAGACCAGATCCACCCTGTCACTGCAGCAGTTTACTCTGATGGCCTCTTTCAGCAGGATGATGCTCTCTGATACACTGCAAACGTTGTTCTGGAGTAATTTGAGGAGCATGAAAAAGAGTAGAAATTTGGCCTCCAAATTTGTCAGATCTCAACCCGATCAAGAAACAATGGAGTGTGCTGTAAAAACAAGTCCGTTCCATGGAAGTCTCATATGCAGCTTCCATAAGGATCTGCTGATAACATCTTAGGACACCTTCAGAGTCCTCGACAGCTCAGAATAGTATTGACAGTATGCAATATCAGATGATTTTAATGTTGCGGCTGAACCATTACGACTTTTCGGAGAAGGTTTAAGTAGGTGCATTGTATTTTATATGTCATTGTACAATATCGTGTCATATAAGACCAAACAGGGTTAATGTAATCAAGCTAACAGCTTCACATCTGCCATGTCTCTTTAGTGTATGTTTTATTACATTTACTTGGGTCTCCTGCGTCTATATTAATCCAGTACTTTACTCTGTACTCTCTTCCGTCCATCCTCCTTTTACAGCCACACAAGCTCTTCAGCATTTCAGTGCAGCCTCAGTGTGTGTGTCTGTGAGCGTATAAATATCATTCACACGGCTGTTTGCAAACACCTGCATCAGTAGCTTGTATGGCTGATTCATCTTGATGTTAGCGAGGGCAGCGCAGAGTTCAGCAGGTGACAGCTAGTCAAAGCTAGCAGTTGCAGTACTTTTAAAAAGACACAAGGTACTTCGGCTGGAGCTCGGGCCTCTGCTGTGTCTAAGTGTTGTAGTGTGAGGTTTCCACAAACATGGCTACTCCAGTTCAACACGTGCAAAGCTTTGTGAAATGAGGAATAAAATGTCAATGCATGTAAAAGTTTTAGCTTATAATATTACACAAACTGCATGGGTTCACTTTGACAAAATGATAAACTATGAAGTTAGTTTTTATTGAAAGTGGCTCCTGAAGGTGTGCTCAGATAGGAAATACTTCAACTCATGATGAATCAATTGAAATATCAATTTTATTCACCCCAAACAGCCAACAGAAAGGAGATGTGAACGGTTTCTTTACTATCTTTCCTCAATCTGGCTTCCTTTACCTATTTTTCCTGATCTCTACCAAGGCATAAGTACAACAAACTCGCTCCATTCGAACCATTTTCAGATCGTCCAGATGGCACTGCTGTGAGTAAATCCTCAACTATTGCCCAGTAGCCCATTTAAATTGAGATTATATGCAATTTTGCCACATCTAAATCTGCACCTGAATGTACCTTTAGAGTTTTGCTGAACCCCTTAATAGACAATTAATGGAGTTATTCCAAACAGCAAATACAAAACATCAGACTTATGGAATTATTTCTACTATTATTGTGCAGTATTGCAATTTATTTTGTGCCCTGAGCGGAGTTAAAGGTTTGTCCTCTGTCCTTAACATCTCCTGTGTCTGTATCTGTTCCTGAGGGAAATGAAATCCTCAGTTTTTAAGTGGACAAACCTGAATCGCTCTGAGAACATCAAACTCATTTCACAAAACTTTTGCGAGTCCGATCGTGCAGTGTCCATGATTTTGTGGCGCTCACCAGCTGAGGGCTGAGCCGATTGAGCCGTCCGGAGGGGGACGGCATCCTGACGATGACAAATAGCTGAAGCTAGCAGAGCATCAAGCTTCACACCGTGTGGTTACACAATGTGACTCCCAGCACCTCAGGAGACGGAGGAACCTCCACCTCTACATGACGGGTCTGTTTGGTGGCTTCAGGAGTTTATTGTGATGTAATTCAAATCTAAACGAGGGGTTTTCACTTGTTGTCCTTCTTCTGTCATCAACCACCATCCACAGAGAGGAAACAGCACTAAATACCTGAAGTATAGGTGCAAATATGCAGTGTCTATAACAAGTATTCCCCTCCTTTGAGAATTTTTTCCCTTTTAATGCTTTTCAACGTTGAATCATGGTCAATATAATTTGGCATTTTGACAAGAATTGACTTTTAAAAAAAAGACTCGTTCATGTCAGAGTGAAAACAGATTTTTACAAAGTAATGTCAATTAAACATGGAAATTGTAAAATAAATGAATAAGGCGGGTGAGTACTTGTTTGGACTTCCAAGCTGTAGCTATTAGAGCTGGACAGTATGGCTGGAAATCACAGAATTAATATTTTTCCAGGAATCAAACTGATTTTCTGACTGATTCTTATTCAGCAAACTGTTAAATCAGGCTAAACCCTGCATACACCACAATGCTCTCTAAGAAATATCTGTGTATTAATAGCTGTATGACTGTATATTTGAACATAAACTGTATATAGCATGTAATTCATAGGTCTATTTTCATGCAATTACATTACTGAATTGTAATTTTGTCACTTTTTGTAATTATTGTTATGTTCTTCTTATTATTGTTGAGAGTAATTGTAATTAATTAGCAAACTTGAAACAATTTAGAGGTTTAAAAAAATCCCTTTTATTTAAGCTTAGAAGTTAACAAAAAAATCTGTTTTTATCAGAAAATGTGTTGAAAATTCTTTCAATAAGAGTTATTATCATTGTAGGTACATCAGTAACAGAAAAACTCAGTTTTTGTTGCTCTAGGTGTTGTCTTGAATCATAAACTAACAAAAACATTTATTTATTTTAAAATTACAGGACACTGCGGGTAATAAGTTAGATTTGTTAGTTTCTAATTACAGTTTGCTTCGAGTCATGAAGTAGAAGGAGGCTCCTTGCACATTGGAAGACAAATATGATTGCCAACTCTCTAACAAGCATGCCGACAATACATCAAATAGCAGAGAGGATTGTCCTTTCACCATACTGTGGACCAAGTAAAACTAGACCCAGCAGACACAGAACTAGCAGCCAAACTTGTAGCTGTTAGTGCTAACCAAAAGTAATCACTGTGTATCTGCCATTGTTGTTGTTATTTTAGGTACATGCTCGTTACACAAAGCAACAATGGGCGTGCACAAACTGAGATCTCTCCATTTTACACAAAGCAGAGTTTTTAAAAATCCTCACTTTTTAAAGTCTTTTCAAAAATCTCTATTTTAATGACCTAAAACACAGTTTGCATGTGGATGAAAGGCCCAGACGTTGACAAAACTAATTAATTTTCAAAATAATCTGCATTAATGTGGACAAGGCCTTTGAAATCAAGATTTTGCGTGTGTCAGAGTGGCGCCTGAGGCTCACACAGTTGCCAAATGAGTTGTTTTGTCATTGCGTGTTGAAAAGCATTACTCACTCCACTCAAGTGCTGTTACCTTCCAGATCTGTTTGCCTACGACACTTCTTCTCTCCCCCACTCGTGTTAGCGGTCAGTGCTCCTCCGGTGATTCAGATACGTACTGTAGGTGATTTACATAACGCGGTAGTACAGGTCTTTAATGACTCATTTTACAGGCGGTTTGACTCAAAGCTGTGCTGTTTTGTCTCCAGAGCCTCCAGTCACCATCACCAAGCTGCTGGACGATGTTCACACTGTGGTGGGTGAAAAGGTGGAGTTTGAAGTGGAAGTGTCTGAGGAAGGAGCCAACGTCAAATGGTGAGTTAACGCTCCCTTTGGTTCACCCTGATATTAATTATGAAATGCGGATTCATTAGTCGGAGGTCAGGTTACAAATATAAATGACTAAACCGTCCACTGAGGCGGTAAGTTTGGAGGCCTCGCAAAACAAAGTGTAAAAAGCGTTGCTATGTGAGATGTCCACACTGTGGGATTCATCATTATCACAGAATGTGATGTGAATGTCAACAGAGTTGTCTTCAGTTCAGGTAATAACAGCAACTTTCATGTAGTTTGAGGCAAATTTTGTACCGGATAACTATATTTCCAGCTGTTTTCTTTCATCCACTACTTTATAACAGTCATGTTGGAGCATAGCATCCTGCTGGAGAACCTGAAAGCATGGATACTTTTAAAGAAAACTTTCATCTCATGTGTTTTTATTACAACTTGTCATCTCTTATTCCTTATTTTATTATTGTTTCTAACATTGTATGCTATTTATGCAATCTTTTAGGTCAAGCTTCCTCAGCACCTGGACTTGCATGCATTTATTACACAACTTATGCTACATAAAGTTTATTTAACTGATTGGCAGAGTCCCTTGCTCATCAAGAAAGCTGAGAAGTGGACAGGGACTTTAGGATCTAGTTTACAGCTGAAAAAATAATAGAAAAAGCAGAAACAAAAGCTTGTATGCAAAAAGCCGGTTGCTTGTGTTTTGCAATGCAGCAGAAATTCCTCTCTGTCTTAGAAATGTTCATGCTTTGCTTTGTTACAGTACAAAACACTCAAGACTTTGTCTGAGAATTTAGGGATATACGTATAAGCCTGGATGGGCTGTTAACTGGGAAACTGTTTTGGTTGGATAAGCTTGTTTTATGAGCAGAACATGGTGATTGTATTGACAATTGTTTACATTTTTAGACTACATGAATTCAATGTGATGATAAAATAATGAAACAAAGTGCATTTGCATCTAAAAGCTACGGTAATTTATTGATGTTTTCACAGACGTAACATTGGTTCATGATGCCCAAATGAAAATCAGTTAAGTTTGTCGTTATTGAAAGTGACCCCTGCAGATGTGCCCAACTATCTGAGTTTATTCATCCCAAACAGCCAATATACTGGCTGCAGAGCTGCAAAGTGGCCACTAACTGACTAATCGGTATATTTAGGTCTCAGCCTTTTACTGTCTTCACCACAAATCCTTTTTGTCTGTTATTTTCTTTCAGTCCAACTTCTTTTTCCTCCAAATGTTTCTGAAGTAACGCCAGATTCATAAAGCCGAGGGATAAGTGGAGATTACTTCCACTAGTTGAAACATTTTCCGATCATGCAGATGGCTTATTCCACTGCTGTGGGTAAATCCCAAACTATGGCCCAGTAGCCTCTTCACAACAAGATTATACACAATTGTGCCCACATCTAAACCTGCGTCTGAACACACCTTTAGAGTTTCTGCGAACCTCCAAACAGATAAACTGGGTTATTCCAAACAAGAGAATAAAAAAACATGAGAAAGCAGAAACAAAATATGCAAATACCCAGTCGCTTGTGTTTTGCATTGCATCAAGAATTCGCCTGAAAGCACAGTACTTTGTGTTTTGTTTTGTTACAGTGCACAAGACTCAAAACAAGAATTTAGGGATGGATGCATAAGCCTGGATGGGCTGTTAACTGGAAGTCGAGCAGGACGTTTTTGTACATCCAGATTAAACAACAGCTTATAATGGATGACTTTTCATTGGAAAACTGTCTGAGAGCTATTTTAACAATTGCTGTGAGAGCAGAACCCAAAGTCTATTTGAAGAAACGCTCACCTCCTGCACCATCTTCAACTGTGCCAAAGCTTTGTGATCCCTGAAGGCTCCAGCCATGTAGAGCGCCGCCGACATGTCAGTCAATAGCTGCTGCTCCTCACTTCTCGGTGCTCCAGTGCCACTGATGCATGTGTGTGTGTTTTTCTGCACAGGATGAAAGATGGAGTTGAGCTGACGAGAGACACTGCAGGTTCAAAGTACAGGTTTAAAAAGGACGGCAAGAGGCACATTTTGATCATAAACGAAGCCACTACAGATGATACTGGAATGTACTACGCCTTCACCAACGGTGGAGAGTCCAAGGCAGAACTGGAGGTTGAAGGTGCTTTGTCTTCTCATCGATACAGTACCAGGTTTATTACAGATAAACTGGGAAACACGCACATTTAAAACACCGGTAATGTTAATCATCCTAAAGAGAATCCAACAGCATCAGAAGCAGTAACTTAAAGTTGGCTAACGATGCCTCAGTGAGGAACTTAAACAAAATTTAATCAGCACATGTTGATGTTTTCCATCCTGACAAGCATGAAAAAGCAGCAAATTAGTCATTACTCATGTCATAATTAATATTACTTCATTAGTATCTTGTATCATTGGTTCACAGCATTCGTCATACCGATTTTCCTCTACACTTCCAAAATTGATAGCTGGCTTCAGACAGCCGGCTGTCTTAGTCGCTGCTTACTTGCAAGCCAGACGAGTCTCCTAAATTGATTATAGTGTGAGAAAATCTCTGTCCCTCGTCCTCAGCTGCAGGATGGGAATGCAGAGAGGAAGCCGTCTAGTCACAGTCGCAGAGAATCAGGTGGTTAATGTGAACGTAGTATTGCAATCTAGGCGGCTATATGCAGCTAACCCTAACCGAGCCACAGATGATGGAGAAACAACTTATTATCATCGTGTGATGCTGAAGTACAGGCAAAGAAATGGACACAACTATTACTCCTCAAATACGGTCCAAAAATAGATGAGTGCATTTAGTATTTTAGGCAGTAAACCATTCATTAGTCAGTATATTAAATACAGAATTTTAAAGGACCGCAAAGAAATAGGTCATTTTTTTTGAAAGTATGGGTCTTTTATAATATCTTTTTATTATATAGCACCTTTTTACAAAGTGCTTTGACAAACCAGATCCAGGAGGCAAAATGCCAACAAGAAAGCAGTAAGAGGCCAACTGAAGCAAGAAAAACAACAAGAAGATGAATATGTCAATATAAATAAGCACAAATAAAATAATAAAAGCATTGATAGACCGTAACAAAATGATGTCACATGAAAGCAGATCTATTAAAATAGGGTTTAGGAAGTGATTCAAAAGAAGTCAGTGTTTCTGTGAGACTAAACTGCCAATTTTCCTCTAAAAAAAAAAAAAAAAAAAAAAAAAAACCCTAATGACCATTTAATTTCACTTATTTTGACAAACTGTATGACATTGTAATTGCAGCTAAAGCAACTTCTATTCTGCTTATTATGTAGTTGTTCTCTGACTGTGGTAGTAAATTCTATTAAAAATAGTCAAATTCACAGCACAGCCGTCATCTCTAATCAATGCTCATGTGCAGTTTGTCAGATAATGTTGCAGTTTTAAAAGTCTCAAGTTTAGCCATTGAAAGCAACAGTTCAGTTAAGACTTAATGGGCTACGCTACACTCATTTTGGTATCAGAAACAGAAAAATATGTGCATGAGAACAGCTTTATTGGTAATTTGGTTATATTGAGATACAGTATATGTGAGCACAGAGAGCAGGAGAGAAGCTAAAGGATGTAAGTGTTTCCAGCAGTGTTTGCTCTTCAGGTGTTCATACATTGCGCTCTGCTGCTGTGATCTGCCGTAAGGACTCTGAGACTTCTCAGACTCTTGTGTCTCTGGAGGCTTGCGCATTGAACCGAATCGGACTCTGTTAAGGTCTCCATTGTCTAATTCTGCAGCTCTGACTACAGCCGACCAATCACTGGAGCCTAAAACTAACGATGTCAGGATGCAACAATTATGGAGTGACACTAAAGAAAAACATTTGTTAGAATGGGCTTAAGTAAAAACAACATATGCATCGCTTAAAAATATTAGTGTCAACACATGTTCAGCACCAACATCATCGATTTTACCAACTAATTGCAGCAGCTTTACTTTTTGTGGAGCCATTCTATTTGTTTTACTCTGTTTCCATTCCTTTTGATAAGCTAATTCCCTGCTGACTCCTGCTACAGTTCAGGCATGACAGTCATTTCAAAGCAGATGTCTCAAAATGTTGAACTGCTCCTTGAGAACAGGAATTACAAGTGCAGATTTTGTCAAGTGATTACTGAAGTGTATTTGTGACCTGTAGTCACATGTTGCCAATTGGCATGGGTCAAAATCAGCTGCATTGTCTGTGTAAACAAACCTCCGTATGCTGCAGTATGTTTTCATCTGTGCCGTTTTCTTCTTTTTATTTACTCCAGAAAAGGAGCTGGAGGTTCTGCAGAGCATAGCTGACCTGACGGTGAAGTCAGCTGAACAGGCTGTATTCAAGTGTGAAGTGTCGGATGAAAAGGTGACGGGGAAGTGGTTCAAGGATGGTGTGGAAGTCCAGGCCAGTGATCGCATCAAAATGACGCACATCGGAAGGTATCGCTGCACATCAGACGGCTGTGGGTTCATGCTTTAATGTGAGAAAGCTGCAGTCTTCATGTTCGGTTGCACACGTTCAAACACAAGCTCACGAAATCGCACAGCTATGACAACAAACACCGTCTGCCACATGGGTTTTCTCAGTCGTTTGACCCATTTTTAGGCTAGGCTGCAGCCTGTAAAGCTCTAACCTCTAAACACACTAACATGCAGCGTACACAGCCCGAGGGTCTGGGGTTTCTCTCAGTAATCCTCCATCAGAGCGGCCTATGGCAGGAGATATGCCAAGGCGACAGCGGTCACACAAGGTGAAAGTCATTTAGTATGTTTCTCACTCTGCCATATAGCCTCATGGAGAATGTTGCTAGGGCAACTGTCCTTTGCATAATTGCGGGTCATAGCGAGTGTTGTCTCCTTGGTAACATCTGGTTACACATCCTCAGGACCCACAAGCTTACGATTGATGACGTGAAGCCTTCAGATGCTGGAGATTACACCTTCGTCCCTGATGGCTACGCACTTTCTCTCTCTGCAAAACTCAACTTCCTGGGTGAGAGCGACACTCAAACCAATACACAAAGCCTTTTATAAGCACAAACTAAGCACGTTGACATTTTTATTAAGGCTGATTTGTATTTTTTTCTCCTCAGAAATCAAGATTGATTATGTACCTCACCAAGGTAAGTGTTGCTTTTTAAGAAAATAGACTTTCATTCATTGTATTGCATTACAGTAAATCTTAAATCTATGTGAATGTGCTGGCATATTGTATTAGTCTAAAACTGGATATCTGCTGGACATCTAATGCCAATATGGTGAAAGTTACAGTATCTGCTACCTGGGATAATAAAAAGTTAGTTTTATGTGTTAGAGTCACTCTTTGATCCCTAAAAATTCATCTCTGTGTATCAAAGTTACATGATTACAAGTTTTGTACATGAAAATATTTCCTTTATGCCTTAAAATGACTTAGCTGTAACTCTACTCACCTTCACTACTTCGTTGAAGCTATGCAGATCAATGCATTCACCCCTCCCCGTTTGCTGCAGCTCGTGCACGCCAGCTCACCTGCAACTCGGCTCAAACACAAAAAACACAATTTGCATGTCTTATGTACAATAACATTAAAAACTTAAAACTTTAAAGAATCACAAAATTTGCTTTTTTTTCAAGAAAAATGTAAACTTTTTTGAATAAAAATACTGTTAAAATATGGTATAATATAGTAATGATGTTGACTGCTAATTTCACACATGGTGTGTCTTGTAGGATATAAAAATCATCATATGGGCTTCTTAACAAGGTAAAAAAAAGAAATTATTTTCACTGGAGGGGGTCTTTAAAACTGTCAGGATTTGTCAGGAAAAGATTCAAATGCAAAAAACTTTAATAAAGAAACTACCTGAGGTGGAATAGCTGAATGAATGAAAGCGGCTGTGGATCCAGTTAAAAACACATCCAAAAAAAGAGAAGATAATCCAAAGAAAATGAAATCCAAAACTCCAAAAACACAAGCTAGAGGAATAGGGAGAAGACCGGAGAACATGAGGGAGCAAACCTGGAGGGAAAGCGACAAGAAGAACTGACTAAGACTATTTAAAACTGATTGGGGAGACAAGACAGGTGAAAACAACGGGGCGATCCAAAACCAGGCTGAAAAACTGCGTTGTACTTTTTATGTTTAAGCTTAGTTTTAAGCTCAGACCACACCCAACATCACTGAGGGTGTGTCTCTAGTGTGCTTTGGTCAACTTGTAATTCTATAATAATGTCACAGTGTACGGAGACGCTGCTACAAGATGTGAACTTAAATCACTAGAAGTCAGCAACAGATTGATTTTTTGCTGCTGTTAAGTTGCCCTTTGAACTGCTTCCTCCTCAAAACTGAGAGGTCTGCTCCTGACATGCAGCACCTCTGAAAAGATAAAAAAATATATCGATCTGAAGTGGTCAAAGGTTGAGATAGAAAAACAAAATCGACTAAAATGCTGCTCCGAATGCAAAAGCATATGAGTCCAAAAATATTCAAACAGCAAAGATGATCATATCAGCCAGATCTTTTTCTTCCCGTCTCCCAAAGATCCTCCCAAAATCCACCTGGACACCAGCGGCACGGGCAACAAGAACACCATCATCGTGGTGGCTGGAAACAAACTTCGCTTCGACGTTGAGATCACAGGAGAGCCGGTGCCCACTGTGTGCTGGATGAAAGGAGACAGCGTGAGAAGAAACACACCAGATTATCAGCATTCATCTTAACATACACCTAAACATACGTCAGATTCTTTCTACGTCAGTCGGAGCGTCCAGCCGTTAGTCAGCGAGCGGCACAAAAGGAAGAATGAGCTAGAGTGGGAAGGTTGAATCACCTGTCATTGTGCAGCTGTCGTCATGCCATCCTCCTCAGCAGCCTCTTTGTTCTGCCCTGGGTGGTAGGTGGTGGCCGAGGCCGAGGGACGGGTCCGCGTGGAGACCAGGAAGACCCTGAGCAGCTTCGTGATCGAGGGAGCGGAGAAACAGGACGAGGGCCTCTACAACATCACCGTGACGAACCCAGCCGGCGAGGACAAGGCCAGCCTCATTGTCAAAATTGTGGGTCAGTGCCTTTCTCTCACTTCTTTCATTTTACTCCTTTCTGTTCTCTGTGTTTTCTGGCTGGCTGAGAACTATAGGACCTTGAACTGAGACTGTGTGGTAGTCAGAAGATAGTGACTCACAATGAGTGAAAATGATGCAGAATTTTAATACCATACCAGTACAATTTGCAGATTTATTTCAGTATCATTGTAGGTATTACTTCTGACCTGTCTGTGCCACTCGTATTTTAGCTTACACATTGTTTTCAGCAAAGTATCATACTTGTGTCACATTGATTTATTGTCCTGACACGTCATTTTTGAGCAACATACAGCACACGAATTTCCTTCGATGTTGATAAAGTTCAGTCTTATCATATCTTGTTTAAACATGCTGTAAGTGCAGTGACATGCAGCAACTTTCATCATAATCATTCATATGTTTCAAGTCTTTCCTATAAGATATATTTTCATAACAACATGTGCCATGCTTAAAAAACTGTATCTGAATCTTAAGTCCATACCAGTTGCATGCTGTAGCCACTCCAGCTTGCAGATTTAAACATACTGTAGTGACTTTTAAGACAGGTATGCAATCTGTAACCTACTAGTTATGCTATTGTTGTGTATTGCTGCAAGTAAAAATGAGGATTAGCATGTAATCATGAGAACGTAACCTTAATAATATTAATTTATAAGTTTCAAGCCTCTACTCCAAGTTCGATTTTCAGAGATAATTGCTGGAACAATTTAAAACACATTCAACGTCAAAAACAAAAGCAATTTTGACAACATTTTAATCAGATGGAAATATATTCACTGTACTAGTTTTCAAGATAGTAGTGAAATCAATAGCAGCCATTTGTTGAAAAGTTGTAAAACATATTTGAATTCATAAAGCACCACAGAATGCTTTGAAAAACGGATGTGTGCTTTGTGACACAGTTGGTAGTAGAGCAATAGAAACATGATTTGTTATAATCACTGCTGATGAGTCTTTTTAACTACAGCATTCATGAAAGACAAATAAAATTCCAACTCATTTAATAAAGGGTCAAAGGAAAGAGGCTCTAATCCAGTCACATCTGTGTGTTTCTTTCCATACTGTACAGCCTCAGAAACACCTCCTCTCAGGCCCATGTCTGCTCTCATTTCTGTCTCCGTTTCATCTTTCCTCACTTTCCATTTCCAACTGTAACCTGCCTCTCCAGATGTGCCCAACCCTCCTGAGAATGTCAAATGCACATCGGTTGGCGAGGACTCTGCCACGGTCACATGGGACCCGCCTCCGTACGACGGCGGAGTTCCCATTAAAGGTACCGCTGAAACATTGCAGCATCTAATGTTCACATCTGATGTCTGGCTCCCAGGAGGGAACAGCAGTTTAGAATCCACTCTGTTTATCACACCGCTATGTTTCTGAACTGTTTTCCAAAGAATACTCGGCCATTTTTAATGACTTCGCCGTATGTCTGTTTTGCGTCCTCCAGGATACCTGATGGAGAGGAAGAAGGTTGGCTCGGCCAGATGGACCAAGCTCAACTTTGATGTTTATGAGTCTACCACCTATGAGGCTAAGAAGATGATTGAAGGTGTCCTTTATGAAATGAGAGTGTTTGCAGTCAACGGCATTGGCATCTCTCAGCCCAGCTCGAACTCAAAGCCCTTCATGCCCATTGGTGCGTTGCCATTTGTCATTAGCAGAATGGTTAATTAACGGAGGCTTTTCACACAATGCTCATTTTGAGGCAGCTTAACCTACCTTCCCATCCCATTTACACCAGGTATTAACGTATTAATTAGCTCTTGTCTCTCTCAGCCCCCACCGGCGAGCCCACTCGTCTCACCGTGGATGATGTGACAGACACTACCTGTGCACTCAAGTGGCGTCCTCCAGAGAAAATCGGAGCAGGCGGCATCGATGGCTACATCATCGAGTACTGCAAAGAAGGAAGTAAATATCTGCAAAATGGATATTACTTTACATTAAGGCAGTATACTGGGGCTGTAAGTTGGACCTAAAGGTACCAATTAACCCTCTTAACCCCGAAACCCACCAGAAAACATGGAAAGGCAGGTTTTCTTTATAAAAATTGTCAATATTACATCATTAATCATAACAAGAAACTGTAATAACCATAAGAATCATCACATTTTGAACTTTCTCATGGTCCTTGAACATGTGAAATGTGGTTCTGTTAGGAAAAGCAACCATATCTCAGCTGAAATTGTGATATTTCTCTAAAGAAACACACCGTATTTTACATCTCATTTAAAAAATCTCCAAAAACATACTATTTGCATTAGATTCTGCAAAAGACAAAATATTTGGTGTTCCTTAGCGGAGCCAAGAAGCCAGGACAGACTCAGCTGCAGTTAACAGTCACAAGACAAAAATTCTGAGACTTTTAGGTGAACTGCAGGATGAGACTAAGAGAAAATAAAACATACTTGATCAATAAAATAAATGCATCATGGCTGACAAATGGTATAAAGAAGAGCAAGTTGTCGGAAGATACATCCACATCATACAACAATATAAATGAGATTAATGTCAAGGTTAAAAGAGCATGACAGTATCATAAATAAGAAAAAAACATGTCACAACTCATTAAAGTCACTGATCATACAGGTCCATTGTGAGTCAGGCATAATATGTACATTCTCAGCTTTACCTTGAGATCTTTGGATGGTTCCTGGTTCTCTGATCGGTTCTTCTCTCGCTCCTCCTCTTCCTCTGTTCCTTAGGTGACCAGTGGGTCCAGGCCAATGAGAAACTGGTGGACAAGACACAGTACCGGGTGAAAGATCTCCCAGTGGGAGAGAAGATGCTGTTCAGAGTGATCGCTGTCAACATTGCTGGACGAAGCCCTCCTGCCACCCTCACCCAGGGCGTCACCATCAGAGAGATCATGGGTCAGACACAAGCTTTAACCGTCCACGTAAAAAATAGCAAAACTGTGAAAAATTATGTTCAAAATTGTGCAACACTTACAAACTGTAAAAACTGTGAAAATATTACAAATATCTGTAAAATAAAGCATTTTAGCTGATTTAAATACAGTGAAATAGTAAATTTTAAAATTGTATAATTTTACAGTGGCACATTCTAAAAGAACAAATTAGCTTTTGGAAAATACAGATTTTTTTTATGTGGACATTAGTTAGAGGTTTAGCCTTTTTTTTTTTTTTTTTTTTTTGGTAAACATGTAAATTAATATTTTTACCAGGAATATTATTTGATGTTATCTGTAATTTACCATAATTGTAAAGTGAATACTTTTTGATGATTTAAATTCACTTTAAAAAAAATACTAATTGTAAAAGAACAAATCACATTTTACAAAAATACAAATTTTTAATGTGGACATTATGTGTAGTTTTTTTTTTTTTTTTTTTTTTTACAGTCAAGATATATATTAATACTTTTTAAAAACTTTTTACTTATTTTCTCAGATTTTACTGGTGATCTGTAATTTGACAGAACATAGAAAATCAGGTTTGAAATGCATTCACCATTTTTCAAAACTTCATATACAGAATTTTTCTTTCAAATAATAGTAAATATCTGTAAAAATAATTTTACAGTTATCCTTGATTAAGTTTTTCTGTCATTTTAGCAGAGATTATCAATATTTTAACTGAACAATGATAACCTATTGAATAATTTTTTTATATAAAGCAATTTTTTAAAAACACTTATTTTTAATAGCGTACAACTCTTTTTGGAAGATGGTGTAAAAATATATTTTATAAATAAAGCCACATCTGTTCAACAGAAGCCAGCTTTGGTTCAGCAACCATTCAGAAACAGTCCTGCTTAAAAAAGCATCTAATTATAAAGCTTACTTTTGTGTCTTAGCTGTTCTAAAATTACTATAAACCTCATGGATTATTTCTAACCCACATATCGTGTCAAAGACGGAATAATTCCACAGTGTATTTTCATATCTACATAATTTATATCTGAAGCGCACATGAATGTAAAGGGTTCACATGCTGTGCATCAAATATATTTCTACTCCTCCACATCGCCCACTCTTTCACCAGCGAATTATCTTTTCCTCCTCTATTGTGTCCACCAACCAGAAAATCCAAAGATCCGCCTGCCTCGAAATCTGAGAACCAAACTCATCACACTGGTGGGCGAGAAGGTGAACTTGGTCATCCCTTTCCAGGTTAGTCCAAGTCTGGCTGTTTTACAGAAAAAAATTATTATTTGCATGAAAAGTTTTCATTTTGGACACTAGATTTGCATTAATAGAGCAAAATAAATTCTGAAGATTGACTAAAGATTACCAAGTTGCTTTTTACATTCACTTCATACAAAATAACTCCTTCAGCATTTAAAAGTCATTTTTAAGTTTGGTTCTTTTGAAAAATGGACAGACAAAAGTCATGAATAGAGGCCTAAATGATGGGTTGAAAGAAGCTACACTTGTAATATGTACAGCAATAGAAAGCCCGTTTTAATTCACAAACTTAATGCTGAGATTCTCCTGTGGATGCAATCTGACATTTTTTCATTTTTTAAAATGATAATCAAATCTGTAAACATTGCTAGTAACAGCGAGAGTTCAAAGGCCACAGGGAGCATTACAGCATTTGACAGCAACTTGCAAATCACAGCTCTGGTAAAAAGAAGCTAACCGTGAGTAGCAAAGGGGAGGCCATTGTTGAGAATAAAAATAAACCAGAAGAAGAAGGTGAGCCAGAGCTCTGCCTCCTTTTGAGGAAGCGGATGAAAAGGCTGTTCTGAGACAGAGAACGTGGCAACATGATGTTCTCCTGGGAGCACAGAAGAGAACCCACTGTTCTGTCATCTCATCCCAAAGCTGGACAGAGTGTGTTCCTGTTGTCACGCTGATGAAATATGAGGTGAAACTAGAGTTAAGACATCTTCTACTCCACTAGAATGCCCTAAAATAATTCACAGGTTCTTTAAGGCCAAGTTAACTTGCAGAAAATTGCTCTGTTATTTCATAAACTCCTCGAAAAATTAATAATATGAATAAAAAATACCCTTCATTTGTATAGCATCTTTCAAAATATAGTTACAGAGTGTTTTATAATAAAACAAATGTCAAATTAAAGCTGCAAAACGCATTGAACGGGTCCTCGCATACATGCACGTCGGGATGTGGTGCACATTGAGGTGTGGTGGACGTCAGCGTGTGACACAAAAGTGAAGGTGTCGAGATGCAGCTGACCAGTTTCAGGCATTATGTCACAAAGTTTGTAGATGTGGTACGTGGAACATACAGCATTTTCAGAGATACAGTGTGCTTTTTAAGAAGCCAAAATGACACAGACAAGTCTTAGAAAAATACTAAAGCTTAAATTGGTGTTTAAAAAAAGGGAACAAAATATATTGAAGCCAGTGTAGAGAGACTGAAACATACTGGGAGTCAGATTAAATAGGCTGAAAAATATTGCTAGCCAAGAGAAAGGGGATATAACATACCAGGAACCAGTTTGTCAAAGGTAAAACACACTGGAAGCCAGTATAAAAAGGCAGAAATAACTGGGAGTCAGTGTAAAGAGGATGAAAGAATAAAAAACATGAATCTGGGAAACTAGCCAAAAATAGTACTTCACTTCACTTCCACTTTTATCCTGAAGGCGTGGTGTATATACTGTCCAAATTCGAGGTCTTTTGGAGTTACCCCGTGTGAGGAATTAACCACTGAAAATGACCAAAAACACCAAAAATCTGACACTTAGTTAAAAATGGCGGACTTCCTGTTGGGTTTAGAGTATGGGTCCAAGAGACTTTTTTGTTCACCCTAACGAGCTACATATGCTGACCAAATTTCATAGACATAGCTGTGGGGACTATTTATTAAAATGCTACAGGGGGCGCTACGGCACATGCTGTGAATGTATTTTGGCATATGGATGTGATCAAGGACTCTGATCAAACGTAAAGTTTGAGTTTGATTTGGGCATGCAGAGGGTAGTTAGACAGCAATTGATGTTTCATGGCGAAGGATCAAAATTCTGGAGACCGCCATGGCCATGCCCTCAGACTTTTACAAAATATTTTGATAACTTTGTCATCACTATTGCCTGGTGTATATACTGTCCAAATTTGAGGTCTCTTGGAGTTACCCTGTATGAGTTTATAGCTCTTGAAAATGAACAGAAATCATCAGATTTCAAACAGTCAATTCAAAATGGCGGACTTCCTGTTAGGTTCAGGATATGGGTGCTGTTGACTTTTTCATTTAGCCTGGTGTGCTGCATATGCCTATCAAATTTGGTAGCTGTAGGTGAAACGTGCTACCCGTAGTAGATGTTACAAATTTTCCAGGTGGCTCTATTGAGCCATTTTGGCTCACATATGTGCAGTTCCCCTAAAATATAAAATTATTCGCCAGTCCTGATGTGTGTGCAGAGTTTAACACATTTTCGAGTATTTATAGACACCAAATTTGAGTTTTAAAAATAGTGAAAATAATTCACAATGTGGTTTCAATAGGGTCTTTGCACCTTTAGTGCTCGGACCCTAATCAGAAAATTTGCCCAAAAAAACAAAACAATTGGAAACAAATAGGATCCTGAGCATGCAATCTAAAAAGTCCAGCGACAAAAGGAACCTGACAAGTTTACATATTGAGGTCAAGACATTCTTACACGTAGAAGAGCTTCTCTTACGTTTAAGCTAATAAGGACTTTGGCAATATTGTCAAGAATTATCTTGATTTGCTCAAACAAGCAAAATCTGTCTCTAAATCTTGAAAAATATCTTCAGCATCCAATATGAAAGCGCTATAACTTTATGAAAAAAACACTATAAAATAAAATGATTCCTCAGCATGTTTCTCAGTTGTTAGTGATGAAAAAAAACTTGAATGTGTGAAACTACAAAAATAAGAGGTAAAAAAAAGTTCTCCATTTTTCAAATCTTAACATGTATAATTTTTCTTTTTTATGATTTAAATGCAAAAAGTGTAATTTTACAGTAAATACTTCAAAACAACACAGATAACCATTTATAGTAAAAATACAATTTTTTGATGTGGACATAATGTATAGTTTTGGTCTGTGTTTGTTTATATACCGTCATACATACTGTGATTTTAGGCATATTATCTGTATTTTAACAAAACAGAGAAAATCTGTTAAATAACAGGCTAAAAAAATCTCTTTCAAATAATTTCAAATATCTGTAATATAATTTTTTTTTGCAATATTTAAATACAGTTAAAAATACTGTGTAATTTAACAGTGAAACATTGCATAAGATCTGTGAGATACTTTAAGTAACTTTCCAAATGACTTTTCTGTTGGGTTTGCATTGTAAACAATTACAATAAAGCAACAAATAAAATCAGAAATACAATTTATGCAGGTTTAAAGGGTGTTTTAGGCACATAACTCTATAGAAGGGATTTCTTTCGAACCTTCTTTTTAAAAGGAGCTGTTAAAGGTTCTTTGGGGAACCTTCCAAGCAAGCAGTGTTCCTTGAAGGATCTCCTAATCTTAAGAGAGTCCAGTGTCATTTATGGTGTGATTTTTCCCAAGTAATTTAAAAATTAGGGATTAAACCCTGCAGAAGTTACGTGAAATACTGCTTTACCTGACTGTAAGGCATATTAAGGCTGAGAACCTACGGTGTTGTTAATTATGTAGAAATATTGATGTTCCCTTCCATCTGACTGCAGGGTAAGCCTCGCCCTGTTGTGACCTGGTTCAAAGACGGCGTACTCCTGGAGGACAAAACGGTGGGAACTCGTACCAGCGAGGTGGACACCATCCTCTTCATCCGCTCCGCTGAGAGAACCCACTCCGGGAAGTACACGCTGTCCGTCCAAATCGAGAACGTGTCCGACAGCGCCGACATCTTCATCCAGGTTGTAGGTCAGTCCTCACCTGCTCGTTCCCTCATTAAGATCAGAACACAACTTCACAAGGTGCACCGTTAATAACCTGTTTGCAGGAGGGGATGATGGCTTGAGCTCCAATCCGTGACCTGTCAAGAGTTTTTTTTTTTTTTTTTTTTTTTTTTTAAATTTGATGATAATTCCTCATTTCATCCTTGGAGGGATCTGTGACTCAAAGCAGGAAATCATCAAAGTGCTCATTCCTCCTGCTCACATAATCCTGGCTCCTGCACTGCCACTGCGGCCGCCAGCTCATTCCTCAGCTTACGCCTCCTTGGGTCAGGGTTCTGGGTGGATTATTTGGCGGGGAATTATTTGTGCGCGGACTCGGATTAGGTTTGGATTTTCGGGGCTACTCTGTCACTTCCTCTGCTGAGAAGGTTGAGCTAATGAGGGGCTCAGATCGCCGGCCTCCCTCCCTCAGCTGATCTGTCACAGGAAGGATTGAGGGGGAAGCGGTGCTGAACTCCACGGAGGAAAGCAGCAAGATTAATGACAAATACATCACTGTGTTGTACAGAGCTCCTGCGCTGCGCTGTGTTTAGTTCAGGCCACACAGAAGGATCGATGATGAACGCGCTGCATTCTTCTGCTCTGTAATCCAGGCAGGCAAAGCATACTATTTCTTTGTCAGTTCTGTGCCAACAGTTTGTCTAGTAATGTATGCAGCTATCACCGCCTTTTCCTTGATCCTTTGTCTTTTGCTCTACTAATCTGTCAATCTTTCTAATCTGTCTAATCTGTCAAATCTCTGCTGCTGCGAGGGTTGATTTCTTTCTCTCTGTGGGACTTCCCTGCTCCAGATCTGTTTGTACCTTCCTCTCTCTCTTCCTCTAAAAGCCTCCTGCCTGCATTTATATCTAGTCAGAGAGGAGAGTTATCTCAACCGGCTATGCATGGAAACCCCCCTTTTTCCGCTACACTTGCGCTGTAAAGTCTACCAAACCTGTCTCGTTAATAATTTCACACAAAACCCTCCAACTCTGTCAATCCCACCAGAGAAGCCGGGTCCTCCCATCGCTGTGATTGTCACCGACGTCTGGGGCTTCAACGCTGCTCTGGAGTGGAAGCCCCCCAAAGACGACGGCAACTGTGACATCATTGGCTACACCATCCAGAAGGCCGACAGGAAGACTAAGGTGTGTACCGAGGAGAGTACAGGTGGCGGAGGAGGTTTTCGTATTAGAGGTATACAACTCTGTGAGCAATAAAATTACATTTTTAATAAGGTTTGAATAAAAGAATATGTAATTTTACACATTTTTTCCATTTTACTTCACACATTTTTTCCCTACATTTTTTTAAAATATAAAGAAAATTACAATAATAGACTGAATGTACCAGTTTAATGAAAAATAACCATATAATACTGTGCAAAACCATAAAATTTTCCAAATATTTCCTTCTTTTTTTTTAATATGGTGCTAGGGGCTGTCAAGTAAAGTCAGTTTAGAGCAGGGGTGGACAATTAATTTTCATATGGGGCCACATGAGAAACTTTGACAGTTGTTAAGGGCCGGACCAGTACACGTAAAAGCTCTGCTCAATATATATCTCAATAAAAACAGTAAATGAAACAATACAATGATATAATGAAAATGTGGAACACAGAACACAACTATTTAATGAAAGATTTTGTTTTTTCATTCAAACTATGACTGCTGCCTATTGAGTTGTAGATATTTACTATCATAAAGACATACTTAAAATGTGAAACTGATTTTCCAAGTGCTTTAATTACTTTTCAGCAGTCACTGTTTTTACAAACAAAGTAAGTAAGCATCACTCAGAATTTATTCTACAACAATATGACCATCAGCTGGCAGAGATTTGAAACTTGCCTTATCATGTCAGTTTTTGTTCATCATGAACACTATGAGGTAACTTCTACAGCTTATCTGGACTAACAGCTGCTGGATGTACAATAACACTGCAACCATCTTGTACCATTATAGTGTTGTCAGTTTTTCTAAATCTACATTAAGATGACTGTGAAGCATAAAGAAAGACAACAGCTCCCCACTACACTTAGAGCAATGTTCAATATATCTCAATAAAAACAGTAAATTACACAACACAATGATGTACAATGCCCAACTCTTGAATCTCTGCTCTCAGATCCCAAACTCGTTTAAGCATCTTGTCCAGGCTGAGCCATCCGACAGCTGTCTGGTAACCAAGGTCACCATGTTCACTATCATCTCCTCCACAAAGACAACAAACTGTCTGTAATTCAATGCTCCTGCCCTGATGAAGTTAACTACTTTAGCTACAACATCAGTCACGTGGTTGATTTTTAGCACTGACTTACACAGCACCTCCTGATGTATAATACAATGCAAAAATATCAGTTTCTGTTCTGGGTTTATTACAGTGACTTTATCTTGCATCCGTTTCAAAAGTCCAACATTTTTCCCTGTCAAATTTGGACAGCCATCAGTTGTAACACCAACCAAATTCTCCCATTTTAGTCCCAGCTTGTTCATGCGTGTATTTACCTCAGTGAACCGTCGTGGTTCCCTTCATTGGCTGCACAGCTGCCAGCTCCTCCGTCATCTCAAAGGTTTTTGTTAATCCACGTACAAAGATGAGTAACTGGGCTGTGTCACGGACATCACAGCTCTCGTCCAGAGCCGAGGAGAAAACGTCAAAATCGTCCACTTTGTTGTGCAGCTGAAGCTCCAGATTCTCGGCGCTGCTCTCCACCCGCCTCGTTACGGTTCGCCTCCTAAGGGGCACATTAACGAACGCTCCTTTCTTCTCCGGGCATATAAACGCTGCAGAGTCCACCAGACGTTCTTTTATAAACTCTCCATCAGAGAACGGCTTACTGTTTTTGGCGATTTTGTAGGATATTAGAAAACTCGTCTTGACTGCTGCATCCCTTGATGTGAGCTTTGGTAAAACAAAGTCATTGCTGCTTTAGCAGTTTAGCTAGCAAACCTTCAGACATCCTCCCCGCTCTGCATCAGTCAAATGTTTGTACTTCTCCGCATGTTTGGTCTCGTAATGTCGATTATAATCCTTGAGGACTGCGATCTGTTCTCCACAAACTAGGCACACAGCTTTACCTCTGACTGCAGTGAAGAAATACTTGGAAGTCCATGCCTTGTTAAAAACTCTGCATTCGGAATCAATCTTTCTTTTTTGCCATTAGCTGACATCTTCCCGGGCTGAAGCTGACCAGCAAACCAATCAGTGCATAAACCTTATGCTAAGTATGGAAAGCACGCGCGAAAAAACGTTAACTTAGCAGATCTTTCAAAATAAAAGCAGTGCAGGCGTATTGCTTGCATGTATTGCGATGATATATATTTGCATTGACTTTTAATATTTTCCAGTGACCTCATACGGGCCAGTCAGGGTCATCCGGCGGGCCGGATGTGGCCCGCGGGCAGTAGGATGCCCAGGTCTGGATTAGAGTAACAATGCCTGTGACCAACAAAACGACATTTTTACAGATTTTTTTCCCCACATTTCTGAAAATGTCAACAAAATTAATTAAAAATACCATAAAATTTCCAAAATATTTCCTTCTTATTTAATAGATAAAAACTGTTATATTTAAGTATATTGCTGTAGATATATTTCCAAAATAAAATGCAATTGGCAAGTGACAATTAACAGTAATTTGATTCATTTTTTTAAATGAGAGATACAAGTTTTTACAATAAAAATGCTAATTAAATGTGTTTTCTTCATTGAGTATGATCTATAAGCACTGATAATCTGTCAAAAATATTGTTTTTATCATTATCTATCTATCTATCTATCTATCTATCTATCTATCTATCTATCTATCTATCTATCTATCTATCTATCTATCTATCTATCTATCTATCTATCTATCTAAAAAAAACACATTGTCTTGTGTAACATTAATGTTAGAAAACATTTATCTTTTTTCCATGTATTTTACAGTGTAAGGAGGAGTTGATGAATCCAAATTCTGGGGTCAAATTGATCTCTTTATCTTGATTTCTTTTACATTTTCTTTAGTTTGTGGTTCACTGAAAGTTATTCTCTTTGTAGCTGAATCCCACACTGACTCCACGATGTTGAGATCAGATTCTTGATCTTCCTTTGGTTGAAGATCGTTCTTCATAACTTTCTGGGCTTGTGATCACATTGTAGAATGAATTTAGGACGATCAGACTCTCCCTGATGTAAAATGAATCTAGAAAAGAATCTGACCAAACACAGTTCTGTATGTGTGAAATCTAAAATTGTCTGAACGTGATATTCCAGCTTAAAGAAGCTGCAGTTTACATTCAAGTCAGCAAACTGTCAAACCCAAAATGTTTCCTCACTTTACTTTTATCTGTTCATCAAGGCTTGAGTTTTCTATCTTGCACTTAAAAGAGAACAACTATAGTGCAGGCTACTGTTGGGGCAACAGTGTATTTACTGGGTCAGATGAACCGTATATTTTATAAACGTCCTCAGCCTCCACTTTTACACTGTGTCAGTCATTTTACACAATATGTATTTTATTTTAAATCTTTCTGCCTTGACAAAATGACCATAGTTGACATTGATAAATAATAACTGTTGACTGAATAACTATGTGTAACATGAACCGGTGATGATCCCATGAAGAATTACAACCCAATGCAGCAGTTTCCCTCAGCTCTGCAGAGATTCATGGTGTTTTCCAGCTCACTTTCTAGCCCTCAGCTCTTTTGTTTCACTCTCAGTGTGCTTTTCAGCATAATTTTTGGATGTAATAGACAGCAATATATCTCTAAAAACACACTTTGCACTTCATGCTCAGCACCAAACCGCAGACAGACACTGTTAGCAAATGAGCTGGTGAGCATAGTGGATCATTTAGCAGCTAAGGAACAAGATGTCTTCCTCAGGAGTTGGCAGAGTCCAAACGCAGAGCTAAAAACATGTGCAACCGAACTTATATTTACCAGTTCACTGAATTTATATATTTATATAATCATCTTGTTCGTTGCACAGTGGTGTAGTGGTTAGCACTTTCACCTTGCAGCTAGAACATCCCTGGTTCACGTCCCGGCCTTCCCAGGATCTTTCTGCATGGAGTTTGCATGTTCTCCCTGTGCAAACGTGGGTTTTCTCCAGGTACTCTGGCTTCTTCCCACAGTCCAAAAATATGCTCAGGTTAATTACTAACTCTAAATTGCCTGTAGGTGTGAATGTGAGTGTGATTGTTTGTCTGTATATGTAGCCCTGCGATAGTCTGGCGACCTGTCTAGGTGTCTCCTGCCTTCAGCCTAAGTCAGCTGGGATAGACTCCTGCCCCCCCCCCATGGTGTATAGATGATGGATGGATCTTGATCACTTTATTTCAATAGCGGAGTTCAAGCACTAAATGCAATTCAAAGCCCTCAAAAGCCTTAAATAAAGTAATTAATAGGTCTTTGATCAGTAAATTAACGTAAAAACTATATAAACACAAGCCTATAAAGATGCGTTTTATGGTTTCACTTCAAGTTATCAACTCTGACCTACTGGGGAAGATTTTTCCAAAGATGACGGCCAATGACACTAAATGTAGTGTCTCTGTACACCTTAGTTCTGCTCTAAGAACATTTAAGAGACCGTGGTTAGAGGATTTTAATACCTCACCAACATATAGAATAAGCCAGGCCTGATCTGTGGAGGTCCCACTTTGCAAACCACAGGACCCAAAGGATCCACTGCCAGCATCCCAGTACCAGAAACCACAGGACTCCTTCAGAGGACCACGATCTAATTGGTTCGAGCTGTTTTGGCACCACAAGGTGGACCTAAGCCGATAGTTTTACTATTGTGGCTGATCGGTGTACTTCACTTCTATTTTCAGCATCCACACTCCTATCCATGCCTGTCACATAACTGCAAATCCTCGCTGCACTTTCATGGTCCTTATGTTGAGTGAATCGACAGGAACTTGGACTAGAAGGACACGGATGCTGGGGATTGGAGATTCTTCAGCTTATATAGATCTCACCCTCAGCTGTAAGCCTCTTTGAACCTGTGCTTCTCCTCTCACATCAGGAGTGGTTCACGGTCTATGAGCACAACCGCAGGCCCAGCTGCACTGTGTCTGACCTGGTCATGGGGAACGAGTATTCCTTTCGAGTGTTCAGCGAAAACATCTGTGGCCTCAGCGACGATGCCGGAATCAGCAAGAACACCGCTGTCATTACCAAAACAGGTAATGAAATCCCTGCAGAGCGTTGAGCACTGTAAAATGATAGCATTGCTTTTGAGGCCAAGCAACATCTAAGTCATGCTGAGCTGGAGGCCACATTGTATTCAATAGAAACATAAAGGGGGCATTATGGTATACGATGGGTGATACTGAAGAGATGAGTGTATAAACATACAAACTAATGCTATGTTTAATATAAAACACAGTAATATGAGGACTACTCACGACTAATTATTGGTTGTGATTAATTACTTGAATGTAATCTAAAGGAAAATTAATTTACACTGTTTATGCTCAACAGAAATTTTCTCTGGCAGAGTTAAATAGCATCTAATACTGGCCGCAGATCACGGAAGCAACCGGGCTGGGAAATTAACACCTGCCACCAGCCAAATGCTGCTACTGTTTTCGTGTTGTTGCATTTGCTTACTCTACCAGAAAATCTGGCCGCCCACCAGCCAATTTCTTTTGTGTTCCAAGCAGCAGTCTGGCCTATAAAATGGTGAGGACTGTTGATCACGGTGCCCACCTGACCCAAAACAGAAGTCAGTTTCCTGCCTCAATAATTCAAAGGGCAGGCTGCTAATCGAAGCAGTTTGCTGTTGACACAGGTTGTGGTGGCTACTGAAGGACAAGCAAAGCCAAAGCAGCCCAAAGTGATTATAGTAGGTTCCTAATTCTGTGTTTTAGTCTGTTTTACGCATTCCTTGAGCAGATTTGACTTTTACAGGGTGCCACAGACTAGTCAGATTGCTTCATGTCATTTAATTGTCCATCGAAGTTGCTAATCTTCTCTCAAGTGTACCATTTTTTCACCAAAACATTTTCAGCTACCTGGCTTTCATCTATTTTTTGATGATGTTCTCCAGAATATGAAACATGTCCTCTTCATCCATCTCTGGTTAATCAGGTTGTGGAAGCAAATTCTGTGGCTTTCCAACTCATATTCTTTGCTTAAAGAAACTACAAATAGGTAATGAAAGCTGAAACTCTGGTAATTAAAACACAGCGTAGTGGAGAACAGTTTTTGTCCCACATTTGTTTTAGTTGACTCCCAATGGTTTTCACCTTGCAGTGTTTGTGGGTCACCTCATTGTCTTCTCCAATCCAGGTTTGGCCCGTGTTGTGGAGCCTTTCAAAGAGAAGGACAGATCCAGTTCCCCCAAATTCACAGCTCCTCTGGTGGACAGAAGTGTCATTGCAGGTTACACTGCAGCCATCAGCTGCGCCGTCCGCGGCTACCCAAAGGTATTAATGTCTTCATTGTTATAGTTAAAGTACGCAGGAATGTCAAAAACAGCTGGAGGAAAGTGGAATTTGAAGCATACAACTGAGAAAATCGCTCTAAAGTCAATCAGTACATGCAGACCGGCAGGGAGACAGACAGGACATATTTTGATCAGTTAATGCCATTTTATCTGATTGTTATGCACCCGTCTAGGGGGAAGGTGTCTAGCATAATGTTTAAAAAAAAAACAACAAATATTTTCCCAGTCCCCAAAAACAACGATTAACCGGTTCTAAGAAAAATACAAAAGGTTTATTTACTTTTTTTTTTTAAACAAATAAAAGAGGCCACTATATGGGCTAGTCATTCAAACAACAAACTAAAAAACTGGATACAAACTAAAGAGGCATTCAAGCGCTCAAACAAAAAAACCTATCCAACAAAGCTACAACTACTACAAAAAGAAACCTAAATCTAACAAACAAAAACTACACTATCTTAATCTAACAAGAAAACACAGGTATCAAGCACAATAGGTTGGAGTCTGGGAAAAAATCAGGGTGCTGCTGTCAGAGAGGCTGCCCTCCACTGACGGCCGCTGAGATTTAAAAATGAGGAACAGCCAATCAGCAACTGGGTCTGCCTAGCCACCAATTACTGCTCCTGCACAACACAGAGATCTACCCATTAAGACAGAACACCCACTCCCAGACAACAAAACAGAATCAAACTGCAAACACAACACTACAAAATACAGCCACAGCCGTAACACTGATTTAGAATCAAACAATGTGTATCTGGACAGTTATAGATTTTTTTTCTTTATAAGCTTATGATTGTAACGAATTTTTAAAATTTGAGCTGATTCATTATTTGCTCTTTATTGGTTTTATGGCTTGTGCAGTTATGGATCTACAAGTGGGATATTTGCCATGTTACGTTGCATGGTGGACCAAATACAATACTGTGACTGTCACAGACAACAGATTCTTATCTTTTTATTACCACACTTTTTTTGACTGATGTCAGGATGTAAACAGATTTATAACAATGCCTACTACAGCTTTAAAGAGTATACATTAATGAAATTACTTCTAAAAAATACAGCTCAGTTTTCAAGCCTTTGATTGGAGATAATTTCTAAATTTGGGTATTTGTGTTTATACTTTTAATTATTTGTTTGTCTAATTGTTCGAGATATCTAAAATAATTACTCCGTCGTGTTCCTTGGCAGAGTTATGTGACGATTGGCGTGCGTTTGTCTGTTAATCTGTCCTTCCCTCTGTTAGCAACATTACTCAAAAACAGACTAACAGATTTGGATGAAAGGTCAGAAATGACACAAGGACCAACTGATTAGATTCTGGCACTGATGCAGCTTATAGTCTGGATCCACGGATTTGTTAAAAACTTCTGAATTATTGTGCGATAGCGGCATGGCATCACTGTAACTATGACAACAAGTGGACGCTACATCAGCTGCCTGCTGATGATCACATGATTGCGATCCTACTTCAAGTCGATCGGACTTATTGAGACTTATCTGTTGGAAATGATGCGACTGAGCAGCCTTGGCGGAGTACTGCGCTCTCTGAGTGCTTTTCTTGTTCTTAATATTTCACTGAGATTTGGTGGAGAATTCATTTTTGAGTGGGGGATTAAACTGTTTTTGTTCTTTTTTTTTGTTTTTTTTATTGCAGGACCAGGAGTGATTTAAATAAACAGAACAATGCAATGTGTATTTCAATGCTCATCTGGATACAGATTACAGTTTAAAATATGTCAAATATCATTTTGGAAAAATGAAAATATCACTCTGGAATTTTATTACATAAAATATTTACAAGTGTGCTTTGTAGTCTATAAATATTACATAAGCAAGGATAAAGTAAGGGTAAAATAAAGGTAAAATCATGGGAGTATAAAGCGTAATGCACACTCCTGAAGTCACTGTGATAACAAATGCAACATTTTGGACTGCCATTTAGCATATAAACCTGTTGAACACACAGAGGAAGATGCCCCAGCTGAGTGTAACATTAAACAGCACTATAACACCATCCTGTTTTCACTTTACCTGCATTGGCCCCTGATAGCTGTGCTGCAAGGGTACGCCACAGATTTCATGCTTTGTGTTTTTTAGAGTGAGCGTACAAGTTTGGAGTGTCAAACAGCGAGTGTAGAACAGTCAGAGAGGATTTTGATGCCTTTGCAGCAGGAATGTATTTTTATGTCTGAAGCTAGAACATGAGGTGGAGCAGAGGGATCTTTGAAGACACTTTTTTATTTTTTATCCCCCCAAATCAGCAAAGATTTGTCAAGCCGAAATGTTGACCTAATTTCACCTCTTCCCTCCTCTGCTCTCCCTCCCCATATCCATCGCTCTGTTTATATGCTCCCTCCTCCTCCTCCTTTTCCTTTCCTGTCCTCCATCCCGCCAATTCTACTTCCTGCTGCAGCCAAAGATCATTTGGATGAAGAACAACATGATCATCGGTGAAGACCCCAAGTTCCTGATGCAGAACAACCAGGGTGTGTTGACTCTGAATATCCGAAAGCCGAGCCTGTTTGATGGGGGCAGATACTCCTGCAGGGCCATCAACGATCTGGGGCAGGATGAGGTGGAGTGCAAGGTGGAGGTTCGAGGTATGCTGTCTTACATTCCCTTCCACATAGCTCCAAAACAGTGAGCTAAAGCGTGACCCGGGTCGGGGCAGCTCTCCTTCTGACAGTCTTCAATAAAGCTCAGCATGACAAATCTCCATCAGCCTGAGCAGAAACTTCAACAGAAATTTTATCCTGCGCTAAATATAAATCATCATGTTTGTCTGTTAAAGTTTCAGAGCCACACATGTGACTCTGCATGGGATGATCTACTGGCCTCTCGCGCTGATTTACAATTTCTCTTTTCCCTTCCACAGTTTTACAAGAGAAAGCAGAGGAGGCGAAGAAATGAGCGACAGCACGAAACAGCAGAGGATACAGTTGAACAGGAATAGTAATGGATTATGTATAACGGGATAGTCATGAATAAATATGATTAGAATAGATCACTGGTGAGGCTCTAAAGCCACCACCAGCACCCCCCCTGCATATGCTTGCCTTTCACCGCTGCTATGATGAATGCCACATCAGTAATATGCCATAAATTCTTTGAGCAAGCTGCCACCTTGTCACATCCCGACTGAGAGAAGCCACAGTGAAGTGTAGTAGCGCTGCCCTGCTGTGACCACACACAGATGGATCCTTCTTATCTGTGGAGTGGACCTGTCACCCAACACACTTATAAAACAGCCTTTCATCCATTACACTGTGTTGTCTGTGTTGTCTTGCTTTGTGTCCTGGATGTTTTTATAGGTCGGTATGAATTTATGATGCAGTCGTAGCGCTGAAACCACCGCAGTGTGACTGACCGGCTGCACACCTTCCTCACTGCGGTGTTACAAGTGTGAGCAGAGGCCCCGTCCCGGCCCTGCGATGGTTCAGTGGAGGGATCAATATTCAGCCAGGCATGGCCGACATCATGGAGCAACCAGGATTAAAGAGGTTCTTATACACAGATAGAGTCTTGCTGCTGGGTCCATCATGCACCAACACACACACATGCAGTTCATGTGTTGACTCACACTCTCTGTATTTACTCGTTCCCACGTGCTTCTGCTACATTCCTCATGGCATGACCTATAGTGGTAGGTCCTTTACGGATACATGGCTAACACTCATGCACATGCAAACACAAACACACACTCCAAATCAGGGTCTCATTAGCATCACACACTAGAGACTAATTAATGCACCCATCAACACTGCCCTAATTAGCTCTCCCACGTCATTACTGAGCAAACGAATTACCGCTAATTTACACACCCGCAAAACAAACACAGCACCGTCTCTGCTGGGAGAGTCCGCCGCGGCTCGCCTCGCACACCAAATTAAAGCCTCACCGATGTGCTGCAAACTCAGACCGGCGTCCCAAGTGACCCTGCCCTCCCTCCTCCCTCCATCACACCCCCCTGTAACTCGACCATCTGACTGGAGAAGACTTGAAAAAAAAAAAAAAAATCAAGCTGGAGACTAAAAGCAGAAGTTGTGGCAGAAGACATGAAACAGTTTGGGGTCTTGCCTGCTGTAGAATAAATATATCACCCTCCTCTGGAGACAAGACAGTACTTTCACTCTCCAGGCCTATCCCACCACCGACCACAGGTCCTGGTCTCGTGTCTCTCCAGCAGAGGGGGTAAGAGCACAGTGACAAAGACCATGCTGACCATCATTAGGGCCTCTATTGTAATTGTGAGTGGCAGGTTATTTAGAACTATTACATTACTGATGCACCACCGACTGAAACTGCGACCCTGAAGGCTCCAGAATGTGCCAGCCTAATCCTGACTCCTGGCATTCGCCCCGAAACACTCAGCACTTCTGAGCACAATGGATTGCATTTCCTCCTTTACATTGCAGCATGCTGTTAAAGATGACTTGGAATAGGGTGAAGGCCTACATGCCCAGATAGAGCAGGGAAATCCTCCAGATACCTGAAAGTAGGCCATGATTGGTTGCACAGTAGACCTGCAGTGCAGTACAAAGCTTAAATTTTGAACCCTGTCGAGCAGTAAATGACTCTGCGAGCATGTGTGTGTGTGTGTGTGTGTGTGTGTGTGGATTATGTGTGCTGTTGATATAATCTTATTGTCAGTTAACCCGAGACACAGCGTGTTGTGTTACTCGGCTGATTGACACATGAAAGCGGCGCTGAAGATGCACCGCGTGCTGCTTTGCATGGAAGTTTTGGGAAAAACAGAATCTTGAGAAAAAAAAAACAGCGTGCAACCTCGATACTCCACCTGAGTTTTACCCTCTCTCAAAAGTGATGTGCAGTTGCTTAGCAATCAAACTAATTGTATCTACTGGCATCATCCGCGAGCCTCAAGAAACTTTCCGAACATGAGAAGGTGCTGGTTTACAATGCTGCTGCTGACAGTGTTTGTGGGTGTGTGCACCACTCTTCGTCTCGCACACAGCTTTAAGTAGTAAGCCAGAACAAAAAAATTACAGAGCATTTTGTTTTCCCCTCATTCCCTGTGACACACCTTAAGGCTCTTTAAGTTTGTGATGCCTGAATGAATAATTAATGAGCAAGCATGGCAGCTCAGGAGTAAACCACTGGCTTCTTCTTGGTGCACACTGTATCTGCTCCTCTGTCTTTCCAATATTAGAACAGGCCTGCCTCAGACGAGACAAAGGAAAGTGACAAGACAAGTCTTACCACCAGGCAAGGCAAAAGCGAGGCAGAATCAGTAGGGTGCAAGCACTGTTGTGTCTGTGTGTGCGAATGTGTGAGCGTGGAAGAGAAAGAAAGGCAAGAGATACCAGAGAGACAGAAACAGACCTCCTGAAACAGTAGGATGGAGGGAACTATAATTATGCAAGTAATTATACATGAAATCACAGACTTGGAGTGAGGGAGGGGAGAGAGAGGGAGCACTGGAGGGAAAGAGCCTTGAAGTGAGTCTCATCCGTGTAATTACAGTATAGAAACTAAATGAAACGGAGGGAGAACACACACATATCGTATAGGACCGTCCACCTGTTTTCTCTGAGCTGCACACTGCGTCCGTCCACCTACTTTTAATCCACACCGCCACGCCGTACCGTTCGTTTTTTCTCTGACTTTTTGTCTTCATCTTCTGGTTGCCATGGTATGCTCGATTGAACACCAGCGTGACTTATACCCTGTGTCATCGTGTTCATTGATTAAAGAGCCCAAACCCTCCCTGGGCTCATGACCCATATAATGAGCACAATGTATCTGGGGGAGCGGTGGAGGCCTTAAAGCTGAGAGCTGCCCTCACATTTCACCACGATGACAACTTCATGACCGCGTATGGCTGACGGAAACAGACTGCTTTCGCCTATGCTAATGGCAGCGTTGCTGTAGCTCTGTGGAGGCAAATGCACTTGATTTCTTCACAAGAAGCTGATCAGGCTCAGCAGTATTAGAGGGAAGAGTTAGGAGTTGATATTTTGCCAGTAAGAGTGAGTTGAAGCTTCAGATTAACCCTTTAAAATTCACCCTGCCTGATGTGTTGGGTGATATAATAGTGAGCAATACACACAGCTGTGCTTTCAAGCTTAATTCAGAATGGGCCAACATTGATGGAAAAAGTATTTAGATCCTTTACATAAGTAAAAGTACCAATACAGCAAAGTAAAAATACTCAATTCATCTTTGACATACAGGTATACAATGTAGCAAAACTCCATCACAAGTAAAAGTCCTGCATGAAAAATCCTACACAAGGAATAGTACTATTACCAGCAAAATGTAGTTAAAGCATTAAGGTAAATACTACTTTGGTCCCTCTGAATGATATATTATTCTATATGGCATTACTGGATTATTAATGGTAAAGTATCAGTGTGTCAGCAGCATTTTACTGTTGTAGCTCCCACAGGTGGAGCTGGTTTGATCTACTTTATACACTTTTATACACATCAGATAGATCTGAAGGTTCATGAGATAATTAATTTGAGAGGAAAGACGAAAAAACAAATTTCTCAGACAAACGTTTTCACGGTTTCTTGACTTGTTCTATAATCTTTGATTTTAGCTGAGATACTGGATCATTTGAAAATTCATTGACATGAAACCATTTGAGAAGTTTACAAGAAAATCACTGTTTGGAGGAGCTGTTCACAACTCATACACATCTGAAATGTGAACTACATCTTAACTATGTGTTGCATTTTAAAAGCTTGTATGATCAACTGTGTAGAATCTTAATTTTAAAAGTAACTAATGCTACTAAAGAATTTAGCGGAGTAGAGAATGTAATATTTCCCACTGAAACGTTGCAGAGTGGAAGTATAAAGAAGCAAAAAATGGAAGTCTTGAATGTACAGATACCTCTAAATTGCACTTAGGGACAGTACTTGAGCGAATCAGTTACTTTCTACTACCCTGTGCCACTCAAAATACAAAGATTAAGAATAGTTGTAGTCAAAGTCATAAACTACTAGTTAAGCCATCAAATGTGTGTTTTTCAGCTTTGAAGATTCTATTTGATGTGCAGCAAGAACTGGAGATCTAAACCTTTTCTAAAATAATGCAGAGCGAGCAAACGTAATAAAGATCAACTATAGCAGACATGACATTAGCTTAGAACTCTGGCTGCCATTTTCAACTTGGGCACTATTTTTGCTTTATTTTACTGTATCATCCATTTTCTCGGCTCTCAGCACGATCCAGGTCGCAGGGGACGCAGGCTACAGCCCAGACGAACATTTCTTCAGCCACAACTCATCCTGCTTCCCTTCCTGGTGTTCCCAAGGCGTTCTAGGGTCAGATGGGACACATATATAATCCCTCCATTGTGCTGTGAGTCTCCTCCTGCCCAGAAAACCTCCACAGCGTGGCTTCCTTATGGGTCGCCGTTGAAAAAAGCAGAGGTTCTCCTTCGAGGACTTTCTTTAAACAGAAGTTCTCGTGGAGCCTGTAAGGCTGAGCACAGACCCTCATATGAAGTAAATAATTCAGGTCAGCTGTGTTGATGATCTTATTGTTTCAAAGTTAATGACCATATGTTAGACTGTAGATCTACAGCTTCAGGCTCTTTGTCTGCTTTACCAGCCTCCTCTAATGTTCCATGTTATTCACAGTGAAGGAAGAAGGAAACTGGCTTTCCTCACATACCTGCTGGTGGACAGTAACTAAGTACATTTACTCAAGAACTGTACTTCAGCTCAATTTTGAAGTACTTGCATTTTACTTGAATATTTCAATTTTATGGTACTTTATCCATCCACTCCATGGCATTTCAGAGGCAAACATTGTATTTTCTATTCCATTACATTTATCCGCATAGCTGTTTGTAAAATAAAGATTTTACACAACAGGTAATATAACAACTCTTTACAATACAACACACTATGAAAGAGTGAACCAGTGGATGACAACCTTTAGGCATTTTACAAACAGCAGAGTGTAGTTCACATTTCAGATGTCTATGAGTTGTCAATGACTCAAATAGTGATTTTTTTCCCTCTAAACTTCTCACATGGTTTCATTTCAATAAATATTCAAGTGATCCAATGTCTCAGCTAAAATCAAAGAATAAAGAAAAAGCCAAGAAACAGTAAAAAGATTTTTGTTTCAGAACTTTGTTCTTTCATCGTTCCTCTCAAATTAATTATCTCACGAACCCTCAGATTTATCTGCTGTGTCTGAATATAAAAGTGTATAAAAGTAGACCAGACCGGCTCCACCTGCAGCAGCTACAACAGTAACATGTTGCTGAAAAACTGATTCTTCAGTATTAATAATTTAATGATTCCATATAGAATAATATATCAGTCAGAGGGACTTTTATTTTAATGCTTTAACTACATTTTGCTGCTCATACATAAGTACTGTTACTTTAGTAGGATTCTTCATGCAGGACTTTTATTTGTGTTGGAGGTTACTGAGGATTGTAAACATCAGTAAAGGCTTTTGCAAAACCAATTCTAGAGTAAAAAGTTCAAAACTGAGCTCCAAAGTGCTGGAAAAGACAATATGAGGATTCAGCAGCCTGAGTTTGTTAAATCAAGTTGATATTTTATTACAAAATTGTCACTGTCCAACTCAGCAAGAAAACACAATCCCAGAAACACACAGAATTAACTCCACACCTAAAACCCTGAAACTCCGGAAGATCTCCACTTGATTTATCAAACTCAGACTGCTGGAATTTAATATTAGCTTCAACTGAACTTTAGTATGCACTTTGGCTCGTCATCTAAAAAAGATAGAATTACATCACCATCCCAAAGCAGATGTGCAACCCTGAGATCACAAAACTGCACAAACTTTTAGGTGTCCAACACCTGCTGAAGTGCCAGACTGTTCTTATCAAGGTTTCACCAGCTGATTTCTCCTTCCTCACGCACTGTTCCCCGGTCGAGTCTTAACAGGCGGCTCTCACTGCCATGTCTTATCCAGCACACTGATTGCTCCCACTGTAATGAACATCGCTGCTGAATTCTAAATTTTGCTCCGAATCGATTAATACAATTGAAAAAAAAATGGGGAGGTGTGTGAAGTCAGAGCTTTTGATTTCGGTTTAGGAAATTAAATATTTGAGGTTGCAATGCAGCTGTGACAATACAGGTCCAGGTAATAAATATAGCCAACAGAAGGTTCTCATAAGTGAAGTGTGTGGGTGAAACACGCATACGTTTGTGTGTAGGTGTTTAATGTGTTGGCACACACAAGTGAGTCACATATTGTGTATGTAAATCCATCTGCACAGTGTGAAGGAAATAACGGTCTTCAAAATCATGAAAACATATGTAAAACACTGGCAAACTGCCCTGATCAAGACAAAGAGTGGTCGAGACAGACACCTGATCGGATGACGGCTTCACATTTTAAACTACAACCTGACATCACCACATAATTATGATACACTGAGCTTCACAGACCTCTAAACTACAAAAGAAAGATGGCTGCCATGACATAAAGAGAAAGATTTTAGTTGCTTGTCATTTTCCCTTTCTCCTCAGTTTGGAGAAAGCCTTCAGCTCAGTGTGTTGTCAACAGTAAGACATGATGGTGGATCAGTAACAGTAACTACTGTCAGTCATATACAGGCTTCATGTCTGATCATTGATCTGCATGGTCATGTAGCAGACAAGGACTATGAGGCCATTTCAAATGGCAGATGGAGCCTCGGGTGCAAACACTGCTCCATCATCGTGTCTGAGCTGCACAACACACCGCTACACACACATACACACACTGCTACACAAGGCAAATACTACACCGTGCAAATATGCAAAGACCTAATTTGTGTATTTTTTTTAATCTTAGATTAGTCTTTGTGATCTGAAGTCCGGTGTGGATTGGACTGCAGCCCACAAAGGGTTTTAAAATGATGTGTAAGACAGATGCTCACGCAGCAGAGATCCTCAAGGGTCCTTCTCCAGTAGTCAGGGGGTAAAGGGTTCATAAGATAGTGGAGGAGCCCAACTAATTAACGATTTGAAGAATAAATTCACACACCTCCTTTCTAGTGTGGGAATTGAGAGTTTGTAAAAAAAAAAAACAAACAAAACTACACTGTAAAAAAATCTGTAATTTTAACAGATTTTTAAAAAAAATATCAAACAGATTTGTTTTCATATTGTCTGCCAGTATGAATAGCCATAACATTGAAATTTTTAAAGGAAGCTTGATTTTTTAAAAAGACAGTTTAAATACATGCTTCTTATATGTTAGCATTCCACAAATATTGATTGTAAAGTTTAAAAGATGAAAGTGTTGAGCTGAAATTTTACATGGCAAATACAATTTTAAAATTAGATACAACTGATGACAATTAACAGAAAAAAAACAAGTATTGGTTTAATCATTTTAAGTAGACTTGTTTGTTAAATCAGAGCTACCTTGTGGAGCTACAGAAGATTTCACAACAAAAATGTTGGTCACAATTAGTTAAAAAAATGTATTAGCATTTGTATTAGATGGTAGTTTTCTGTTATTTTACTGTACTTTTTTGGCATCCCAGCTGCCCAGTTAAATATTACTATTACAATGATTATATTGATTTTTTTTTGTTTTTACACTGTGTATATAGCAAGTGACCAGAATGTTTAACCCCTTGATGCCAATCGTTGCAAATTCGCATCATACCAGTTTCATTTAGACTGCAGCTGAGATAGTGTATCCATTCCCCCAATGCCGGTTTGTGCATATTCAATACGTACCTTGGAACCTTGTGCAAGCACTGGTTTCTCTTAGGACCAGTCGGAGAGGAACCTAAATTATTATATATCTGTTGTTATTATTATATATCTATTCTATGTGTAATGGACAAATTAACAATCTCCACTTAATTTAGCATCAGCTGGAAAGCAAAAATGCAAATAATTTTTTTTTTTATATAATTGTAAATAAATTCAGGCGTCAAGGGGTTAAACTGCATTCTAAAACCAATGACTAAATGTTTTTAATAGTTAGTTTAAAGTGATGCATAAATTGTGTAAACCTCACTAATAATCACAGTGACACGTTGCTACAGCCCAATCTGAAACTTATTACTATGCCCGGCAAAAAAGTGCAAAATCACAGACTTTCAGATACTGTTCTGGGCTCAATATAAACCGTGTGCAGCAAATCCCCATGTAACTATTGCACTATGAGTAGAAGATGTCTGCTGTCAAATTCTGCATCTGTCATGTGGAAACCATAAACTGGCCTTTAGTTTTATTCCAGACCACAATAGAAGCTCTTCCAGTGTTGTTTCTTCAGAAATGACCAGGAAATGTAGTTCTGTGGTTGTTACTGCACTACTTAATCAATACAAGTGTCACTATAAAAGAGCCATTTGATTCAGAAAACAACACTGTTACCAACATCCAACTACTGCTGCCCAACGCTGCATTTGAGAAAAATGTGCACCAAAAAAGGAGCAAGAAATAGAGAACAAGAAAAGCACTCAGAGAGCGCAGTACTCCAAGGCTGCTCAGTCGTATCATTTCCGAAGGATGAAATCTTGAAAAAAGCCACGGCAGAAATAACAGCAACATAGAATGTGGCCATTTAATATAGATGCACCCACAAACAAAATGACGTTGTGCTGAGCACAGACGTGTTGTGCATGTATAAGTTATGTACAGATACAGAATCAAGTGACCTAAATGTGAAGCGGGTGGCGGGAATTGATGGGACTCGGAAACATCCCCATAATTTAATCAATTTTATATTCCTTGTATCATTTCCGACAGAGAAGTCCTGATAAGTCCACAGTGGTCGATTTGTAGTAGGATCGCAATCATGTAATCATCAGCAGGCAGCTGACGTAGCGTTCACTTGTTGTCATAGTTACAGTGACGCTGTGTCACTATCTCACAATGATATAGAAATCTTCAACAAATCTGTGGATCCAGACTATAACCTGCATCACTGCCAAAATCTAATCAGTTGGTCCTTGTGTCATTTCTGACTTTCCCTGAAAAGCTCAGCCAAAACTATTTGTCTGTTTCTGAGTAATGTTGCTAACAGACAGACAGACGGACAGACAGACAAACCAATGCTGATTGTCACATAACTCCAACAAGGCTCCGCCTCCTTGGCAGAGTAGAAAACACTACTACTACTACTATCAAAGGCCTGACAGGGCACTATTTTAATCCAGGACAAATAAAAGTATTTCAGTTTTTGCACTCGCTCAGAGAGCCTTGGACACTTTTATTAGAAGAAACTATATGTTTTGAACAGGAATTCATGATCAGCAGCGTTTTCTCAGCCAGCAGATCTGAACATCACTGAACTTTTTATCACAGGGTTTTCATTTCTGTTGTCCCTTGTAACTCGAGGTTTTCCCTCTTGAAAAGAAGTTCCAAGATCGTAGCACATGCAGCCCAAGAAGCAGCATGAAAGCATGGCAGGGAGGACTGGAGCTGTTATGAAGCGAAGCAAAGGGTGGTCGTCCTCCTTATTAGCTGCTTGATATTCACATATTGTTAGGGGTGCTTGTGTTATTTTGTCAACCCCCCGAATGTGTTCATTTTGTTCTCTCTGCGTGTGTTTGATCATAATGTCCTCACCTCTGCTGGCTCCTCATCATTAACTCCCAGGAATCCTGCAACAGTGGAAGTTTGTCTCCTCGCAGACCAGCAAACTCACACACACACAAACACACACATGACTCCCCAGTGAAGAAGAAACTTGCAGTGCTGCCTACTAATCTCTGCACTTTGGGAGAGCTTTTTTTTTCCCCTCATAGACCCCTCTGCAACGGAAAACCCTCGCTGTTGAATTAGATTTGCTTACTCGTCCTCAGCCATCTTCAAAGGACTCAGATAACTGAATATACCTTTTATTCATTTCATGGCACTGTAATTGTTTTTTTTTCTTCCCACTGAGCAAATCCTGAGCACATCTTTGGGGAATAGACTTGTGTATACGGCCGCGCTTTCATCTGCATTATGTTTAGTAATAGTATTATTATTTTAAGGTATTGTTTTTGTCCCTTTTTTCCCGTCAGAACTATTTGTTATATTTTTCTGCTGTTGCTGTGCTTTTTCTTTTCTGCTTCCTCGCTGATTTTGGGGACAGCCTTGTGCTTTAGGTGAGATGGACTCATCTGCTATCGCAGGGTGAAAAGAAAAAAACGCCTTGAGGTCTTTTCATTAAAACAATTACGCTAATTTTGCTTTACTTGCCAAATACCAAAAAAAAATGGATGCTTTATTTTTAGGAATCCAGGGTTGCAAAAACTGCAGGCAGAGTTAAAGAAAAAAGGAGCAAAAGGGAGACCGAGATTGTCATGATTAAACTATAGTGATTGATGCTTTGTATATGCTTCATGTTTGATGAAGACAGTACAAGCAGCTCCACATTAAAGGGATGTAGAGATTTCTCCCCACATATTTGCACGTCTTCCTTTAACATTAAGGTTCAAAATTATCTTATCTGCCCAGTTTCATGTTGAGAGTGAAGTTATTAGTTTCCTTGTGCTTGTATGACCAGAGTCTTACAATTAGATCTTTCAGATAAAATCAAAGCCTACTGACGCATCAGAGCTGTGGTGAGATATAAATTATTACCAACCAATCTAAAATAGGACAGATTAAATTTCACAGTTATGGCACTTTTTTTTTCTTCCCTTTTTGCCACACAAGAGAAGTCACACAAAAGCCTCGCTGGTTGCATTTCTGTATAAATGTTTTCCTCTCATCTCTTGTCTTACTTGGTACTGTCACATTCAAAGCCCCAGTGTGAAAGAAACCAGTCTGATATGTACCTCAAAAAATAAACATAAACAACTTTTAATAGGTCTTAGATGATAAGTCAGATCCAGATCGCTACAGTGATGGGGTCCAGCCAGAAGCGTCTTTCGGTAAGTAAAGGCTACGTTTTTTGGGGGGAAAAGGCTGCATAATGAGCATCACCTTTCGCTGAAACAACACATTCAGATTCTCATGCTCTATGGTGCATCTTCATAGTTTATACTGCATATTCACAAGTCTAAATGGCAATGGGAGGCAAGCTTTAGTCAGTTTAACAACCCAAAGATTATGCAAAATTATGTCAGAGAAATGCAGGAAGCACACTTCCTCAACATCAAAATTTAGCAGTAGACCCTCTACAGGTAAACCAGCTCTCTGGGGCATTGACAGCCAGTGTTTTTATTACTTCCTCTGTCTTTACATTACAGATATTTGCTCAAAATGTGTATTTACACAAGCCCCTTTCATTTGTTCTTTTGTCTTGTGCCTATAAAGAGTGTATTCACATCCATTGTAAGCTATTCATTTTAATTGCTTTTCAACTTAGACTTTGCGCTTTTTTGACTAGATTGTAAAAAAAACAAAAAAACAACAACAATTATTTAAATAACAAAAATGAAAATAAATACTAACCGGAAGTGGGTGAATACTTTTGCACTCACTTCTTTTACTTTTTACATTAATTGACATTAAATAATATGTATTTATTGTCAATTTGAATTTTGTGAAGTTTTTCTTGTATTTTTGAAGGTCACAGTACCATCACATATTGTAGCTTTTATAATGTTACACTTTGCATAGTCTCAGGTTTAAATAGCTGTGTTTTCTGTGTTCTGCTGGTTAAAACCACAACAAAATCGATCTAAAAAAAGACTTCATTGTTGAAATAGGGCAAATTTATAATCCGAATGCTCTTTTCACTTCTACTTTGATTTAACTGCTAAGCCTACCCACCCAGAATTTAAGTTTTTAGTCTATGCCTGGCTGGATGTTTGTGGAATCTGTCACAGAAGCTGCAGCAGTGCCGGGCTTCGTCAGGAGTGGGGCTGCTGCTGCTGTGACTGGACTCCAGTCAGTTCAGTCTTACTCCAGTTCACATCATCAGGCTGCATCCCGGGGGAGGAGTCCAAAGTTTGACAGACAGGCATGCTGCTGAAACACTTGAGAGGACAAGCTCAAGGTAAGTAGTGGAGTGCAGGGGGGAGAGAGGAGGCTTAGGAGATAGGCACTCGGCCATAATCATGTTAGGTTCTCGCAGAGAGTGCACGAGGACAGGATGCAAACATGCACAGACACTCACACATGCATGTATTGGAGACAATCGGCTCACAGAGCTGCACAGCCAAAAACCATCTAAGCTCAAATCCATGCACTTAGGCAGGTGCAGTATGGCGCAGTGGCTGCATGAAAACCTGGACGCTGCATGCACAAACACACACACAGACTTTTGAATATATATATATATATATATATATATATATATATATATATATATATAGACACACAAGAGTTCAGGTACACAGGTATATTGTAGAGGAGAAAAGGCAGCGAGTAAAGATAGCATGAGGGAGAGAAGAGGCAGAGTAAGGGGACGAGTGCAGCAGTTTTGAAAGCGTTTGGCTCCGTTCAAATAGTTGCCATGGTTTCGAGATGTTTCCATGGAAATGCTAGCTGCCAATAAAATGAATTTGAGGAGGATCTTTGCAGCAGGTTGGCAGGAAGGTGAGAGCGATGTGGGAGAAGGGGATGACAGGAGTGAGGGTGGGAGAAAAAGGAGGGAGGACAGAAGGAGGAAAAAGGGGGAGGCCGCCTCACAAGCTTTCTTAACGCAAAGGCAACTTGCACAGGTGGACGACAAGCGAGAGGGAGGGAGGGTCGCGGGAAGAATTTAGGGTAAACAAGGTGAGGGAAACATGCCACGCAATGGAAAACAAGAAAAAGGCACTGAGACTATTTCCGTCTGGATGGGTTGTCATAGTAACCATGGCCTCACAAAGCAGAGAGCAGGTAAATACATAGGAGCCTGGATGGCCACTGATTAACATGTGTGTGATCACAACCACGTCTGCGTGTGTGTTACAGAGAGTGAGAGGGGAAGAGAATGTGTGTACATGTGTGTGTGTGTGTGTGTGTGTGTGCGCGTGTGTGTGTTTGTGCACACAGACTCACTCAAAACACTTTCCACTAACTCTCTTTCACGGAAGCAGAGACAGCGAAGGGAGCTGAATGCTTTAGCGGGGCGCCGACTCTGACGCACATTTGTTTATGTGAGTACAGGAGTGTGTAAGATCATGATGTTTCATACTTCAAGGGCTAAACAAGGCTTTTAACGCGTGTTCAGCCAGCGAGCCACGTCTGCTCCCCTCATCTTCTGTCATCTTCATTCCCTCCTTCTCTCCTTCCTCCCTTGCGCCCTTTGCCTCCTTCCATCTCTTCCTCCTCTCTCTTTTACTCCCTCTCTCTCTCTCTCCATCTATCTCTCTCTCTCTCTGAAGGACAGAGGTATTCCCACATTTCTCGGTCGCCATGGCAACGCTGCAGCAAGAAAGAAAGAGAGGCCGCAAGAGGAAGGGGGTGGTGGTGGTGGTGGTGGGGAAGGGGGGGAGAGGAGGGGGGAGGTTGGGTGGAGGAGTGGTGGTGGTGGTGATGGGGGGAGGTGAGGCTGGGGATGTGTGAACAATGCTAATGCTACTTCACTGATCATCGATTGTGTGTTCTCCCCCCTCCCCCCCCACCCCAACACCACCACCACCACAACCCAACCCAAAACTCTGACACACCATCACCGTCTCCCCCACCTCCCCCCTCCCACATTTATTTCCCTCTTTTCATTTGTATCGCTCTCTTTCCACCCTCATTACTCCTCGCGCTCCGGCCGGCGTCCTTTCTCCCTGTGGTTTTAAAACTCAATCTTCACATAGTGCTGTCATTGTTATCATTATTATTATTGGGTCATTTAGCAGGCAACGCTGGTATCCACGGCAACCCGGAGAAGTGGCACTGGTTCCTTGGTGAATACCAATATAGACAAGCATCCATCAATATCCCAGTGACTCATTATCAGTCTAATGGTGAGGCCGCTGCTGTCACGCCGGACTATAAATAATGTTGTCTCATTAGGCACCACTGCTGCTCCTGCTACCCCCCCCCCAATGTGTAAACAGGTCCGGTGTGTGCAGAGGTGGCGTCCTCCTGCGCAGTCCACCAGCACTTGCACATGCACAAGTTTGTGCGTTGAACTGCAGTGAGTGCTAGTAAAGCCTGCTGGTGGCAGAGGCAGGCAGGCAGCTGCATCAGAGCCTGACTGAGGGGGCTGACTCAATAAAGCAGGTAGTGGAGTAAATAAGGCTTGTGCACTCCTTCGCATAGGTGTGCACGACAGCAGGCTCTGCCCCCGTGTCTGCTGTCTGTATCCCTATCTGTTGTTCACGGTAGCAGGCCGCCATACACACACACACACACACACACACACACACACACACACACAAACACACACAGGCGATCCTGCAGGACCGCAGTGGCTGCTGCCTGTCAGTACTCCTCTGTGGCTAATCGATGGATTGAAGATGCTGATGAGACCGAGAGAGAAAGAGAGAGAGATTCACCTCAGCCATTGCCTCCTTGCCTCAAGTCATTACCGCAACTACTTGAATCGTTTAGCGCTGCAGCAGAGGGATGGAAGGGAGTGGTGGCAGCGGTGACCATGCACACGAGCAAAGGTTGCACGCCTGCAACAGTACATGGATTTTAAAATGTACAACAAGTGCATGATCACGTCTCAGCGTGCACCATGAAGCCAGTCAGTTCACCTTGGGGGGGAAACAAACACAGCACCTTTATGTAACCAGGAGACAGAGTGAAGAGTAAGAGCAAGTTGGGGGTGAGGGTGGGAGGGGTGAGGCGAGGCTAACTCTACTCTATACAAGACGCTGCTGTTTGCATGTCAATCATCTCCAACGTGTAAGAAACCTGAGAGGACTCTTAATTCTGCAGGGTTGCACGACAAGTCATTGCGTGTTGATTGCCTGTCTGCTGGATGGTAATGCATTCATAATCGCATTGTGTTTGTTTGTACAGATTGTCTCCCGGTTGTTCTGCTCTAGTCTGAAATGCAGAACATCAGCGATAATTATCCAAGATAGGAGGCTGCAATCCGGCCGGTTGAAACGCTCGCCTTTCATCAGAGTCCTGTTGGATGTCAGGATTTGAGGAGCTCTATGGAAACCGATGCATGGACGTGAGCCCATTCCCGGGGCCCAGACTGGAGCATGTGATAGTGTCATATCGCTAGTCAACATGCTGCAAACACTGCGCGCCACAGAGGAGGCTCTACCACCTCCTTAAAGAGCTGTTTTATTGCACACAGTCACACACGTTGGCTGGCGTGCTGGTGTTAAGTTGATGCTTCCACCGGTGTCTGACAGAACATATGCTCGCTCTCGGGGAAAAATAGACATCTCTTCATGGATAGCTGTGCATGAAATATTGTCCCTTGGTAAATCCTTGTTATAAATTACATCGTGTTGTGTTTGCTTTTTCATTTTTTGTATTGACCTTCTCCTGGGATGATATATTCTCTGCTCTATCTAACTGCAAACTGATTTTGTCATACCTGCTCTTCTATGTGAGACACATGTGGCCCGAAGTGCAGGCTCTTTATTGTCTTACGGTGTGTTTAACAGGGCATTTAAGATGGGTCACAGTCAGGTGGTAAATGGTATCTCCTGTGTGTTGCCTCTCAAGAACGGAAATAAATAACCTTGTTTTCAGGTTGACCAACATCTATAACGTTGCAAAGTCTCTCTGAATCTTGTGATTTTTGTCTGGAAAAGCTCCACAGAGAACTTATTGAGTTTGGCAGGTAGGAGCCACACAATCAGCAAATCATGGACAAGGGTTGAGGTGGAACTAAAGGTAAACTCAAAGTATCTTTATGACAGAGCATTGGAACATGCTTGTTAAACATCTGTCTGGAATATGTGTAAACTCACATCTTATGTAGATGAAGTTTGACAAAATCGCCAGAACAGACAACATGATTTTCAGGTTGACAAAGCAACAAAACAATCTAAGGACAGATCAGTGAGCAGTATTTTCATCCAGTCATCTACAAAGGACTCATCTTGAGGTCACAGTGAATGTCAATAATCTGATGATTTGTTGAAAGGACGATCCAGTCAGGTGCAGTGCAATCTCGCCAGATATGGCAATATTCAAGGTGGGTCATGGGTAGCTCGGCTGGAATGATGGAACACTTGTTGGATTTTTACAGACTAAATATTGTGTAAATATGGGTGAGCTTTGGCTGTCGTGTTGGGGAGATCGCGGACCGCTACTGGCAAAGTTGGTTCGGTCTCAGCACCCAAATTTAGGCCAATATTAGCTTGGTGTGCCATTTTGATACTGGCAGTTTTAGCTCAGTGTCCAGACTCAGGCTAGCATACTTTGGCCAGTTCTGGTGCTTCATTCAAGTCCATGTTTCACAAGAGTCCGGTAACCGTACTTGGGCCAAGTAAGTTCTTCTGCCCTGCCCGATTTGTGTCAATATTGAGCCAAACTATTTTGGTTACCAGGGGACCTGTCTCCACAGGATGGTGCCAGTGCTGGAGAATAGTCTGACTCCACCCATAATCATTCAATTGTGCCTCACAAAAATAATTCCCTATACAATTGGACTGATTTCTTATTTATATTTTCAAATCAACAGATTTTTCCTGGAAAAAACAAAAGGGAAAGGTTTCCAGTTTAAGCAATCCATGACCCAGCAGACTGGGATTCTTGCTTTGGGTGGGAAGATTTATCATGGAATTAGGTTTCATTTTCACTCATTGTTTGCCGTTGTTTAGGCCCTAAAACTGCATAGATAGCTTTAGAAAAATATAGTTAAAATATGACCCTTTCATCACAAATTTAAAGCTTCTCCTTCATTTTTTAAGCTACCAGGGTGAAGATCTAATACATGATTGGCTGGCTAGAAAAGAGCAACGGTAAAGCATTAACATAAATGGTAAAGATTGTGTCACAAACAAACTGGCCCCATAAAAAAGCACACTTAAAATGTAACGGAGAATGGGGTTTAGTTGAATTGGAATGTCATTTTTGGAAGAGAATGGTTTTAAAAAAAAAATGCTGTTGGCTGTTTGTATTTCTTTAAAGCAGTCACTATTGTGTCGGGTGGCATTAAGCCCCAGATGAAGCAATGGTGCACCTGCAAAATAATGCCTTGCTTTGGTGGAACGTTTTCACGCATGGAGATGAGCACTGTCATTAAAATGCTGAATTTGACAAATAAACACAGTAGGCCTTCCTTTATGCACAACTTTAAATTTTCACTGTGTAGGTTGCTGCTCGGAGGTTGTTATTTCCTGTAGCGAAGGGGGTTTTGAAAACTGTAACACGCAGACAGCAGAAGTGGAGAAAGTGGAAATGGCAGGTTTGAGTCATATTACCTGCAGTGTAACTTTGGCCTCCTCCCCTGCTGATGACACTCTATAACAGGCTAAGATTGAGATTAACGGTAAGCGAGCATTATAAGTGGCGCAAAATCTGTATTTCAGGAACCTGCCAGCCTGCTGATTCCACCCACAGACAGCAACGCGTCCCTTAATCTGATAAACATTAATCTTTACACAGCAATGACAAATTGTGTCACCATTAATCATGCATGCATGTAACAGCGTGTACGCAGCACATTGCACATATGCTACATGGCCACGTGTGGGTATAGCGCCTGGATACAGTATGCAGGATGTGTCATAGGTTGTACGTGTCATCCTGTCTTCATTCTCTCTCTCTCTCCCTCACTCTGAGTCGCATTCCCCTGCAACCTGCTTTCTAATCAATAACTCATCTCTCCATGTCGATTCCCCTCTACCCCCACAGGAAAACAAACGTCCTTCCACAGGACAAACAAAGAGAGGGGAGGATGGAGGAGGTGGTGGGGGAGAGAGAGGGAGGAGGTAAAAAGGTAGGCAGGTAATTGAGAAAATACTGTAAGTCCAATGAAATGCCTAAATAGCCTGTTGCAGCAGAGAGGAGGGAAAAGGTGGAGAGGGCGTGGGAGGCGAAGGGAGGAGACGGTGGAGAAGGAATAAAAGGGAGGCTGTGGGATGGATGATTAGCCCCTGTCTCCAAGGTTACACTTTACAACTGTATCGCCGCAGAGCGGGACGGTGGGGATGTGGAGAGGAGAGCCGGCGGGGGCTGTGGAAGGGTGACATGCACCGTTCATCACGCGAGACTGAATTAAAGAAGACAGAGGCACCTTTTCCTGGCTCTGACCTTCACATCTAGGACTAATGCCAGCCTTGACCTCCAGACGAATCTCACCTCCCAGAGTAGCCGCCGCCAACGCCAACGCCAACGCCAACGCCAACGCCAACGCGCCATAAAGCACCAGAGCAGAAAACCAAAAGACAAATGGCAGCGAGGAGGAGAGTGACATGCGACAGGCCCCAGAAGGGGAGAAGCAGGGGGAGAAATCACTTAGATTCCAGCCAACTGCAAGAATTGGCCTTTTCATGAGAAGGGGAGGAAGAAAACGGAAACTTGTTTGGCGCTGAGGACTTCCTTCCCCCCCTCCTTTTTTCTCCTCCTCTACTTTTAAAAAGCATCATCCCTGTTCTTCCATCAGCCTTTATTCCCCCCCCCTCCCTCCAATCATAACTATTTTAACCTAACTCGAGCTTAGAGAGAAATAGAGCCCCGTGATTGAGCTGCATGCTTCAGCCTCACTGTTTTGTCACATATAAATTGCCCGGGATTTCATGCAGTCTGTTCTAATCTTATACGTACTTGCTACTCTGCCCTTGAGTCATGTTAGATACTCGTGTCGGTGAGGTGAAAATGAGAATTGTTAGGGAGTTTTGCATAATCTATTCAGCACGACCGTGGACTGCACCCTTGATAGCATGTATGCGAATGGAGGTGGTGTCACATCAGCATTTTGAAGTTCCAACACATGACTCCTGTAGAAAAAGCTGATAAAACTCCACTGTATGCCGAAGCTCGTGCACGCATCACCCCGTTTGTTAATATGGAAATACAAATTACATGATGTTCATACACTTCAATCCTGCATGCCTTAACATGGATTGTGTGCAGACTTCATGCAAAAGAGGGCAGTGCTTGTTTGCATTTTTTTGCTGCTGTTTCTCATGCACTCGCCCACACAAAGGCTGGAGGAGTAATACATAATGTGTAACTGGATTACAATAATCTGATTACAGAATTCACTGAATTTTTGGATGGGGGAAAAAAAGGAAAAGCTAAGTTGCTAGATTACCAGCTTTGAAAAAAGAATAAACGGTTCCTGGTTTACATTAAAAAGCTGTTAGATTTCAACAATATGCGTAAGTTAAAATAGGTTTTGAAAGTAGGATCGCATGTGTATTGTACAGATTTAAAGGAAAACCAAGTGAGGCTGAAACACCATGATTTGAATTTGCTTTTAAAATAGATTATGCTATTTTTTGGGGCATATTTCAGAGAAGGCTGACTTAATTTTTCCTCAAGGGGAAGTTCAAGTGATGTCTACAGTCTTCTCATTGCAAGCCATATGCCCGCTGGTATGAACACTACACATTTAAATGGCACAGTATTTAAAACATTTCACTTTCAAAGCTTTGTTAACCTCCTAACAGCCATCAGGTCGCTATCAACCAGTTTAAGCAAGTTTAAAGTGGTTTAAAGATAAATGTTTCAGCTGTTCTCAGTATAGATGTGCTGATTAGGTCTGTTTAGTTTGCCACAATTCAGCCATTCAGTTTATTTAGCAGACAGTCTCCAGCTCCCATAAGGTTAGACCTTGAAGTCTGGAATTTTATACAGATGTGGTTGACGAGAGGTAGAAGGTATGTGGTGATTTATATAGTTCTGGGATAAAGCATTTTGCAGATTTTGTTATTCAAGGGCGAAAAAGGACAAAAAGAAGAAACTAGAAGATGTTATTCTTCTAATAAAGTCACACATGCATTGTGGCCTCACCATATTTTTGTTAGAAGCTTTTGCATTTGGATATTCTAAGTAAAAAACCCTTGAAAAGAGGTTAACTGGGATTCTTAACAGTGTCAATGGCTCTAAGCAGTGTTGGCCTGTTGGTCGAAGGTCGATCCACCACTTTGGTCCACGCTGAAATATCTCAACCACTGTTTGTTTGGCATTAGAAGTTTTCGACAGACCTCTCTGGTCCCAAGAGGAGGAACCCTAATGACTTTTGTGATCCTCTGACTTTTCCTTTAGTGCCAGAGTCTTAAATTCCCTGTGCAGTTTTTCATTTAACCCATAAAAACTCCTCTCTGTGTATCACAGTGAAATACACTATATTCCAAAAGTATTTGCTCACCTGCCTTGACTTGCATATGAACATAAGTGACATCCCATTCCTAATCCATAGGGTTCAATATGACGTCAGTCCACCCTTTGCAGCTTTAACAGCTTCAACTCTTCTGGGAAGGTTGTCCACAAGGTTTAGGAGTGTGTTTATGGGAATTTTTGACCATTCTTCCAGAAGTGCATTTGTGAGGTCACACACTGATGTTGGACCAGAAGGCCTGGCTCTCAGTCTCCACTCTAATTCATCCCAAAGGTTTTCCTGTCGGGTTGAGGTCAGGACTCTGTGCAGGCCAGTCAAGTTCATCCACACCAGACTCTGTCATCCATGTCTTTATGGACCTTGCTTTGTGCACTGGTGCACAGTCATGTTGGAAGAGGAAAGGGCCAGCTCCAAACTGTTCCCACAAAGTTGGGAGCATGGAATTGTCCAAAATGTCTTGGTATGCTGAAGCATTCAGAGTTCCTTTCACTGGAACTAAGGGGCCAAGCCCAGCTCCTGAAAAACAAACCCACACCATAATCCCCCCTCCACCAAACTTTACACTTGGCACAATGCAGTCCGACAAGTATGGTTCTCCTGCAACCACCAAACCCAGACTGGTCCATCAGATTGCCTGATGGAGAAGCACGATTCGTCACTCCAGAGAAGGCGTCTCCACTGCTCTAGAGTCCAGTGACGGCGTGCTTTACACCACTGCATCCCACGCTTTGCATTGCACTTGGTGATGTATGGCTTGGATGCAGCTGCTCGGCCATGGAAACCCATTCCATGAAGCTCTCTGCTGAAGCACTGTTGTTGAGCTAATCTGAAGACCACATGAAGTTTGAAGGTCTGTAGCGATTGACTCTGCAGAAAGTTGGCGACCTCTTGGCACTATGCACCTCAGCATCCGCTGACCCCGCTCCATCAGTTTACGTGGCTGAGTTGCTGTCGTTCCCACACACTTCCACTTTCTTATAATACAGCTGACAGTTGACTGTGGAATATTTAGGAGTGAGGAAATGTCACGACTGGATTTGTTGCACAGGTGGCATCCTATCACAGTTCCACGCTGGAATTCACTGAGCTCCTGAGAGCGACCCATTCTTTCACAAATGTTTGTAAAAGCAGTCTGCATGCCTAGGTGCTTGATTTTATACACCTGTGGACATGGAAGTGATTGGAACACCTGATTCTGATTATTTGGATGGGTGAGCGAATACTTTTGGCAGTATAGTGTATCTTCTATGAAAAGAAACCTCTCCTGCTCACATAATGGCTCAGATGTAACTCCACACTGCTTCATCTAGAATGTGCAGATCAGTTAATTCCCTGCCTCTATCTCCAAACACTTTTCCTTGCTGAAGCTGGAGCACACTAGCTCACCTGAGACTGTAAGATAATATTACATCAGCCATACAAGTCTGAGCCAGACAGAGATTCTGAAGAAGAATAATGATATAGAAAGCCTCACAATGTCAGAATTGGTTTCTTAGGGCGTGTTATGGATGATTAACTGGAAGTCTGAATCTCTGTTTTTTAAACAAGGAGGAAATAATAACAATGATGTCGACTGCTTATTTTGCTCATGATTTATCTTCCACAGTATAAAAAAAAAAACATCACATGGACATGTTAACAAGATATAAAAATCGATTTTCAGTGGGTCATCAGCAAAATATTTTAACAACTATGGGTTGTATTGCTATTTACTTAAAGCACAAATTTATTTTTGTCCCAGAATGAACTGTAACAACGATGGTCATCATCTGAGTTCTTAATCACAACCATCATTTGGGGAAATTTTCATTTTGTCCCATGTTTTAATTTTTGCTACTCAGTCTCTGAAATTATGTTCCTATACAGCTAAATTTGCATTTTCATTTAAGCTCTGTAAGAAATGTGAATTCATTTTGAAACAAAGATTTATGGTTTGAGAGAGCCACAAAGTCTGAGTAAATAGGAAGGAGGGGAGGCATAAATCAGCAGCGTCCTGTGTTAAACAATTACTCTAAGACTCAGGTTTAGTTCTCACTTGTTGTTTGGTTCAGGTTCTCCCCTTTCTGCAGGAAGCAGAAATAATAATATCAGTATCATTTGCAATATTACTTTTGTCAATAGTCTGTGCCCGCTTTCAGTAAAATGTGCAATATTTCATGGTCATGTGCAACATTTTGGTTTATTTTGCAATATTTACATTTTTAGATGCAATATTTTAATTTCATGTGGAATATTTCAATTTCATTTGCAAGATTTCTTTTATCGTATGTCATAAACCACTTCAGTATCATTGCCAGTATTATTTATTACTTTTCCATTCCAGTCTTGTTTTAGTTTACTTATTTTTTATTTTTAGTAACAGATTATACTTACAGTACCGTTCAAAAGTTTGGGGTCACCCAGACAATTTCATGTTTACATGAAAATTCACACTTTTATTCATGTGGTAACATAATTGCACAAGGGTTTTCTAATCATAAATGAGTCTTTCAACACCATTAGCTAACACAATGTAGCATTAGAACACAGGAGTGATGGTTGCTGGAAATGTTCCTCTGTACCTCTATGGAGATATTCCATTAAAAATCAGCTGTTTCCAGCTAGAATAGTCATTTACCACATTAACAATGTCTAGACTGTATTTATGATTAATTTAATGTTATTTTCATTGAAAAAGACAGCTTTTCTTTTAAAAATAAGGACATTTCTAAGTGACCCCAAACTTTTGAAAGTTAGTATATGTCCATTATTTTTCTATTAGGTGTTGCATTTCTCATGTTATGTAATTTTATTTTCTGAGCAACATCAAGCAAAAGAGTTTATTTTGATATTAATAAAGTTTTAGCTCATCTCAAGTTCACACTTAGGTTTCGGAAAATATAGTATAGTTTGGCTTAGAATGCAACCCCTTCTCCTCCATTTACTAGGTTGCCAGGGTGACGAGTCCCACACCATCTAATATTGATTGGCTATTTGACTGAAAATTAGCAACAGTAAACCAATAAAATAAAATATGCTGATTAGAAATGTCTTTGTTGTACTTTACGTTATGTAATCTCTCATAAAATACGCTTCCTTAAAAATTAAATTAAGAATGCAGCTAGTTGCATAGGAATGTAACTTCTGAGGGAGACAGGTTTGAGTTTTTGACTAAACACATGTAAAGTGAGTGACATTCAAATCAGCCTCCTCTATATTGTAGTTCATGCTAATTAGCATTTGTTAACATGGTAAGATGTGAACATTTGCTAAATCTAAACACAAGACTCACAGCATTCAGTGCCAATCAAGAGTTAGAACTAACCGCCATCTCTGACTGAGTGTCACTGATTGTTACATTATTGACCACAGTTTAAATCTACATCTGTACACTGACCCAGTACAGGTGCTCAGTTCTCCTTGTGAGGGCATTTACACACACACACACACAATATATGAGTTTCCTATCTGTAGTTGGGCTCAGGTTTGCAGCAAAGTTTAGTGACAGATTTGGAAAGGCATTTCACTGAAATAACATCTAATACTTTCAGAGTTCTGCGCCTTTGTTGTTGATTGACAGGCAGTTAACCGCTGCAGCTGAGATTTTAAAATAGTTTCATGAAACAATTTATTCCTCAAATGTTACAGAAGGATCAGAGGAGGTAAGATAGAGGGCATCAACACTAACACACCCCAACATGCCTGTCCTGCACACACACACCCCCCCCCCCCACACACACACACACACACACACACACACACACACATCAACACACACAAACATGGTAACCCAATAATTGTAACCTTGAGTCAGTAGCATTCAGAAGCTGACCTCTTGGCAAACCCCCAGCCTGCATGAGCTAAATGTTCACCGCAGGCTAAACAGCATCCCACGAACAACACATGCAGACATGCACCCACGTGAACACAAAGACACACACACGCATACGGGTAGACGTGGGGCGCAGGCGTAGGTCAGCGGCTCAGGTCACAATACACACCCTGCAGCCAGCCGGTCCACAGCCTCAGTGTCAAATCAGCTTTAACACACTGACACAATGCCTTCGAAACACTCGCACACACTCACCAACACTGCTGCGGCAACACTGAGGAAAAAAAAAACGATACTGACTGAAGGAAGAAGAAGAAAACGGGAAAATAACAGCGATGTGGAAGAATGCGCACATTAAGAATGCACAAAAAATTCATTCACACACGGAAGGCAAAACAACCTGCAGAGACGAGGTTTGTTGCAGTTGTGCTCTAGTGATGCTGCACACACAGTCCTCCACTTGTTTTCTGTCTCAGCGATTTCAGCTAATAGACCTACAGTCGAAAAATAAGCAACACAATCTCACTTTAAAATTTGTGAAAAAACGTTATTTTTATTTCATAAATTTCTCAGTATGGCACATGAACAGAGATTGAATGTTCTGAAAAAGATTTGGCACAGAACCTTGAAGCAGAACAAATCCACCCTCCTCCACACACACACACACACACACACTCGTCCTGCCACACACACAGACACACACCCCTATGACATGTTCCTCCAGTGTTAATACGCACATCTGTGATTATAACAGGTTAAAACACAGTCTTAAGAAACAATCACAAGAACAACCATAGTCAATATTGCAGAAGAAAAGCCGAAGCGAAACAAAGAAGCAGATGGAGGCCATGTTTAATTGAACAGAGGGAAGGAAATATCAGAAGCCTTGGTTTGTTGTGAGTTTGTTTTCCATTTTCCTGAGAGGATCGGGGTGGTGCAGAGGGGGCTAACGGGAGCGTGTTTGTGTGGATCAAGGGGTTAATACAGAATCACGACTTGACATCTAGCTGCAGGGGGGTGAAAAATGGCAGAAGGGGAAGGTGGGAGGGGTGAAACAGGAAGCATGAGGTAGATAGAGAAGAGCAGTGGAGGAGGAGGAGGAGGAGGAGGAGGAGGAGGAGGAGGAGGAGGAGGAGAGCAGGAGGGTGTAGGGGATGAGAAGCACGAGAGGAGGAAAAAGGGGGGGATAATGCAAGACGGACTCCTGAGAGCAAGCGAGCGTATGTATGCATGTGTGTGTGACTCAGAGGGAGAGGCCGTGACTGAGGCTTTAGCTACATATCTGAAGGAGAGGGTGAGAAAAAAGGCAGGGAAGCAGGAGAAGTGAGCCGTGCTCCTCCTCGGCCTCCCCTGGGTCGGGGACAGAGAGGAGTCATTTCCCCTCCGGCGCTGGGTGACATATAAGCACCGCGGCGGCCTTTCCTCCTTCATGTCTTCATCCCTGCCACACACAGATACACAAACAGAGATACCACTCGAGTGCACGCACACGCAGCCCATTCGGACGTATGCATAAATATGCACACTTACGCCACTCATGCAGACATTACACAAGCCTCTGTGCAAGTCCCATATTGCGTTCATGCACACACACATGCAAACGCACATGTAGACTGAAACCTACACAGATATGGAGTGACAGGATGTCTCTCAGTGTCATCTTTCATTCCTCCTGTCATCTTTGTCTCTTCTCAGTCTATCTGTCCTTTCTGCTTCTCTATTTCTGTCTGCCCTGTCCTCCCTTGTCACTCTATTTCCTTTGGGCTCAGAGGATGGGCGAGCCTGAGGCGACAGAAGCTGTTGCGTGGTAGGCTGGCTCTGGTGCCCTGTAAATGTGGCACAGCCATGTCGGGCCGCACACAAACAGCTCGTGCACAACTGAGGGCACCGTCTGAAAGTCGCCTGTAGCCGTGCGTGAGAATTAGGGGTAAAAATTGTAAGGTTAGTGTCACATTGACTATGAGCTGGGATGGGAGCCGACGTGAAATGAGGGTACTGAGGGCCAGACGGGATAAATAAATCAGCACCAATGAGAAAAAGCAGCATGCCTCACTGGCTGACATGTGGGGGTGGAGACAAGAAAGGATAAAGAAAAATCAATATCTCCAGTAAAAGTATCTTTCATATTGATGACTGTTTACAACCGTTTCCTGCCTTTTTTTAAAAATAAAAAACTTCTTACACTGAGGAAACTGCAGGTCGGATTCAAAGCTCAGCTGGGGAGGCTTATCTGGGTCAGAGCTGACTTGTGCTCTAGTTTCACCTTTCAGAGACCCAACAACTCCCGACCCTCAAAGCTGACATCCGGCGAGGGTTTTGACCTCATGTCCTCTGGGCTTCTGCCACCTCAGTAGACAGATAACAGTTAGACAGCTCTATTATCAAACCAGCAGCTTATATACATATGGCTGTCGCTATCTCTTCACTACGCTCCATAAGGTGCTCCAACCAGACCTGAATTTACACTTCAAAGCGTTGAAATGTGCTCTATGGCCCCTGCCCAGCTTCAAACAAACATCAGACACAGCGGAGTATGATTATGATGCTGAGCCAAGGTACCCATAAACAGTAAATCTGGAAGCTGGATGGCTGTGGATGGCCTGGAATGTGTGTTTGGAAACTTAACTGTGAGTCGGTCCGCTGAGAGTCGCACAGCAGCTGGGTCAGCACATTCTTTAATAGTCAGGACATTCCAATACAAGTCCCCGAGTCCGCACACATCACAAAACTGGAGGAGAGTTTTCTACAGCGCTCCGGGGCATGAAGTCGCTCCAGAAGTACGCTTCCAAATCCCAACACGGGCCGCGACATCCCAGATTGTTCTCAAAACACAAATCCGTATTTGAAAGCGCAATATGGTCGCTGTCGGGTGAAAAACCTTGCACGGCCCCAAATGTCAGCCTTTCAAGATCTAAGACAAGCAGGCTGCTTTTGAACTTGTCACACCAAGATGTTTTTAGTTCACTCCATGGAGTTCTGAAAGGGTTTTACCGGCACAAAAGGGCTGCAGAGTCTCAAAGTCTCACAAACACAAAACTCCACTGATGTTCAAAATTGGACTTACAAGATTTTCACGTGACAATAATGATATTCTGCTTCATAAAGCATTCATGAGAAGCTCTGTATTGAGCAGTGCTCCAACTTTACTATTCCCATTAATCGGTGCTTTACAATTACATGGGCTGTGAGCGTGTCCCATTTTACTATTTCAGCGTCTTCAGTGGATTTTTCTCAGTTTTCTTCAGTGCTGCAGCTCTGAGGCCTTTTGACCTACAGCTGAGTGACACAGAGGAGATAGTCATCTGGGATGAAACACCACTCATCACTCTCACATCACAGACCACACACACTGACAGCCCCCTCCGACTCCATGTGGCTCAAAGCTCACGAGAAGACCAAAATGGACATCTTGCGACCAACTGGCCACACGGTTTCCAAGGCAACAAGGAAATAAGCCATATGCTAATGCGGTGGCCATTCTCAAATTAAGGACACCTTCACAGGGTATAAAGCACACGAGGCAGCAGTTGAGAGGTCTGCATTAACTGCCAATGCAAATTGTTTAAGAAAGCTCCAGCTCAGTCAATAAATCACTCAGTCAGCCGGCGTCAGGGAGCGAACACGCATGCGTGAGTCTTACATACGCTGGTGTGGTCAGGTCTGATGAGTGGCCGCGGGGCAGGGTTTTCACAGTGATGACACAGAAAAATGTCTGTGCACATTTCATCTCAAGCTCCAGCAGAAAGACATCGCAGTGACAAAAAAAATGAAAAATTCTCTCATAATGTGACAAAACAGAATGACCCGGACGTCTGAAAAACTGGTGCCATCAACTCGGCCTTAGACCAGTGTGATGGTGATGAAAGCAGCCCCTGACTGCCAAGCATCCCACAGCTGAGGCGTAGCGGAGCGCAGTGAGGCTGCTGCTGCTGCTGCTGCTGCTGGGCAGGGGGAGGCTCTGTGACACAGTGGCACACAAAACACTGCTGCACTCATCACAATAACACAGCAGCCATCATGTGAGGAGGCAGCGACTGGCTCTCGTGGACCGTCTTGATGGCCGCGTGAAAAATAACAGCAATAACCATACGCATAAATTACAGCCGGTTTGTTGCTTTTGGCCTCTGCAATGTGGAGAAAATTAGCACCGGTGCCTAAGCGCATGCATCATTGACACCATACATATCAATAATGCATTGACCTCTGCTGTCACTTCACCGCTATTTTTAAAAGTAGGGGTGACAGAAGAGAAATTAAGCTGCATGGAGCTCACTTAGAGCTTGTAGTGCTGAGGTTAACATGTGTGCAGTCTCGCCCTCGGAGACCGGCTCGAATATGGTCGCGGTGTTCCTAACGCTGCCCGCCGCAGCGAGCGGCAGATTGAACCTGGAATGCCCTCATATCTGCGATTACACGAACCTCACCCACCATAAGCCAGCAGCCCCAAATAGTTTCATGTGCATCATTACGATTATGACTAAAAGTCGCATCACCGTCAAGGCGATTAACCACAAATACAGCCCCCTGAAAATGCACATTTAAAATCACTTAAGCTTCGCCAACAGGTGTTATTCTCTTATATAGCCGAGCCAGGGCAAAACAATAAAAATAAATGGCACAATCCAGAATGCTAACTTTGATTAGCTGATGTGAGGTAAACAAAAAGCTGCCACTAGACTCGACCCCTGACCCCTCGGCCTGCGGTGGCACATTGACAGAGCTGGAAGAGGCTCGGGAAGTTCTTTTGAAAGCAGAGGTCGGCCTGATTGAGCAGACTTTTCATCAGTTGGGTTTATCCCAGTATGCAGAGAAAGAGAGAGAGGAGGGAGGGAGCTGCTTAAGCGAGGAAAAAAAATCCAGTTTTTACTTTAAGTGTCAGTGAGAGGATCATAAAAGTAGCCTGAAGCAGAGGGAGACAGACAGAGCTGGTTTAAACTGGGGATTTAAAATGGAGGTCTGACCACCCCTCCTCCCTCTTCCCCTCCTTATACAACCGAGCGAGCGTAAACCCACCTGAACACACACACACATGCGCACGCACGCACACACACACCGGGCACAATCGCATCAACAATGGTGTAACATCTTTTGCCATAAACAGCGTAGCGCTTGAAATGTCCTGATTTCTTTGCCTTATACAACAGTACAACAGGCATTTTATAATCCAGAGCTGCACATGCAATAAAACACCCAAACACGCACACACACACACAGACACACACACACCCATATTCTGGTGTTTTTCACCTATTCCCTGAATGGGTGAATGAGCGGGTCCCTTCCTGCACAGTAAACACAGCATTTCCATTAGATTGTTAGGAGTGTGTTCAGTGCTCTGTGACTCAGACACTGCAGCACTGTGACTGTGTGTCTCCAGCTCAACTGCTGCTCTCTCTAACACCAAGCCTCAATAACATGGCCTCTGGTTTGTGCCACTTCACAGGAGCTATAGGGGCTACACAATGCTTTCCAAAGAGATGGAGCTACCACAGGCGACAGGCAGGGCATGCAGTATCTGAGGAATTCGGGGTAAATAGCTGTTTTAACAGTCCTTGCTTTCAGCCGATGATGTACACAAAACTGACGCACACTTCACTCTTACCCACAAGCGTGCCTACATGATAATTTCTCTCTTATTTGCACACACAGAGGCAGATGAATATGTAAATAACTTGTGAGGGGAATATGGATCCCTTGTGCTGGGAAAGGAATATGTTAATGACCGATGCAGGGTATGAGTGTTAATCACAAGTATAGGGTGCATAAATGTGTTTAGCAATGGTGTGGGGCCAATGCAAATGAAACACATAGAGGGCAGTGGCATGTAAATCGTATGATTCACTGACAGAAAGTCGGTGGGGTGAGAAAAATGGTTTCTGCTGTAAACAAATCAAATGCATTAACGAGGAACAGTACTGGGGGAGAGTCACCTGGTGAAAAGCTGGCAAACGTGGATGAATGCTATACTGTCCTCTCTCGTCTGTTTAGCATTCGAAACCCAAATCAAGCCACTGTGATAAGGGCTGTCGCAGCGGCAACAGTTGCCAGGGAAACCTGATGGCAGGATGCTGAGGGTTGGGGGAGGAGGGGAGGAGGGGAGCTTTATGTGAGGACGCGGGTACAATGCTCAGGTTGATTTGCTACCACTGAAGGAACACTGGCCGGCTCGTTGAGATATGGCACCTCAAAGGAAAGTGACTGACAAGGGGCAACGGGGCGCCGATGGTGACGCTCGCTTGGCGCATTAGACTGAGTGTGTAGTCATGACAACGAGGTGTTGACATAGCGCAATCTGAGCACTGTGATGGTGATGACATTCAGGAAAGTACAGAGCGAGCGTGAGTGAGCTTGTAAACCAGAGCAGGGCCTTTCCTGTCCCCCTGTGCAGAAAAAAAAAAAGGACCCAGTGCTGACCATTTCACATTCGCTATGTCTCATCTCAAGAAGAGCCAAAGGGATACAAACAGTGATACTACAATTAAAGTTTGATTATAACATAAAGAAACAAAAAACAAACCAAAAAAAAGCCACCAAATTTCACAGACTTGAACTGCCATTTTATGTGCCAGGTTTTTTTTAATTTTCAAAGTGACCTCTGCTAACAGAACATCTCTCATAATTATAACCAGTGTAATTAGCTAATTATAATAACAATAACAATATTACAATAAAGATAACACTTGATTTAAAAAAACAAAAAATAATCAAACTAGATAAAAACCCAAAATGAAAAACACTTATCATAATAGTTTTGTTTTTTAAAAGAGATCTATAAGGTTCTATATTTTTTTCATTTAATAGTCCTTTTTCTTTAGAAAAAATTCACTCACCACTGTATACTGTACCGTATGCCACCTTCTTCCTCACTGAACGAGCATTGCTTACCTTTAAAAATGCTTGGCAATGCTTGTCGTCCATTTAGCTCCCTGCTGCCATGAAATCCACTCATACACGATAACACTGAGATACAGTTGTGAAATAATCCTCTGCAAAGGTGCAGTCTTCGTCAAAGGTTCATGTCCGGTCTTTAATGTGTGATAATATGAGGGTTCCTGACTGCTTGAGACATCAGAGCAGAGGAGTCAGTGAGGGCTGGACTGAGGAAGCCATTTTGAGGGCCGGGTTATTTCCTGCTGATGAACGTGGAGTTTGCTATGTGGCACGCCGAGTCCGTCCCACTGCTGTTCATTAGCCGACAGGATCAGTCACAAACAACTTCGGTGTCATATACAAATGAAAAAAAGTACTTCCCAGTTATTTGTAGGCACAGGTAGTAATAATAATAGTCATGAATGATAATAATGATAAGACGATAACAATAATATGTCATATCACTGTGATAGATATTAAATTATGCGTTTAAACCCGAAGTTTGAGCAAATCTAAGGGAGTTTTTGGAGTGCATGCTAAATTAGCATGTGCAACATCTAGGTCATATTTACAGTAAAACATATTGTTGATCATTTAATGTGCTAATCATTGAATGACCATTATGACAACTAAAGCTAAAGCTGATTATCATTATTACCATTATGATCATTATTATTAACACTGTAGCTGTACTGTATACCAATAATGAAGAGCTGCGTCATATTTTCGCTGTGGAGCATAAAGATCTCCTTTCTCTGGCGACCCTGTTTATGTGAACGCAACAGGAGAGGGGTAAAACACTTTTTGTGGCTACAAAAAAGTCCAGACCAAAATAAATTCACTCAAACACTTTGTCAAGTTTTTGTTTTTAGCTTCTTCTCAACGGACGCCGCTCTCCCACGTGTCCTTATGCAGCACAGTCGGAGTGGCCATTGTGTTCCAAGTTGAGAAAAGTCGTAAAAGGAAGGGCCACTCAAACAGCTGTGTGTGTGTGTGTTATTTTTATATATATTCTTCAGACGTTGTAGTTTTGAGTCAGAAGCTTGATAAAGATTCTTTATAATTTATTTCTTTGAATGAAAATATATTTACGGTATATATAATATGTACGTTCGGTCCGTTTTAATATCTCTCTTTGTCCTTTATGCCGCAGGAGTTTTTCTTCTCCCATGATCACCCACTCTGTTTCTTTACTCCTCCTCCAAAGAAGACAGTAGCCAGTAAAGTGTGAAAGGGAAAAAAAGGTGAGAAAGTGAGAGTGAAACCACTCTGAAAAAACAAAAACTATTGTTGTTGTTCTGTCTCCCTGCTAAGAACTAGTCTGATACTTGTGTTCTGGACAGTATCGCTGCTCTGCTCTAATTTTGCTCTCTCTGTGTTTTAGTGCTTCCTGGAAACCTGGGACCGAACCGCTCTCCCAAATCATTGTTTGTTATTCTGCGCCTCTGCCAAACACCAATCTGACAACATGTCCAATGGCCAATATTATGTCTCCCTCCAAATATATACACTGAATGTGTCTGGAAATATACGGAGTAATCTGTATAAAACCTCGAGAGGCTCATTGCACATTGTTCATTGCTCTCCACTGTGCGAGAAGAGTTGGCTTGATATCGGACTTTGGCAAAGACTATCGCAGGTTGCACACATTAATGATTAATTTTGATGTTTGTGTCTGATTTAGTTTTAAAGTATGTGCAGGTGCTACTGGTGGGACTAGCGTTGATCAGATACTGCACTGTCTCCTTCACTCTTCCTACCTGCTTCTCTCTGTCAACAGATTGACAATACAAAGCAGCAACAATGTGAAACTTCATCTTTTTGAAATCTGTCCATGAGGACAGTTGGCTACAATCAGTCTCATATACTTGGTTTCACAGGTGCTTTCTGTATCACTGTCTCTATTTGGCATCCCTTTCTTCTTACCTCATACTTCTACCCTCACTTCTACTCAAATTTGAGTCTCTTGCACATTTTCCTTTGAGCCGCTCTTAAAAAGTAGTGGCTCATTCTGGCCTTTCCCCATTAGGCCTTTCAGAGAACTGTGGAGACCCAACTGGGGCAGGGGGACAGGGGAGGGCAAGGTGCCACCCGTGGGTACTCCCCCACCGGTGGAGGTTGGAACCTGGGAACAGGATATGTTTTGTGACTGAGAGCATGGCGAGGGGTTGTTGTTGTTGTTGAGGCCCACGCCAGGGCCCGTGCCCAGGCCCAGGCCCATCATGTTGTTGTTGAAGTGATGGGTTTTGTAGTAGTGGTTGAGGTGCTCCGACCGGGCCAGATTGGGCAGGTTGACTATCTCTGGGTGATGCAGCCTGAGGCTCTGACCACCTCCTATTCCACTGCTTCCGCTCTGCGTCACCGTGGAGCCTCCTGAGATGCCGCTGCCCCGACCGCTGGCCCCGGCGCCCAGCTCGTCCTCCACGTTGATGATCTCGATGGCACGAGCAGGGCCATGGTGTTTGTGCAGCTGATGCTGCTTCCTCAGCTTGTAGAACACCACCAGCATCACCGCTGCCATGAAGGTAATGGCTACGAAGCAGCCAATGATAATCTTGGTGGTCTTCATCACATCGTCCAGGCCTGAGAAGCCCGGCATGGTGATTGGCACAGTGAAGGTGGGTCGAGTGGTGTGGGGAGAGGAGGAGGACCAGCTGGGAGACAGAGAGGAGTCTGTGGTAGGAACAATGTCTGTCCACAGGTCGGAGGGAGTTGGGCCAGGGCGAACGTGGATGAAGGTCTCATTGATGGCAACCAATGCATAATCGTTACCTCCTCCAGTCTCCACCGTTTCCACAGTAACTGTTGTAAAGTAGGTGTAGTTGACACTGGCATCAGCAGCAGTAACGTTAAGGACAGCAGTCGCCGTAGTGTTGCCAGCAGCGTTGGTCACCATGCAGGTGTATTGGCCCGTGTCTCGCAGGGTGACATTCGTGAAGTTGAGTGTGCCATCATGCAGGACGGATATCCTCACCCGGTAAGAGCCGTGGGTCATTAGAGTGCCATTAGGGGTGATCCAGTTGACAGATGTTGTGGACGTGCTTGTGCGACACTTGAGCTCAGCAGCCATGCCCTCGGTGACATTCAGGTCTGTAGGCGGCTCTACAATGACAGGAGCATAGCAGGTGAAGTGGCTCTGGTCAAGCTCTCCAATGTATTTGCCCTTTAAGAATGGCGGAGCGTGGCAGCGGGCACAGCAGGTGGTGTTACTGGGCACCGTCTCCTTCAACCACCAACTAAGCCAAAGTACATCACAGTTGCAGACCCATGGGTTATGGTTGAGGTGAACCCTCTCCAGCTGGTGAAGGGGTGTGAAGAGGTCGTGGGGCAGGGAGTGCAGGGAATTATGGGACAGGTTGAGCTCTTCAAGGTTTTTCAGGTCATCAAATGCGTTGCGTTCGATGACGGACACCTGTGAGTGCATTAGCCACAGCTTGCGAAGGGACACCAGGCCCTGGAAGGAGCCTGGACGGATAATCTCCAACCGGTTTCCTGACAGCTCCAGCTCCTCCAAACGCACCAGGGCCGTCAGTTTAGGAATGTCTTTCAGTCCACACATGCCAAGGTTCAGGTACCGCAGATTGATGAGGCCCACAAAGGCTGCATCAGAGATGAAATCCAACTTCTTGAGCTCACCCAGGTCCAGGCGACGTAGCGAGGGCACACGGTGGAAGGCATAGCCGGGCAGAGTCTCAATGGGGTTGTTGCGCAGCCACAGCTCCCGCAGCTTGCTGAGGTACTCAAAGGCATGTGATGGCACCAGTGTGAGGCGGTTGTCGAAGAGCTCCAGTGTGTTGAGGTTGGGGAGGCCATTGAATGCTCCAACTTCAATCTGACGTATCTGATTCTTGGAGAGTTGGAGGATTTCCAGGTGCCTCAAATGCTTGAACGTGTCTGACTTGATGACCTGGAAGTAAAAATTTAAAAATTATATTAAATTACTGTACAGTATGAAGGATGATGACAGACTAACAGTTGTGTGTGTTTCTTCTGACAATGCAAGGATTTGGATAAATATTAGCAGTGCTGTACAGAAGACATTTATAACAAGTTCAAAGCATAAAATATTAATTTGCCTGTTATGCATTTTTACTTATCACACAGCTTCCATTAAAGTGCAATCTTCATTTATTTTGCTTTTTGATTTCTTATAACACACTGCATGGCATACAACCTTAAAAGACATGCAGTTGTATTACTGACATATCATTTTCAGAATGTAGAAATGATACGGTTTGCAATACATTATGAATCAATGTAAATAAACAACAGAACACTGTCAATGAATGATTCAAAGGCACAAATATGGCGACAAGTATATATAAATAATTCATCTTTCTGCTCATTATAGCAACAGCTGACCCTTCCACTCCACTGACTATTGCTGCTGTCTGCTTTTCAGCCAGACTCTCCCTGACAAGGGTCACCCTGGCCTCTGTGTTGGACTTTCTATGTTGCTGATGAAACAATGTGCATCGCCTGATGGACAGAGAGCTACAGTGACTGTGCTGATCCACGATTAGAGGTTGTAAAAAGAGTTGGTACAGTAAAGCCCAAATCAATAACCCTGACCTGCACAGGAGTCACAGGTATCTTGTTTTGAAGATTGCTCTCACATTTAATTTCACCACTAAAAACACTCGATGACCAGAATAAAGAATTTGATCCTCAGTCTACTGTACGACCACAGTGGAGCACAACTTGTATTAGTGGCAAAATGGTAAAACATGGTCATGCTTAATTTGTGGTTAAATGCTTACTTTCAACACATTATCACATTCAAGAAAGAAAGCATTACACTTGACCTTTTTTCTGAGCACTATGGTGAACTAAACTCCTTCCTAACCCTGACCTTGTTTTAGACGCTGAAGTGCTTTTCACACCGTTGTTTCCGTGGAGGCTTCCTACTGACACATTATAATCCCTCGCTAATAAGCTGATCGTTAGTGTTGGTCAATTCACATGAAGTGTCACCACAGAAGACAAACTATGAAACTAAATGAATACAGTTTTAAACATTCTGACTTGTATATTAGCAATGGAAAGAGAGGTTTTTCTCGAAGAACATGGGTGCCACGGGCCCTGGACGGCACACTAGCATTGGTGTGGTCCAAGTGGAGCTCATTTGGCGAGAAGTCAAAGACACACAGCTAGCGAGCGCGACTAAAAGCCCCTTAAATCTCTGACTGTTTGAGATATGTGTGGCCAAAGCCCTCTGTGAGACACACAGAGACTCCTGGAGTCAGGCCATTGCCTCTTCTGTATGTAGAACAGGAGCAGGGGGAGAGAGAGGGGGGAGTTGATAGGCAAAGAAGGGGGAGAGAGAGAGGAAAGAGGGAGGGGTGAGGATGTTAAGAGGGGGTGGGAGCTGTCAAGGCTTTACTCTCAGGGTACTCGGTGGAGGAAAAAATAAGCCAGAGAATCTAGGATGCCTTCAGGTGTTAAAACATTTTTAGATTTTTAATCATTTCAAGTGGGGCTGCAGGATACAACAAACCGAATCGGAATTTGTAGGCTAAAAACGAAACAAATACTGTTATTATTTCTTTATTTTTTTTTATCCTCCATGTTAACAGCATCTCTTTAAAATCTCACATACCAAATCAAGAGGCGTGATGTCCCATTTATGCTCCGTTAACATCACATAATGTTTAATAGGATGTTTTCTCCGAGGAATAGATGATATTAGGCTGCTCTGCCCAACATACGGAGCGCTTGACATTATAAGAGATGCCCTGGACAAATTTAACAATGTTTGGGATATTCGTTGCTTTTCATTAGAGGAGACAAAATGGAGTGGAAATGAATTTAAAACCACAACAGAACAAAGCACTGTCAGCAACACGAGGATGCTTCCAATTATGTCAAATGCTGCTGCAAAGAGTAAAATCAACCCACTCTGCTTATAAATGTACAGATTGGTGTGCTTTGTATCGATGGTCTGTGGTTAAATGATCTTCCCTTGCAGCTGTAAAGCCACAAACACTGTCTAGGGACTCTAGATAAATTGGTAATGCATACAAAAGGCAATAGGGTGTCATGGAAATATGCCTTCCTTTCAATTCATAAAATATTCCCTCAGTTCAGAAGAGGCTCAAGTGCCTTTTTTCTGTCATTATAACTGCTTTTTTTTCTTGTCTTTTCTTAGAAATAGAGTTTCTGAGAGAAAACCTGTATCAACAAGTTAATCCGAACATCCACAACTGTCTACAAAAGCAAATATTCCCTCTGATAATGGGGGAATAATGCAAGTTTTAGAAACATAAATATGCTAACGTCAGTGATGGAATTAATTTGTATACAGTATGTGTACATTCTGAAGAGAAAATCCTCAATCTGCTGCACAAGATGCATCTGTTTTATCAATACAAACAGCTACAATTATAATAGAAGAAATTTTATTTAGATGTGTCAATAAGCTATGTGCTGGAGAGAAACCTTGAAAAGTACAGATACTGGCATGTTTAAAATGACAGAATGTGTGTTTTCTCAGTGTGATTTATGCTTTGCAGTGGTTCTAAATGAAAACGAGAGTGAACCATGACCTCCAGTCGATCATCATTACACGAAAAACAACCAGCAGTCAAAAGAAATCAATAACTTTTCCAGACAACCATTAAATTACACAACGCATCATGATGCAACTTGCAGAAAGAAATAGTATCAAAGTGTTTCTTTTTAGGTTCTGAAAGATGGATTTTGTTGTCATCTAGACATTTTTTATAACCTCTAAATGTGTACGTGCCATATTTGTATACAAAACATTTTGTCGAGCGTGTCCCGTATGAAATGCACACTTCAGATCCACACTGACATGACAGGATGCAACCTGACAAGCGACTTCCTCCAGCTAATATTTACCTGTATCGAGTTCTCCTGCAGGTTGAGGTATCGCGTGTTGACGGATATGCTTTCGGGCACCTCCTCCAAGTTTTGCCTGGTGCAGATGACTCGGCTGGCCTGGTTGGAGCAGGTGCACAGGGAGGGGCAGGAGGAGGCGGCTCCCACTAGCTCCGGCCCAGGGAGGAGGAGCCGCAGTAGCAGCTGGGCCAATAGAAAGAGGAAGGGGGAAGGGCCGGGAAGGCAGGTCAGCGTGGCGATGCGCATGGCAACTGGGACATGACCCTGCTCTTTAATCCGAAGGTACAGGTGAGGTGACTCCACACTGGTGGATCTGTGAGAAAAGCTTCACTTTCCCTTTGGTCCTCCAGTGGCAATTTGTTCTTTCTAATTCCACATCCTCTGAGATGTTTCGTGTCCTCTGTCGATCTCTGCGTTTTTTCCTCTTGTTTTTGGAACATAGAAATATGCAGATAAACAGATGTTATTCCATTTTTTTTTCTTGTGTTGTCTGGGGATTTGACTGAGGCTTTTTGTGAAGTGAGAAGAACCCAGGAGTTACTGTGAAGAACAAAAGCGAGAGGGACAAAGAGAGGGAGAGAGAGAGAAGATATTAAACACAGAACACACACTGCACTTCATGTTTTCACCAGCAGACACTGAACAGAGCAAATAATAGGTAGACATCTACAGTATAGCTTATCATGGGAGGGATTGTCAAAAAATCTTTCAGAAGCATTAGCACCTTTGTGTCACTGCTCATATCAAATCCCACATAATCCCTGAGCAGACATTTTGTCAGAAATCAAATCCTCACACCCAGGGCAGGTGGAAGCCGATTTCTGTAATTAACGGTTCAAGGTGGAGACGTGGAAATACGAAAGCATGAAGTCTAAAATAGGCCAATAAGGTATTTCTGTGTAAACATATCAACAAATCAGAAAGTTTTGAAGCATTGGTGTAATTGTTGTAAACAGATAAGCTGCATCATAAATGATCAAAATAAGCCAAGAAGTTGTGCATTTGTTGTAAAACAGTTTAGACAGAATATGTCCCACTTTTGCAATTTAAAAGAAAAAAACTACCACTTATTAGTTTATTTAGTAAAACATGCACAGAAAAGGTTTTTACATATCCATTTTTAGATGTCAATTAGATGTCTTTCAAAATAAAAATAAATTTATTTCATGCTGAATATTCATTGTATGATAATGTTTTGGTGACTGGAACATATAGTAACTATTCTATCGTGCTTGGACTTGGAGTTTTCTTGCTTGGACACAATATAATGTATAAAAATGATGCAAAATGACCAACAGTGAGAAATGATCTGAATCCAGTCTACAGACAACCAGACAATTTTGTCAAATTCACAGTCAAGTAAAGCAAGATTTAACAAAAATGACTTTGACGTGCAAAAAATGAAATTATTTCCACCTTAGAAAAGCACCACACATATATCTGCCCCCTATTAAAAGAAAAAACAACCCTTCAGGTCAAAATCTAAGGAAAGAGGAGGTCAGGGTGGACATATGGTTCAAATAAACATTGGACCTTTTTCCCCATTTCAAAATTGAAGTCAGTGTTTGTTTTAACCATGCTCCTTCCATATTAATAATATTAATAAAGTTTATTTGTTTAGCATTTATCAAAATCTGTGTTAAAAATGCCTTAGGACAAACGCATAATAACAAAGTAAAATACAGTGGGAAGAAGAAAATCAATTAAAACAGCAAGCATTGAATTAAAACTTAAAATGGAGCAAAATATAGTGTAATTCAGTCAAAAAAAACAAAGAAAAACAGTTTTATAAAAATGACAAAAAAAAGAGAAGAAGCCTAAGAAAGCCTTCTGATACAAAAAAAGCCTTCAAATGTAGCCTAAAAGAAGATACCTAAGTATCCAGCTGGAGTTCCTATTAACTTTATCTGCATGTGCAGTATGTGACAAGGAGGCCTTCAAACTCAGATCTAAGTTGAACTAAGTTGTTTTTGTGCCTTTTTCTGCAGAAAATATGCTTCATCTGGATCATATTTGGAGTTAAAGGAACCTTAGACTGGATATAAAGATGGACAAACTCAGTGTGGGGGCTTTGGCTGTTGCTATCTTGTCAGAGCTTGATTCCTCCTAACTCCCGACTAAACCAAAAGAGGTGCAGCTGGAGTGAAGCTGAGGCCATGGACTGTCCATTTTAACACTTATCTGTCACTAAAAGCAGCCTTACTCTCAATTTTAAGCCTTAATACATTTTAAACTCATGACTTTTATTTATATATTTATATATATATATATATATATATATATATATATATATATATATATATATATATATATATATATTTATATATATATTTATATATATATATATATATATATATATATATATATATATATTTATATATATATATATATATATATATATATATATATATATATATAAAATATATATATATATATATATGTATGTGCTCCTATATAGTTGTCATGGATGACAAAATTATCAATGGAGATCACCAGACTGTAAACATATTTATTTTTGCTGTATAGTTGGACATTTTAACATGGAGGTCTGAGGGGCCTAACTGACAAATGAAGTCAGCCTCATGTGGACATTTGAGGAAGTGCAGTTTCTCAGCCCCAGAGGTTGTCAAGGACCAACAACCTCTATGCCTGCTCTGGTTGGAGGTTTACACTAAAATCAAAATGAAAAGATTGCATTTTAAATGTCATGGTTTTGAAATCATAGTCAAATAATGCAATAATGTTATTTCTAATTTGTGAAGCGTGGTGGTTTGCATGTTCTCCCTGGACCTGTGTGGGTTTTCTTTAGTCTTAGTGCAAAGATATTCATGGTAGGTTAATTGGTGATTCTAAATTATCTGAAAGTTGTGAGTGAGCATAGTTATCTGTCTCTTTGTGTTAGTGCTGTGCAGATCTGGTGACCAGGTTTACGCCACTGCTCCTTCAATGTCACCTGAGAGGCTGCAGCCCCCAGCAACCCTCCACAGGGATGTATGGATAGAAATGTAAAACACAAGCTGCACAGTATTTTCTGCATCAATCAAAAAATATTTACACAGGGGGAAACTTGCTTCTCATTCAGAGCAAATGATGCAAAGAGAACGACAATACTTTTCAAAGGTATACACACTACCGGTCAAAAGTTTGGACGCACCTTCTCATTTAATGGTTTTCTTTATGACTATTTACATTGTAGATTCTGACTGAAGGCATCAAAACTATGAATGAACACATATGGAACTATGTCTTTAAAAAAAACCTGTTAAATAAGTTAAAACATGTTTTATATTTTAGATTCTTCAAAGCAGCCACCATTTGATTTGATTACTGCTTTGCACACTCTTGGCCTTCTCTCAATGAGCTTCATGAGGTCGTCACCTGAAATGGTTTTCACTTCACTGGTGTGCCTTGTCAAGGTTCATTTGTGGAATTGGTTTTTTTTTTTCCTTTTCTGCTTTATTCAATAGGTGCAGTAGAGACAGACAGGAAGCGGGGGAGAAGAGTGGGGGGAAATAATGCAGCAAAGGGCCGCTGCGTCAAGGTCCAGCCCCTATACATGGAACACCTGCTTAACCCGTTGAGCTGTACGGGCACCCAATTTTGTGCCTTCTTAATGGAGTTGAGACCATCAGTTTTGTTGTACAGAAGTCAGGTTGGTACACAGTTTACAGCCCTATTTGACAACTGTTAGAATCCATATTATGGCAAGAACCAATCAGCTAAGTAAAGAGAAATGACAGTCCATCATTACTTTAAGAACTTAAGGTCAGTCAGTCTTTAAAATTGCAAAGACTTTGAATGTATCCCCAAGTGCAGTAGCAAAAACCATCAAGCACCAATCAGGCCTTTATGGTCAAATAGCTGCTAAGAAACCACTACTAAGGAAAAGCAACAAACTGAAGAGGTTTGTTTGGCCCAAGAAACACAAGGAATGGACATTAGACCAGTGGAAATCTGTGCTTTGGTCTGATGAGCCCAAATTTGAGATCTTTGTTCCACCTGCCGTGTCTTTGTGCAACGCAGAAAAGGTGAACGGATGGTCTCTACATGCATGGTTCCCACTGTGAAGCATGGAGGAGGAGGTGTGATGGTGTGGACGTGCTTTGCTGGTGTCACTGTTGGGGATTTATTCAAAATTGAAGGCACACTGAACCAGCATGGCTACCACAGCATCCTGCAGCAACATGCCATCCCATCTGGTTTGCGTTTAGTTGGACCATCATTTTTTTTTCAGCAGGGCAATAACCCCAAACACACCTCCAGGCTGTTTGATCAAGAAGGAGAGTGATGGAGTGCTGCGTCAGATGACCTGGCCTCCATAGTCACCTGACCTAAACCCAGTTGAGATGGTTTGAGATGAAATGGACCACAGAGTGAAGGCAAAAGGGCCAACAAGTGCTCAGCATCTCTGTGAACTCCTTCAAAATTGTTGGAAAACCATTTCAGGTGATTACCTCATGAAGCTCATTGAGAGAATGCCCAGAGTGTGCAAAGCAGTAATCAAAGCAAAGGGTGGTTATTTTGAGGAATCTAAAATGTAAAACATGTTTTGACTTATTTCACACTTTTTTGTTTACTACATAATTCCATATGTTCGTTTATAGTTTTGATGCTTTCTTTGAGAATCTACAATGTCAATAGGCTTGAAAATAAAGAAAAAACATTAAATGAGAAGGTGTGTCCAAAGTTTTGAGTGGTAGTGTAGATGAAGGAATTAAACATCTACACCCCTCAGTTAAAAAAAAAGTAAAATCCACTCAGTGACGGGAAGCAGCAGGGTTTCGGGGACATTTGGTCGTAACTCTGAGAACCATTAATAACACCACTAGTGTGAGATAGAGGCTTCCAGTCATCTCTGCCAAGGTCTCATTTGTTAACAGTAATTATACCAAGGTACGACAATTAATACGACGATGATATATTGATGTTTGAACATGCTACACTTACCACCTTTAATTAAACTCATACTTATCAAAGCAGGCCCAAACCTTGAAAACAAAAAAAGGCCGCTGAATCCAGGAAGCAGCGCCACTGTTTGCAGTAAGACACAGAGGTGGGACTGAAATGCTAATTCCATTCCTGTACGAGCATAACATTGTATGCTCCAGGGGCCGGAGAATGGCAGCGAATGGTGCAGTCTACATTAACACTAATAGATGGCCGGTCAAGTCAGACTCCAGCAGCCTGGAGAGCCTCAGTTCCCCTCTGCAGGTTATTTAGATGTGAATAACCTTAAATAAGGGCATGCAGCAATCTAGATACAGTTATTAATGATGATGGTTGTAATGATGGGACTTTGACACGCAAACTCATTTGACACGCCGAGCATCCTCACTTGGCACAGTAAGAAAGGAGATGAGGAGGGGGGGCAGAGAATGAGAAGGAGAGAAGGATTATTAATCTGATAGATGACTGTATGGCTGCAGGCAGAGAAGAGAATTATCAACACTACAGTAATAGATGAATACTGAACAGCTGCAGAGAGAGGGCCGGAGAAAGAGAGACAGAGGGGAAGAAAGAGATAGAGATGGAGACAGATGGAGGGAAGGTTGAGTGAAAGGAACGATGAGGGATAAAGACCTAGAGAGAGGTATAAATAGTGGGAAGAGCAGAAAAGAGATCAGTTGTAAAAAAAAAGAGAGATAAAAAAAGTTGAAGACGGAAAATGGGGAGGGAGAGAAGAAGAAGAGACATTAATATTAATAATCTCTCACTCAGTAAGAGAGAGAGAGGGGGGAGAGAAGGGAAGGAGGCTCAATAGAGAGATGAATATAAAGCAGACAGAGATGGAGGGAGGTGAACGACAACACAGAGACGCATATAAAACACAGTGATGGAGGGATGGAGGCAGGAGACGATACAGAGGGATGAATATGAAACAGGTGGAGGGCAGAGTGAGGCTCCTCTCCAGTGGGAGGAGAGCTGGACTCGGATCGGTGTGGCCAAGATTGATCAATAACGCACAAGTTCAATGACATTAAAAACACACACAAGGACACGGCGATGAATCATATCGGCGGCAGGAGGAACACAGCAACACCGGGATGAGCGACGGCAACCGATCATCACCATAAAGAGGCTCTCAGTTGGTATTTTTGGAGCAGCTTTCACCTCTTTATTTTAATTTCCAGCCACCTTTTTTTTTCCCTTCCTTGCCAGCGAGATCTAAGTGTCAGAGCTATTTCAGGTAGACGGCATCGAGTCGAAAGGTGCAAAAAAAAAAAAAAGAAGAAGAAAAAAAGCTGGTGGTGGAGATCAGATGTTGCAGTGGGGAGGTGAGTCCATAGAGAAGACTGAGAATAGTCGAAGCTGACAGCTGGTTAGAGGCTGGCTGATTGTATTCGGCCTCGCTGCTGTCACCGTCCACATGCTACAATAGTCTCTACCTGTACCCCTCCCTCCCCCTCTATCTCCCCTGATATCTCCCTCCTCCTATCGCCCATCTCCTCCTATAAAAGTGGGAACACTCTCTTCCTCTCTGCGAACTCTTTTGCGAACTCATTCACCCTCCCAGCTGCCTCACACTTCCTTCCTCCCTGCTGCTACATATTTCCTGGACCTCCCCCTCCCCTCCACTCCCCACTTCGGCCCGCTATGGTGTCCAGTGGCGGGGGTAAACGCCGCGCTGACCTCGCAGTTTGATGAAAGATTAACCTGTTACAATGATGCATATTAACCCCTCACCCCGACTCTTCTTTTCTCTTTCCACCAAACACAAACACACTGCAGCTTCCTCCCCCCCCTTTTGCTCTCTCATTCCTCTCTCTGCATTCAAATCTTAGCCAACAGAGTTACCATGGTTACCTATTCACCACAGTCTGCCACTCCGTCCAGCTGTATCCCACCAATTCCAAATCCACCCCTCCCCGGCCTCCCTCATTAGCACCCTATACACACTCGTATACAAATGGCACGGACCGAACACGAGCGCCAGTGACATCAACGCTCCCGAAGCCGCCCGGCAGCGTCGCAGCGGCTCCTGCGTCGCTGGTGATGCTGCACCGGCGATGGTACAGTTTAATCCGTCCTGTGTGTCGCCACAAATGTCAGGCAACCACAAATCACAAGTGCAAAGGTCAGGGTAATTTGTCCTGCGAGTGATGATGACGCAGCGGCAAATTAAAAGGTAAGCAAGCTGACAATCTGGTGCGCAAAACGAAATTAGATATGAAAAATCTACCATGAGTGTGTCTGCGAGTTTTAAAGGCACTGATGGGCTGTTTTCTGTTTTGTTTATGCCCTGTAATAAAATGCAGCCACATTCCAACAGGAGTGAGCTGTTTTTCAAAAAATGTGGGTTAAAGCGGGAAAATCTGATGCTTCTCTGGAGCCCAAAAAAAATTACAGTTGCAAAAATTTACATGGCTGCACAATGGAGCAGATTTGATTTAGGAAGATCTGAATTTAACTGTCAAGTTTCAAATATACAATAGTGTTCAAAAGTTTGGGGTCACCCAGGCAATTTGACTTTTCTCCATGTGCTAACATAACTGCACAAGGGTTTTCTAATCATCAATTATCCTTTCAACACCATTAGCTAACACAATGTAGCATTAGAACACAGGAGTGATGGTTGCTGGAAATGTTCCTCTGTACCCCTATGTAGATATTCCATTAAAAATCAGCCATTTCCAGCTAGAATAGTCATTTACCACATTAACAATGTCTAGACTGTATTTCTGAATAATTTAATGTTATCCTCATTGAAAAAGACTGCTTTTCTTTAAAAAATAAGGACATTTCTAAGTGACCCCAAACTTTTAAACAGTAGTGTATATAGTGGACTACAGTTTGTCATACATTGTTGCCTCATGTCTAAATGGTCCAGTCCATGAAAAAGGGTTATACAATAAAGAAAAAACAGCAAAAAATCTGGAAGAAAGAACACAAGAAAAAAAGTAGAATACTGCAATGTTCAAAATGAACATAAGCCATTTACTGCAGTTACACAAAAATCGTCTGCAGCTGTTATTTAACAGTTAGTGCTCTGCTCTACTTATGCAATTTGTAGTAATTTTTTTAAAAGGTGAGAAAAAGAAACAGCTGAAGCAACAACATAACACCACATTCAAAAGATTCAAGCGACAATAACCTGAACATTTTTCTTATAAAAATCTATACATTTAAAGGCAGATTTTGTAAATTGGTGAAATAATGCTGCGTAATAACATAATTATGCTTTCATTTAAAAGACAGCAACATTCAAAGTGTGTGTCTTTGTATGGTTAAAAAACGTTTTCTTGTATTTAAGAGATGCTTTCGACTTGCGAAAATTTGCAGTTCTGTTCAAATTTGTCCATGAAATTTGAGACAAAAACCACTTTGCTAACATACCCTTATGGTGCTTTGGTAACTAATGACTGACTCAAAAACCCCGATTCAAACATCCTGAGTTTCTTCTATGACAAACCGAGAGAACCAATCCTGCCAACTTGCAGAATGGGATTTGCTGTATCATTGTTCTTTGTCAGAATTAGTTTTTATATAGAACATGCTTGTTAAAATAACACTAATGTTAGATCTTGCCATTGTGTAGTGCAGACTAAAAAGTTTGCTGGTGTGCTTGAGCTGCAACAAGAGGCTGGGACTTCATAGATGTTGCAACAGTGCAGAGTTATATTTAAGCTATTTTAAGGCAGAAAGGGATCATTTTATAGGGATAAATTAACAAAATGTGCAATTTTGAGTTTTTAGGGGTTAAATTAATGACCAGAGAGGGACTCTAACCTTGAAACCAAGTTTTGGGGACTAAAGCAAATTATATAAAAAATTCTGCTACTTTTTTTCTGATTTGGGGCTGCCATTGTTTAAAAATCTATTACAGAACTGCAACATGCTTATATTTTGCACTCCATCACATTAAGTACATTTTTTCCCGGTTATATTATGAAAATATAAACAGTAATGTCGTTATTTACAAGCAAGTTCACGTAGGAAGACAATTATCATTCTATTTCCATGTTTTGAAAAGTCACCTCACAATAACCGGAAAATGAATGCAGATTTGATGCTCAGTGACTCAAGCTGGTTTCGGCTGTGGACTAATGGCTTTTCTTAATGTACAGAAAGGAATGGAAGTCAATGGATCCCTGGAAGGTTCGACAAAATGTATTTCCAGTAACTGTGCTTTGCAGTGAACTGTCCCCAGTGCTCCTGTTTAATTCTCCCTCGAGCTTCAAAGAGCCGCTTTAAAGTTAAATAAAACATATTTTTTTCCACAACATTACATGTAAATTCCGTGTTCCATAAAATATTAAAATTCAAGACCACTTTCAACGCTGCGCGATTCCATCAAATGGAAAATCTTGTGCATCATTTTAGACATACAGTATTTCACAGTAATTCAGCCTGACATATTTGATTTCTTTCACATCTTGACAAGAATTTAAAATAAAGTTTTGTGCGTCTGAGCACCGCTTGGTTGCGCACTATGAATTTTTAATGCCTGACTTGCCAAAGGCTCCGTAGGGTTAAAGAGGTTAAAAGACCCCCATTTTCGTGTTTTTGATCCTCGCTGCGATGATGTATCCTGCGAGCTTTATTTCACGAAGATTTCTGTCAGTTTTAGGTAATTGAGTTGGATCATTTTCCCCTCCACTACATCTCAGCCTGCGACCACAGAAAAATAACGTGAGGAGGCTGGGAAAAGAAGCGGAATAAGTGGTGCAGGGTTTTGCTTTTTTCATCAACAGAAGCGAGAGATGATCTGTAGAGTTTGGTGGCCGTGAATTAGATCTGCAGCAGATGGAGAAGCAAAAAAAAAAAAAAAACTCCAAAAAAAAACCAAGAGACAACAAGAAGGATGAGCTGACAGTCGAACAAGCGGTGAGTCGAGCAGACAGGAGTACACTCCTTCTCTCCAGTCTCCTGTCTGCACATCAGCATGGAGGCCCATCAATAATGACTCGGCACACACCAAGATGGCAGCTCATGCAGTCGGAAGAAGAAAAAAAAAAAAAGCCCATCCTGTGGGTTGTGTGTGCGGTGGGAACAGAGCCATGACATTTCCTGATCGCGGTGACATCTCGCCAATCAGGGTTGTGCCTGTGAGGCTTTAAGGTGGTTTCAAATCTGCTCCATTTCTGAAATAAAGAGGTGATTTTTCAATAACGCAAATCAGGTTTTATTCCAGTCATCTACAGATTCAGTGACCGTATGCTTCATGGCAGCTGCTGATTCAGTCAATTTACTGAATCCGTTTAATCAATTTACCTTTCATTAAAATTCAGTTAGCGCTGGTCCATGTCTGAGATGATGCATATGATTGGGTTTTTCTGATCGATATAAATATTGATCGACCACACCGTCTCAATCTCTTAATCTGAGCTGAATTCAATAACCAGATTCCCCAGAAAGCGGTTACGTTTTTGCTATTATCTTGTGTTTTAGTGCAGATTTTTAGAGCCTCTACCACCCTGAGAAAAATAAAATTGTAAGGCAAATTGGCTCCTTCCATCTAAATAGCGTCGATATCGGCCTTAAAAGTTCAAATAACACGCAGCAATAAAAAACGATTCAGAGACAATCCAGCAGGATTTGCAGCACACAGGGCGTCTGTAAACAGGAACAATGCTTTGGTGTAATTGTTGCCAACCTGCTAGTGAGTTAGTGTGTTGGGGTGATGAGGAGGGCAGCAGGGAACCAGATCCACCTCCTGCCTGGCTTCTCCAACCTTCTGCTCCTGCTTCAGCATGAATGCCACAGTCTTTGCCCCTCGAGGCATCGCTAGGGGGCGAAGTCTCGGGGGAGAAGCGAGAGAATCATCCCCTCTCTCCCGTCTTTGTGGAGATTCTTTTGAACTCCGTTTTCAGGACACGGTTTTGGGTGTTTATCCAAACGGTCAACTCAGTGAGTTTCCTTCTGCGCCCCGGGCCAAATAGAGTTTCAAACACTGTGTGAGTGATAGCAGTTCTGTTTCTCTTCATAAACAGCGAAAAGTAACATGTTTTTGGATTATCAGTGGATCCTTGCTCTGTTTTTTTTTTTTACAAAGTGAAGATGGTACAAAAGTCTGCAGAGGTTGAAATAGCAGCATAGCCGTATTTTTTACCTTTTAAAACTTGTGAATAAGCAGTGATTGTAATAGAAGTCATTTTATCACAATGCTATGCTACTTTCTCTTAAAGCAGAAGAGTGAGGTTTACTGGATCACAAGTCAGTCCCAAGTTATTTTTTGGCAATAACATGAGTCCCTAAAATTGTACACTGTAAATAAATTTTAAAAAGTTAAAAATAATAATAATAATAATAATAATAATAATAATAATAATAATAATAAAATAACATAAAATAGCCATCTCATAAAAAATGTGATTTTTAAAAATAATTTAAATACATTTTGTAGCCGTAATTTAACACGACATCATGTGTATTTTTTGGGCTCTTTTTATATTTAATGAAGGATACCTACATGTATAAAAATTATGAAAACACCTGTCATGTAATAATAATGATATATAGATAAAATTGTGACAACAATACTTCAGTAATCATATCTAACTTTAGAAATATATGTATAGTATTAAAGTTGAATTTAGCAGATTAAGCTAATGAAAAGGCAAAAAGAGGAACAACAAATATGTGAAGTTCCATTAAAATGTATGTCTTTTTATGTCAAAAAATATTCATTTTCTTTTTTAAAAAAAAATAAAATTTATGGTCTGCCTTTAAAATCAGCTCATTTCAAGTATTTTATATTGTTAAATGTACTGTTTCTTCACTGAGTGATTACAGTTAACACTTCTTCACTGTAAAACTTTTGTGAGCTTGTTCTCTATCCACTAGGTCTTATGAACAGCTGAAATGATTCTGAGTTGAGGCTCTCTGTCTTATTTCACTGCAGGAAATAGTTGGGAAGTTAAATTAGCCTCTCAGAGGAGAAATGTGACTCCTGGTAATTCCAAAGTTGTCTTATCTGAATGTCGTGGCCACACATACATTGATGTGTTACCTAGTTGTATTTAGGTTTGGTGCTGAGAGGCTGAGACTACTAGGAGCTACTCTACAGTCAGTTAGGCTGAAATAGCTGCTGCTGGAGGCTCAGTGAATCCCTCCACAGTGTAGGTCTCTAGCCACAATATACTGATTAGTATTTCTACATGCTAAATGCAAGCTGCAAATAATGTGTATGAAAGATTTGGAGTTGTTTAACCCTTTGATGCGCGAGTGATTGGACCTTATTCTCTTCCATAAGTGGGTCAGAAATTACCCATATAAGAATCAATGTCTTTTTATGCCATTTTTTGTCATTTTGGTTGAGAATAATAATTTGTATTATTGTTTGTAATATTTTTTTGAATGATTTCATGTGTGTAATATGTTTATTTTCCACTTTATGACAGATTTTGAACATTTTGATAATTAATAAAGGAGAATATTACACAGAACAGCAACGGAAGAATGTCAACATCCATTTTGTTGACATTTTTCCACAGCTGTTGCTGCTCTCTGTCCCTCAAAGCTTGTGCACTTCACCGCCTCTTATATGATATTATCAGTGATAAAGAGCTTGGGGTAGTAATACAAATATCACAATTTCTTTAATGGTATAAACAGAAACTAAAAACATTTGAATGGAATGATATCAAAAACATATTTTTTGAGGAATAGCTGGAATATGAAATGATAAAAACTTTTGATTAGAAAGATATTGCAAGAAGACGACTTCACTGGGTCATTTTTGACCCACTTATGCATCCAAGGGTTAAAGGGGTCTGACAGATTTTTAGTGATGAACGAAAGCAAAGTAATATAATATGTTACTTTTGCTGATGAGTAATTTTCCAATTAGAAATAGAGTAATCGGTTACTGTTTTTAAATAAGCATCTGAATCTCCAAACCTGTTTTCTTCTAAAATGTGCCTAAATGGCAGTGTGTCCGAGCAAGAAATTGTAAAAAACATAATGAATTGTCAGATTTTCAAATGTCTGAGGGTCAATGAATGTATCATGTGTGATGTATTGTTCTATTGGTAAAATGAACAAAACCTAAATATTGTAACATTTCATAGAAATCACTTTACTCTGAATGCTCCATTGCAAAGTATGCAAATAAAACACTGTTTGTACCAGATTCTGTAAAAAATAATACCTAATAAAATAATGTGTAATTCTGCAACTACAAAGCAATGGTTCTCTCAGCAGTGACCAACAGTCATGTGACCAAAATTCTGTGACTTTTTGAATGAACTGCAGGCTGAGTTAACACAGAGGAGAGAGGAGACGGCAAGAGAGGTTGAGAGAAAATCAAAATCAACTTGATCAGTAAAATAAACACAGCGCGGTTCAAAAATGGTCAACAGAGAAGCAAATGTTCAGGAAGTTGTTGGAAGATACATTCAGCAGGTGAAACATCTTTCTAGAGTTGATGTGCAGAAAAGAGTGAAAAACACTCAGTCTGTACAGGTTGTAAATATATATTTTAAAAAAGTTCTCGGATAGCCTAACTAAAGTATCCAACAATTCATTTAATTTTTTCTTAATATTACCATTGCCTGTAGGCACTTGTAAAACTGTTGTGAAGCAAATAATCAAGAAAATTCAACATTCTTTTGGTTTATGGCATTATAGCTGTTTCTCTGCTGCACTTCAAGACATTTTTAAATTATTTGTTTGCATAGAGGTGCTGGACTTTATATTGCAATAAAAAAAAAAAAAAACTAGAACCACAGTAAATTAAAATGTAGTGGAGCACAAAAATGCCCAGAAACTATTTTGGGCTCAGAGGTTTAACAAACTGTCTGTATTTAATATAAATACATTAGTCACTGTAATTGTGAAATTTGTGAGTTAGCGCTGAAAGCAATCAGTCTTCTCACTTTTCACAAGCGTTTGAGTGCAACATCCATCTGTCTACCACGCAGACATGACAGTTTTCTCATCATTTAAACGTAATTTGACCAGCAGACAAATGTCCTCTAAATACCAGATCAGCTCAATCATAATTTCCTAAAGTGATTCAGATTTCCAAGAGGCTGGCCCCTCTGGTGAACTGCATTTGAACACAAAGCGCCAAACCAAATCAGTCTCATCTCACTGCTTCTTATTAGGAGGGAATATGACAGACCACAATACAATCAAGTAAGAGGCTGCGGTGAGGTCTTTCACTTTCCCACACGTTAATTTCTCCGGGCCTTCCTGGGCCGAGGCGGAGCTGGTCTATCGCAAGTGTGATCTCTGCGCTGCGCAGCTCATAAGAAGCAGACAAATTTAGGATATGATAAATCAGCACTAATGTGATTTACCCTCAGTGTCTGCTGGTTAACATAAAACAACCACTAAATTTTCACTTAGCAGGCGCTCCTCACTCAGCCTGCATTAGCTTGTTTGTCCCAACCAGGGGTGAAAAAAGCAGCTCATGCAGAATAACAGCACAGAGTCCAAACTAAATATAAGCCCTGCCACCTAAGCTCAAAGGAAATTTATATATATATATATATAAAAAAATATATATATATATAATGCAACACATTTTACTTATTTTACCATCCTTCTACATTCATGTCAAATAGTAATCCTGACATAGAGACAGTTGCTCCATAATCAGCCCATTATAATCCCATCCAGACCTTCCACAGTCTGCTCCCAACCAGCATTAATTTTTAGCCCAGTCTGTTCATCTAGCCTCATTTTTCCTTCGCTCTCAGCCCCGCTCTGGTCCCAGGGTAGTCTATCACACTTAAAGCTTACACTCTTCTCAGGCACTTATACACATTTAAAGCATTTGACTAACCGCCAGGCAAAATTGACTTTGGGATGAAAGACCAGGGGGCTTTTAAAAAAATGAAAAGGGAAATTCTGCATCAGGACACAGAAGCCTTGATTTAATGGAAAACAAAACAAAACCAAACCAAAAAAAACAAAAAAGAAAGAAAAAAAGCAGTTTCATTCTGCAGAAGAAGCCGAGTCACGCAGAGGGTTTTCTCTTTTTAATGATCGGAGGGGAGGGGGAGGTCGGTCGGCTCTGGGAATACGGGGCTATGACAGAAGGTGCTTGTGAATGGTTTTTAAATGGGGAGAAGGGGGGACGCCGCTGTGTTGCATTGTGCTGGATGGGAGAGAGGAAGCCCCACACTCCCCCAACTTCCTCCCCTCCGTCTCCCCCTCCGCTGTGTTTACCCTCCTACCCCCTGGCACTGGAAGAGAACTGGACGAGCACTGGCCTTGCTGGTGAATGAAGCACTGGCATCACTTAGCCACACACACACGCACACACACACACACACACACACACGCACACGCACACGCACACACACACACACACAGACACACACACACACACACACACACACACACACACACACACACACACACACACACACACACACACACACACACACACACACAGACTGTAAGCAGTGTGACTAATAGCATGCTAACGCCCTTTGTGTTGCCTCAGTTATACCTGATTCATGTCTGGCTCCCAGGGGAAGGAGCACCCCGGGTCATTGAAATATTCAGAGATGTTAGATGTTAGTACAGGTGGATCAATGATACCGGTCAATAACTCCCCCCCTCGACAGGGACTTAAGGACAGGGGTGTGTTACAGCAGCGCGTTACCAGATTCAGGTGAAAACACCACCGTTGTACTTGATATTGATTTCTTCTCCCTGATATTGCACGCGGTGATTTCCTCACAAGCGCAGGTTTATGTAGAAACGGATTTGAGCCTGCCTACCTATTGACTCACTCTGTTTGGTTGCTGATATTATTAAGTGGCTGGTAGGTTGTAATAGGAGAGACAGGGGAGGGAGGAATTTGGTTTCTAGTGTTATTTCATATTTTCTCACACCAAACAAGCCTGAAGCGTGCTGAAGAAGACATATGTACCTGCACTCTGAGATACGTTTTTCTACAATACTGCACACAGGTAAGCTGAGATAAGATAAAACTTTATTAACCCCAAAGGAATTTTTTCAATAACTACACTGGGCAATTCTGGGAGAAATTGCACATGTGATTGTAGAAAGCTGCTGCTGCTTGCAGTTACTAGAGTTTGTACAGTTCAACACAAAAACAGAAGGAAGCTGCAACTTTGCAATTAGATGACGAACCCAACTGAGCCACAGCCTCCACTATGCAATCCTATCCATACTTATGAATTAAAGGGAATTAATGTCAACCTTTCTAATAATCACAGCGTGGTCAAATTGAATTAACAAGCAATGGACAGTATTCAGGTGTCTCTTAGCTTATTTGGGATGTCAAATCAGTTTCTAATGAGTAACAGGAGAGAATATGAAACAAAACTGTAAATTATATATTAGAAAAACCCAGAATAAGGGAGATAAAGTCAATTTTTACTGTTGTTTTTTCTGTCACTTCCTAGTTGCCACTTTTTGAACTCCAAAGTTCTTGTTTTCAAAGAGGCCAGGACTAGAACATTACTTGAAATGGTTCAAATTATAATGTGTACACACTAGATACATACTAACAGTTAAAATTTTCACAACAGAACATTCAAACTTAAAATTTTGCCTCTTTATTTCTTCGTGTCTGTTTTTTTAAAATTTTATTTACAGGATAAAAAAGTCAGCAACAGATTTAAATTATGTTTCTTAGAGTCCATGGCCAAAGAACAAGTGACTGAGACTTGGTGTAAATCCAGATCCAAGATTTTATAACATTTGGCAAAGGAGATTATTTTAATATTTCATCTAAATTCTCATTAACTGAACTTACTTTGGTGGAAGAAAGCCACACATATGCCATGATTGCCTGTGCTGAGCATGTTGATGTGTATTTTGCATTTTGCTTATTAGTCTTTCTTTCTGGCATTGTGCAATAACCATGGCAGAGGTATGATGATCTGTCCAGATGGTGCTAAAGATTCAACTTTGATTGAAACTGTCTCATATTACGGAAATAAAATGTTGCCAGTCTCCCAAATTCCTCTAAATAACTGCATTAAATGGATTACGAGAAGATTACACTCATCAATATTTCCTTAGAATTAAATCATAATCAGAAGACGACACCAGTTTCCAGTTGAACTAATTGCAGAACACGGAAACTTTTCACTACATCATGTTCCAGAAGGTCAATAAATAAAGCATATTCATAATAGCAGTCATAGTTAATGCACTTTTGATGTCTTACAGTTCCTTGTTACCACTTAAGCTAATCTGTCATTTTGTACTCCTCAGCTGAATGTACAGAAGGTCAATTGAGCTTATGATTGTATGATAAACTATTAATTAGACAGAAACTCCTCCTCATTTCCTCCCTGTTTACTTATTAAGCTTCTTAATGTGATCCTATGACAGGACATGCAGTCTCGGATGATGTTACACCCTCACATTTTTGTGTATTTTTGGGACAACAGTTTGGTTATGGGAGCAATATTACAATAAGCGCTTATTTTTAGAAAACAGCACAACAGCCTGATGAGGTTTTTCTTAAACTGGAGCATTCGGCGTTCCACATTTTAATCACCACTCATCCTTGTCAAATAGGATATACTGCCGCCCCCTCTCCACGGTCTCCTACCTCGCCCTCCCACTCAAAATGTCCAAAGACACGGCGTTGCTCTCATTAGGATGCAGGATGCAGAGAGGAGCCCTGATCTATTCAGAACTGCTCCTACAGGAGTGGGGACCTCCTCCCCTTCAGCAGGGGCCAAGAGCTGCAGATTAAAAGTCACTGTGTTCATCACCCTGCTAAAGCACTCCCATTAACAGGCATTACATTACCTACCCCACATGTTCAAATCTCTAACTGGGGGCTTCGTACCACTTGTCATTACATGCTGGGATAAAAGTCTTTTTAATGTTAACATCTTCACATTCACTGCGCCGGCTCCCAACTTCAAATGAAATCCAGCTATTGCTGTCCGTTCTGTGCCGCTGCCTGGTCGGGACGCTGATTTTGTGAACAATTAATCCGCGTTTAAGGTTGTTAAGTGTGTTGATACACTGAATTCCTGCGCACTGAGGGGAAAGCCAAAGCTAGCAGCTAATCAAAATGTCTCTCAGCCATTTACAGAGCAATGTAAACTGCACCGTTTTTTGGGGGTTGCTCTAAAACCTTTTTCCCAGTGTTGCTGCGTTTTGTTGCTCCCAGCTGTTTTGGAGAAGAGGACTTGGTTCAGCATTTTGGTGTTTCATGCTGCCCTCGCTTTCCTTCTTTTTTTTTTTTGCTCAAGAGGAAACGTATGTGTGTGTGTGTGTGTGGTTTCTTTCAGGAGGTCAAACTATGGCATGTCAACTCCACTTCTATACAATTGTTTTTGTGTGTGACATTTCTGTGATGGGGCGAGTCTATGTTCATTCTCTATGTCTGTTTTTCTTTTAACTGTTCTGTGTCTGTAAGAACACACTCCAAGAGATAGGATAAATGTTTTTTTCGTGCATTTCTCTGAACAAAGTTGTATGCTACTTTCAAATGTTGGCCAAATCAACAACAATACTAACTTTTACTCCTTCAGGATTACAGGGAGTCCAAGACAAATACATTATAGTTTACTCCTGGTTTGCTTACAGCAGTGTAATCTGTCTGTCATGACTTAAATTAGAATCTGTAATTCTTAATTTTCCTAAATAACTCACCGATTTCTTATGTGTATCTGTTTGTTTCTCTGCTTGAAGTAACAGCGTGCATTAGTTATGACAGAAAAACTACTTTTATTTGGATAAAACTGGAGACGAGTGTTTGTTTTTCTTCGCTGACACTTCTTGGATTATTGATGCATTAAAGTGATTGTTCTGCAATCACTTATGATAATACTGAAGTAGAGCAGGAGCTGGCTGTCAAATTGGCATTATGCTCCCATCAAAAATGTGTATGTGATTCCATTTAGGTTGGATTTTTCGACAAACTGCAGTTGCTTTTGAATGCTGTGCTGTTTGGCTATGAGCATCTGACATTTCAGAGCCTTTTACCAGAACATGAACACATCATCTCTGTATTTTTCAAAAAAGTCTGCACTGACAACTGCATTATGACCAAATGATATGGTTATTTTCACAATGTATTACCCTTAATACGCAAAGGAGAGTCTGTGCAGGCTGGGTTTTGCATCATTCTGAAATCATCTTTAGCTGAAGCAGAATGTTTCCAGCAACACAAAGCATATGGAGCTTAGCAATTACAGCCATTATAACAATACTTGGAAATACAAATATATGACACATTGTTTGTGTTATGCTGAAGCTGCTGTTCAGCACAGTTATAATTTTAAGACTCTTTGTAGAAGAGACAACACGGGGAAGATTTTGATGCATGATGAGTGTCGCCTTCTGCATTTTTGTTCAATTTTTTTGTATAACTCCTCAACATTCACCCCCATTTTCGTTTTTACTAAAAAAAGACTAAAAAGTTGGAAGCGTTGTGCTTGTTAGACTCTCGCTGTGAAAACAGCACATAGTGATTCAACAAGTATGCTCTCCTATAGAAGACAGGAAGGGTAAGAAACTACTGTTTTGCTCATTACTGTTTTATTGCAAAGTAAGGAAGTATTGTTGCTGTGATTTTTGGTATCTTAAAATGGCTCACACCGTTTGAATCATGAGGCTTTGTGCTTTAAAACGACTGGCTCATTCAGGATGATTCGATGCCATCCAAAATACAGCAGCAGAATTTTCGCAGGCGCCTATGAGTGTTACAGGGTTAATGCTCTTTACCGTTTGCACTGCAGAGAGGGGATTTAAGGTTTGCACTGTTTAGGTGGTGCAAAGCCCCAGAATGTGCACCGTGATTGTTAAGTATAAATCTAACAGTTGGGGGCTGGTTTGCCGCACATCCACATACCAGGACACAGCTCGCCGATTCTCTAATTGGAGCAGGGAAGCTACTGCGTTTCAGCAATGCTGAGCAACAGCAGCACTGAGTTAACAGGTGCACTTCTTAAATTTAACACTGAGCCTAGTCTCCCCCACTTACATCATTCACACTCACACACACACACACACACACACACACACACACACTCCACCCATCTAAGCCCCTTCAATGTGAAACGCACCTGTTTCTAATTAGAGTGAGTAACGTCATTACAAGTATTCTTTTGCTACTCAAGGTCAAGGTCATCAATACATGGCTGCACAAATGGAGTTGTGGATTCCCCTCAAACTGCAGCAGAAAAAAACTGAGAAAAAAGCTAGAAATGTTGATAACAGCAACAACTATAAACACATATTATGAAGAAATCAATTAATTATGAAAATAAAATGCTATTCTGTGTAGCCAGTATATAGTAACAATACAGCTGACTGCATGACTGTAACACAAAACACAACTGAGCTGAAATGATTAATTGATAAGTTGTAACTTTTAAATTAATAATTACTTTGTGGGTAATTGATTAATAAATTTGAGACATTTTGAAGGTAAAAATGGCTAAATTCTCTGATTCCTGCTTTTTACAGTAAATATATTCTGATTTCTCTACTCTGCTATGAGAGTAAACTGAATACTTTTGGGTTGTGGACAAAATAAGTCAAGTTGGGCTTGTGGGAACACTGACTGACATCTTTAAAAAACATTCGACTCTATTAAACTCATCGATTAATTGAGAAATTTAAGATTAACAGGTTATTTGACTCTCAAAATGAATGGTAGTTGCACCCCTACAAGACAACTGTGAATGTTTAGCGTAATCAACAAAGATAATATAAAATCAAAGTTAAAAAATGTGACATTTTCAGCACTGACAGTGTCATGTAACTGCACACTTGTACAATGAACTGAACAGACAAGACTAGATTAAAGATATGCAGAGGAAAAAGCATTAACACACTCACACAGTGTACAGAAACAAATTTTACACTTGAATGGGGCTCGGTGTTTAATTAGGGAAACAAATATTCAGACAGCGCAGTGCAACATGTGGAGCAGAGGTGGATGCGGTTTTATTATGTGTCCATCTGTCTGTCTAACCTCCAATTCCACGACTGTACGCGGGAGCACAGTCTCACCTATAAATGGCCGTCCTTTCCCAAACAAACAAACAGCGTGTGCATGCATGCGTGATAAGTAACACTCTCCCTGGCCCCCATCCATTCAGGCCTCGCCCCAGCCTTCGCTATGAGTGACACACTGACTAATACACAGACAGATAAACACTCACACTGACAAACACGATAAGGCTTTACCCACAAAACACTGACACGGACTGACTGATGGACGTCTCCATGGAGACCAGTCACCAAGACTGGCACAATGCCTCTCGCAGCCGAGCCCCGTGCCTTCTAAATCAGAGAGGTGAGGGAGAGGAAGGCAGAAAGGAGAGATAAAGAGTGGAAACACACTGTGCGGCACCACAATGATTACAAAACAGGGTTGAAATATTCCAGCGGCTGCGGACCTGGTCTAACGCGCCACGTGATCGTCTTTCCTGCCCTCCGATCTGCTCCTCTCACACCTCAGCCTCAACCCCATCACTCACGCCCCTCCATCACTTCTCCACCTCTGCACTCCTCTCCCCTTACAAGCCTCTCCATCCTCCTTGAGCTCCCCTCCTCGCCCCCTTTCCCTTTTCCTACACCTAAGGCATGTTTATTTCCACACCTCACCTCCTCTGCTGATTTCTCCACCCTTCTTTCTCTGCGGGTTCTTCTCTCCACCCCTCTCTCTCCCTCTCTCCCACGCTGTGCGAAATGGAAGCTCTCATAGAGACCTGAGGTTGCCATAGTAACCTGCCATAGTAACCACTCACCATCTTGCGTGTCTCCGTCACGTCGGCGGGGGCTCGGGGCGTCCGCGGCCCTGCTCTGCAGCTCCCAAAGCGGGGCGTCAGTTCACTAAACCCTGCAGTGTGTGATGGAAAAGTCCCTGGATGGAATCTGCCTCGGTTTTTTTGCCTCACAAGAACTTTCCAATGTTTCTAAGAGGACAAATGAGTGATAACAGTTGTTATCTTTGGCATAGTGTGATATATGATTAGACACAGGTCACCAAAGGCGCACAGCTGAGAGGAAAATTGGCTCTGAATACTTCTGATGCATCGGTAAGATTTCAAACTTTCTAATAAAGGGATGGAATCAGGGCTCTTTAGGGGTTTAGTTATGGCAAACACTTTACCCTACCAATTAACAGCCATTGTTTCCAGTCTGTATAGAGAAATTTGAGCCTGAATGCCTCACTGCACCATCCAATACAAAAGCCACCGCAAGGAAATGTGCAAGAAGGGCAAAATATATAAATAAACTAGTACAACTGAGTCAACACTCTACATATATCGCAGGGAGTCCAGGGACTTTGGAAACAAACAGTGGAGGCATGTTGGAGTTCACGTGATGGCACACATAGTAATCATCCTAACGTCCGAATGTGTGATTTATCACAGCGAAGGCGCACAGCTTCGCTAACCGCCTACTCGGAGGCTCCAGAGGCCTCCTGGGACAACTGCTGGCATGTCTCATCGGCCTCCTCTGGAGCCACCATCTCGGCCGTGACATCAGCGCCGCCCCCCCATCGCCGCCCCTGAAAACACAACAACCTCCAACCAGATACAAAAAGGACGTCTGATTACGTGTCATCTTGTGCGACAGTGTGCCCACGCTTCTCTCCAGGCGTCTCTTTGTGATCTCTCAGAGCGCCGTGGAAACCGAACCTGTCTGTGTAAGGCTTGAATCACATGGAGTGAAAAAAAAAAAAAACAGGAGGTGGAGGAAGAGAAAAAAGCGGCATCACACTTAGGTCATCAGGGTTATAATTTCATGTTTATTGCTCTCATGCACTATCTGTTTCTTGCCATCTACATCATCAATATTTATACTGTCATCATCAGCATCATCATCAGCATCAGTATGCCACTACTGTTGTGCCTCCAGCCAGCGGAGCCACTCAGCGAGGCAGACAGAGGAAAGGCCCCAGCCTGACTCTGCAATGCTGTATTGAGCTCTTATGCCATCACTGACCCGAAACAAACTCCCTCAAGACTCTGTGCCTGGATGCAGCCACGGCGGCAGTAGCTGTAAAGCAGGGTGGTCACTGAGGGATGACCGCCTTCATTACCCAATCACATTTACTAATACTTAATCTAACCAGGGGAAGATAATATCTCTTCTCTTTGCCAAACTCAATATGAGACACGCAGGGCTGACCGCTCTCGCTGGCCGCCTCATTTCAAGCAGTCCAGTCGCATCCTGACTGCTCCTTGATGATAGACGAGCGACCAAAGCTGCTCTAAAAACATTCTGGGAAGGTTCTGCAAAGTCCTAGTGATAGTTTCAGTGGGAAGCTTATTTTTCTTTGGTTCCCAGAATGTTCTATTTGAGTTATTGTTAGACAAACAGGTACCAATCTTCTTAAAAAGTTTTCTGAATGTTGCACTGAGAACATCTTTCCTTTGTATCCTGTCACATTGGGGACCATTGTGGGAACATTTCTCCTTTCTTATCATGTAACATAATCTGTTCCATCCTCTGAATGTTGCAGTTGATGCTTTCATTGATTTTTAACCTCACAGGAACTTTATGGGAAGTAGATTAAAACATTTTCATTAAAACATTATTAGGTCTTGTAGGTAATGTTCGCCAGTGTTGCTGGAAACGCTACTTTTGACCATCTGTACCAGCTCTTGATCGAATACTTGGCTGAGCGCTGCCAGACAGCCCTCCCACTGTGCTTTCATGCACTCATGAGGAGGGAGGGGAAAGGAATCGCCTCAGTTCATTTTTCAGGCATCCCTCTCCACTTTAGGTCATGATGAGAATATATTCCTCAGGGGAAATCTCACCATTTCTAATTATGTCAATTCAATGGATTATAGCATTCATTTTGTATCATTAACCATTGCCATTCGTCCAACTATTATTCAATAATTAATGCCCGGACAGTCATCATGATCCCCGAAGGGCCGACACCCAGGCCTGGACGGGAGACTCAATCAAACCAATCACGGCTAATTATACCCACCCCGCCATCGCAGGCGGCTTAGCGTTTCTGCTGCCGATGGGTCAGCGCTCATGCACTCTGCTGCCCCCCCGGTAACTGAGATTCAAATTGTGCCACATCATGTGTAAAAACAGAAGCTCAGATATCCAGGTTGAGGCATGGCGGGAGCACGTGGCGGCTGGCGGCGATGTGTGCGAGACGATAGCAGAGCCTCAGATTTAGAGGGGAGGAGGAGGGCTCATCGTGCTGCATTATTAAGGGACAGCCGGAGGTTGTTCCCAAAAATGTTCATCCCCTCACGGCTGATCAGTGACTCCCCATTCACCCTTCAACCTGTGTGCATCAGCAAGTCGAGCAGCCATCAATCAATGACAGCCTCGCTCTATGAAGAGATCAGCGACCAGCTTGCCCTGATTAGAGCAGTTTAAGTGTCATCTATAATCTCTGTCTCCCTCTTGCTCTCCACCATACGCACCGAGCTGAGTGTATGTGCATTAACACAGATGCAAACTCGCTCAGACACCAAATTTAGGGCAACAGTTACTCTCTTTGCATTCTAATGTCGAGGCAGAGACGTCCCTCGGAATTAATGCAGTCCTTTGTCCTTTTACAGTAGGCGGACAAGGAAAGGCAAACTACACTTTAACCAGACTGAAAGCGTCCTGGCTTCATAGATGCACAAGTCATTGACATTGGGCAATATTTTAGGGGGTAATCATTTATATGCCAGACTCCTCTTGTGCCCTTTCCCACCTCATGTGTTTGTTTTGGGGAGGATTTGCTGTGACTTCTCCAACATCTCCTCTAGAAATAATCCGCGACTGCTCCACCATTCCAGCAGCGTCGGGGCGGTAGGGGGGCTGAGCATTATCTCAAAGTCACACCTTCCCTCTAGGCCAGGTGTGCAGGTGTAATTTACCATGTCCCTGTTAACCTGCTTGCTTGTTTTCATCAAGCTCATCGGCCATGCATAAGTGGTGTGCCTCGGAAATTAAAGAGCCGCCTGGCCTTATTCCTCAAATGACTGAAACTGATCAGCCGGTGCTTAATTCGCGACACAGGGAGGGACACGTGTGACTATGTGTTAAAATTAACAGTTGACAGTTAAAATTAGTAAGATGACCGTGTGCTGTCAGACTGGTAGCAAAGTTCAGGCTGCCATTTCTTTGTTCAGCATCTCAGGAATAAAAAGTGGATGTGCTGCATTCATTATTAAAAGGATGTTAAAGGTTTTATACAGAACAAACATATTGGAATTGAGCAAATCTGCCAAAATGTCTGTCCTTTAGTCACTCACAGTGAAGAGCTTGAAGCTCTCGGTGTCTAAATGCAGAGACAGTTACAGGTGCAGAATCTTTAAACGGGGAATAAAACTGTCCACCTGCATTTCATTAACTAATCTATGTTAACCTTTCCTTGTGGATTGTGACATTGTTCAATTTTAATAACATGCATATTAGGTCGAGGCGTGTCATGACTTTGCACCTTCAGGACTTCAAAGGGAGATTTGACCCAAGTTGTGCAGTAGATTTCTCCACTTCCAGGTCTTTACTAATTCAATACAGTGTGCTCCAGAATTTCTCTGCCACCAAATTCCCAAGAATGAAGCCTCCGTCCATAAAATTGCATCACAGATGCTGAATAGACTACTTTCTTGTTTTCCTTAGAGTGGCTGCATTCTCATAAATGGCTGCCTTTTAGTAACCTGGCCCAGTCTGAATTCAGTTCCGGCTCAGGAAAGCACTCTGGTTTGGGAAATGGGAGGAGGAGGGCAGCAGCAAAGTTCAAGATTAACAAATTCTCGCAACATTTTATGGCCTCTTCACTTTTGCAGCAGTGAGATGTCGGGATATTTTGAAGCTCTTGCCCTGAGCTGGAGGACCTTGCCTTTAAATGTGATATCATGTGACAAGCTTCTCATGAAGTCGGGGCCTTGCAGTGGCTGGTGCTGTTGCGTACTGTTCATGATCAGCTAAGAGTGAAGTCTCACTTCTTCCCTATTGAGCATAAAGCCCAAAAAATGAGTGGATGAAATACATGCTTTTACAGGCAACATAAAAATTTACCATCATCTTAAAGCTTTACGTCTGTTGGATTATTTTGGATCTAATGGAAAGGATATGCAGAAAAGTAAAGGCTCATAAATGATACGTGTCATGGTCATTCACTTGATGCTTGAGCTACAATAGTGTAGAAGTTCACAGGTGCTGAAACAAGCATTAAATCTATGGGTGCATGCATAAAAATCACAGGATGTTAAATGCAAACTGCAGAACAGCTGAGCTGAAGAGATGATTTAAAAAATCAAAAAGGACACCAGCCATCTTCCAGGAACAAGAAATCCTAACAGCACTCCTTCAAAATTCACCCCCCCCATCCCTTCTTGTTAGAGCCACAGCTCAACAATCCCCCGCCCCAACTTTCTCTTGTCTAATCCTGCCCCAGTGCCCCAGTTCACCTTCCAACACCCCATTAATAACTTATTCTCTCTATCATAGAAGTCAGGAGATCATCCAGCTGGTCCACAGCACACGCACTGCCAGCAATCTCCACCCGCCAGTCCCAGTCCGCTCGGATTTCTCTGAAACACTGCACATTAGCATTTAAATCCCCTCATAACCGTATCATTGTGTTGCAGATAGAGGCAGTAGATCTTCATTCATCAGTCCTAATCTATCTGCTCCTTGTTCTCAGCCGGAGGGGCCCCAGGCTCTGACTCAGAGCTTAACCCACCGCGCGTAAGCCGCAAGGTGCCTGCGCATTTTTCCTCCAAATCTAGGGTCATCAGCAGGGGCCAGCGAGGGAAACTGAGCCCCAACACACAATTTAACACTGTAAACTGCGCCGATTAGGGATCTTTAATTGAGTATATTTGAGTGAAAGCTGCGCGTTAACCGGATCAAATATTAAGCCCTGTCAACAGCTTGTGCTACAGTGGATGCTCCTCTTATCGCCAAGGTTAGATTAACTTGTGCTGACAAACACGCAAAAGCCAAACAAAACGAGTAAACAAAAGCTGAGGATGTGAGAAAAGTTTGAAATGCGCATATGGATCAGATCTGATCTCAGAAAAATCTGTTTATTTAATTTTTTATCCAATTCTCTGTGACACACGTCTGTCTCGTCACACATGTAATTCCTGGATACCCGCCACCTCTAGCAGGGCCTCTGTCGGATCACACACGGGGACAGTTCGCGCATCACATCAGGTCGTGAATGCGGATTTCCATTCGTTAGTAGTTTTGGAGCAAATAAGTCTCCGCCAGACGCGCGCACACATACACACATACACACACGCACGCATACGAGACAAACATCAGAATCACAGCGCATGAATCTGCATCTGTAGATGTCATCGAGACTCACCTTTTTTATTCTGAGATCAAGTCCTCAAACGCATCTCTGCGCGCTGGTCGGTACTCCGAGACGCTCACCTTCCCTCAAATAACAGCGTATTCCACTGCAGAGCCGCCGCCGACGCTGTCTTCTCTCCCTCCTCTCTCTCTCTCTCTCTCTCTCTCTCTCTCTCTCTCTCTCTCTCTCTCTCTCTCTCTCTCTCTCTCTCTCTCTCTCTCTCTCTCTCTCTCTCTCTCTCTCTCTCTCTCGCTCCTCGGTCTCTCTCTCTCTCTCTCTCTCTCTCTCTCTGTCTCTGTCTCTCTCTCTCTCTCTCTCAGATTGATTCACCCTTTCCAAGTGCTGCGCTGCCACCGCTGGTAATGACAATTGTCTCAGAAATCTTCAGGTGGATGGAACCACTGGCCGACGCTGAGGGGATGTCGGGCTGCAAACCGCTGCTGCTGCTTCTGCCGGGACACAGAAAACTGAACTTTATTTATCTAAATACTCTAAATGTATTTTTGTTGTTTTCTATCCCCTAAGCATATTACAGTTACTGCTGCTGTCTGTGTAGATTCATGGTATTTCTAGGAGCCTCAGCAGGAGGCAAGTGGACTTATTTTTTGTTGGTTTTTGAAGACGTTTTGCCTTCATTCAAGAAGTGTGTTCACTTCTAACTGACCATGGGATATTAATATATTGTCACCCATCAACTTACATGGCTAAGACAACATTAAAGAACCAAGACTCGCAGGCCTGGGGTTGTCTATGGTTGAGGATCTGCCAGGTGAGGGATGGCTCAGGATGTTAATGGTAGTGAACCGTTCTGGTTGGCTATCTCAGCTTATACTTCAAAAAGTTCTCAGTCTCACCTGTAAAAGGGCCATAACTCCCATTTTGGGGCATAACTGTACACTATGAAGCCTTTAATCACTGTCCACGAAAATTCTAATGTTTGAAGCAATTAAAGAAAAAAGGAGAGGAAAGCGTCAGAAATGTGGCTTTGAACTGTTGCTTCATTAGCCTTACTTACCCGACTTGCACTGTCTGACTTCTGTTTCTCAGAATGAGATCCTATGCTGAGATCCAATGCTGCTGACTAAGTAGGTCAGTCCAGACTCCTTCTCCCCACCAATGTTCTCCAGTTCCACCTGAGGGATCCCAAGGTGTTCCCAGGTCAGATGAGATATAAAATCCCTCCAGTGAGTCCAGGATCTACCGCGGTGGTCCTAATCAGATGTGCAAAACACCTCATCTGGCTCCCTTCTATGCAAAAGAGCAGCGACTCTACCCCGAGCTCACTCTGGATGTTGGAGCTCCTCACCCTACCTCTAAGACTGAGCCCAGCGACCCTATAAGCAGCCAACATGCAGTGCTTAGAGAAAATCCTAAGTTACGCAGACACGTGGATAGCAATGTTGTTTGATGTTGGGCTGTTTTATCCACATATCGTTGCTGACTTAAAGAAGGTCTTGTTGGGATAGATATATTGTTTGTGCTCCGTTAGCATTGGTGGGGACGTTCTGATAACTTCCATCTCATGTTCTACTTAGTGGTGGGAGTCAAACGGAAGAAGACACTGGTCTGTATGTGGAGGTGTCCTGTTGTTCTTGCAGTCCAATGCAGCAAGGAGACCTAGATACAGGGAAGACTAAACAACTGCTTTATAAGCTCAACTCAGGACAAGAGTCAGCAGTCCACCTGCATCTAAAGAATAAGGGACAGTCATATGAGAACAGCAATGCTCACATTTTGGACAGAGATGGTTTGAGAGAGGAGTGAAGGAAGCTATCTTTGTGAAACTGGAGCAGCCATCTTTAAACACAGGAAGAGCTGTACTGCACCAATTATCCGGTCCTCATAATCCAGTACTGAGATCTCTCCCCAGAAAGCTTCCCCACCATTAACATCCTGAGTCACCAGTCGTTTTACAACCATTCACACCTCATCACATGTGAGTTCAGGGTGACAAAAAGTAATCTCGGACTCTGGGAGAAGTGAAGAACCCTCTTGGAAGAAGGTGCAACATCTTCAAAAAAACAAAAACGGAATTCAAGTTACCTTCTACTGAAGCTCTTACAATGACTGCTGTTGCAATCTGCAGACATACCACCCTGTACTTCTGCACACAAGATCCAAACAGCCCGTGGCAAAGGCTTAAATATTAATAACCCAAAATGAGATGACATAATAAACAAATGCATCTAATGTAATAATAATTACCATCTTCGTAATTGTTATTTTTTGATTTAGTTACACGAACCCACACATCTCCTGTCGGCAACAGCGCACTCATTTCCCCACTCAACAGCACATTTAGTCATGTTTTTGCTATTTCTGACTTTCATTCAATCACATATGTGTCCATATGGTCATATAATCTCTATAATATGATGATGGTAGTGTTTACTGCTTGTTACAAGGAACATTTGCTGCGTGGCCGGTTCCCTTGGCAACACTCACGCACACACAGCGCTGAGCCCCACCTGTACAGCACTGCCTCATTGGATTTGAGTCCTGCTGCCATTGCAGATCCCATCATATATACGGTACATAAGAGTACATGTGCAGGTGCATTGATTGGCATGCTGAGACGGAGGAGAAAGGAGTCCAGGGGGAAGTAAAGGAGAGATGGAGTGTTTGTGTGTTTATTTTTCCAGAAACCATCTTTCTCTTTAAAGAATGTGAGCAATTATGTGATTGATCTCAAGTGATAGCAGTTTAGCAAAAGACTCTACAGGGACACGAGGGAGAGGGGGGAGGTAATTAAAAAGGGGGAGTGAGGGGAGGTTTAAGGTCGGGTTAAGGTTACAGGTCCGGTCAGGGTTGAGTTGTCAGTCACCTCTGGAAGATATTAAAGGGAGGACATATGCGAGAGTAGTGGGTGGGTGGTTGAAAGTGTCCATCAGATAGTGGAAGGGGAGGAGGGAGGGAGTGAGGGGGGTGTGTAAGGGGGGAGGGGGGGAGGTGTCCAGACGGGTGATTAGTGCTGGATTGATAACGTTCTATATCGAGACTCAGAGGATCACTCCTTCTCACATCCTCGCACCTCAACGCCAGTCCTCCATCACCGGCACGTGTTCCGGCACACGCTCCCCACACACGTGTCCTCCAGCGGCAACGCTCCGTCACACGAGCGGCGTCGACGAGGACCGGGGCGACGAGCGACCCCCACGTACTCAGTCTGGATGCAGCAACAGGGTGGCCAACCTGTTTCTCTCTCTTATTAAGCACTGCACAGTGCACACTACTCTGCATGGCCTCGGCTGCCCTCTTCCACTTTACGCACAATGTGTTCTCGCTCACTTGACCCCCTCCCCGCCTCACCCCTCCTCAGCTCCTCAGCGAGGGTCTCGCAGCCTCCACAGCCCGCTGTCCCAGTCCTCTGTACTTCCAACAACAACGGCTCTCGCTCAGTGCTTTTGCATTGCGTCGCTCCTTCCTCTCAGCCTCTCTCTCTCTCTCTCTCTCTCTCTCCCCTCCCCTGCTGCCTTCCTGCCTCCCTCCCTCCCTCTCTCTATTAAATTTCCAGTCACACAACAGTGCAGTGGATATCCCTCCCTCTCTCTAACTCTCACACTCTCCGCCGCCATGCCTCCCCCCCATCCTTCTCTCTCACACATACATACCTCAGTAGTCTGTGGAGGTGTTGTCGTCGTCCTGGATCTCTCCCTATCGCTTGCTCTTGATATTGACTGTTCTCTCCCTCCTTTACTTTGAACCTCTCAATCTCGCTCACTCTTGATACAAGGCTGCTCTCTTTTCACCTCCAGTTGCCTCACCTCCCCTTCTCTCCCCTTTTCTCCTCCCTCCTTGCCTCATTATTTAAAAGAGCCCCCCCTTTGCATTTCCTCCTCTTCCCTTCCCCAACCCACCCTGTTTGTATCTCTGTACTGCAGTGTCTGCTCAGGCTATATGGTGTGGAGTGTAACATCCCTCTCCTCCCCCCTTTCCCCCCTGTCTCCCTCACTGTGGTGGGTGTGCGGGGCTCGCTCCATCAGGCCAGCCTTTAACTGACTGATTGAGTGGACACCACAGGCCGATAAATGAATAAAGATGGGAGCCACTGTGAGGATTAATGCGCCTCATATGAAGACAAAAAGCTTGCCATCTAGTATTTCTGCCTCTGCCCCGCGGATGAGGCAGCTCTCTCCTCCTGTGTTTGCTGTGTGTGAATGCTGCGCTGGCGTATTGGTTGAGAGACATGCCGGCGCCCTCGTTGCCCCGGGTTACGTTCGGGTCCCGGGGCCTCGGCTGCAGTCGCTGCGCCGGGGTGAAACCTCTGCCATCGCCGTACTGTGCTGCAGCGACCCGGTGAGAGGAAGTGGGGCAGATACGCCGGTGGTGCTGAGAACAAACCGCCTGCCTTCCTCCCCCGCACGCTATCTTGAAGTCTGAACTCTTCACAGCCTCCGAGGCCCTAACTGAGCCCTGATCCGTATCTGATGGTGAAACAGCACGCCACCGGCTGCAGAGATCTCAACCTGTGTGATACCAAATTGAACATTCAGGCTGTCGTGACTAGCAAGCGAGGGTTGAACGCTCTAACGCTTATGCCTGTGTACACCCTGAAACACTGTGTTTTCACCCACAGAGAAAGAAGAATCTCTTTTAAACACAGAGTTAACCAAGCTTGTGTCTTCACCACTAAAGCCAATACTCCTTTATCAGAAACAGCCCTATCTGGCAACAGCATCCATTAGGGCCCGATAGAGCCATTGATCCTCCCACATTCAGGCCAAGTGGACCTCAACCACCAGGCCCCTGAAGACAAAATGCAATTTTAGGTGTTATGTGCTCCTCTGACCCTCCTCCTGCTCTTTGTCGTCTCTCCGTGTGCAGGCTAAAGTCATCTACCGCCGCGACCATCACAACACATTCACTTTGTGTTTGGCGAGGCTTAATAATAAGACTGTCGCTCCTGCTCCTCCACCACTCGCTCCTATCAACACCTCCTCCGGCGGCGTAAAACAAACTCTGCCCCCGGGCCTATAAACCCCATTATGCTGAGCAGCTCTTCTGCCACAAGGCTATATAATCTTCATCTCCAGCCCATAGCCTCCTCTAACTGCCCCTTCAACTGGCCCTCTGTGTTTCTCATGGTGGCAACAGACACAAACAACAATCGAAATGCCACACGACCAACAGCATTTTAATTCCGGTTGTTCTCACTTTGCTGCAAAGAGATGTCAAACTGCACAGATCATATGTAATTCGGTATCCAGGGATCTAAGGGCAAATGTGCTTAATCAGATTTTTAATGCAAATCTCATAAATCTATATGAGGCATATTAAATGAAATATGCGTGCTCACATGTTTTATACTGGGATGTCCAGTGTATTACAGCAGTTACTTTATGATTAAACTGCATCTTCATGTCTTTCTTAGTACAAGAAATAACACAACATGAGCATAGCTGGATCACAAAGTGCAACTCTGACAAACCACTTTTGAATGTGGAAACTCTGCAAAGACAAACTTTTTCCTGAGCTGTTACCAGAGCCTGTGCCAGCACACCATCGCCCACAAGACAAGTTGTGAGTAGGTCCACAATTTCAAGCAATTTTAGTATGCATGTCTGGAAGTATACTTCAATCAGCCATTTGTTCAGTGTGAACTTGCTGCATACGCAAAATGTGTTTGGAAGTACAGCATATATGGAACACTGGGCTTCATTTGACAGAACGTCTTTGACCAGGCTGGTGACCAAAGGGAATTCAGTCATAAATTTGCCAAAAAACTATTTAATATTACATACAAATGCAGCCAGACTGAGCTTTGATAGGAGCTTGTCAGAGCAGAGTGAATTAATGTGTTGCATGATTATAATTTAATGTGCTATTTCATGTGCCATGTCACCTAAACTGATGAATGTTTGCAGTGTTTACATCCCGCTATGCATTTATTGCTGATTATGATACTTTGGCCTTGTGTGAAAATGATTATCAGACATTTATAGCATCTCCGACTGGTGAGAGTTTTCTGCCATAACACAAAATAAGCTTTAAATTTCCCAAATTGCATATATTTTATGTACTTTTGTCAGCCTTTAATTGTTTGTGGAACACTTGATTGTACACAGTAAGTTGTGGAAAATCAATAACTGTATTGCTGTTTGTGTTTCTCACAGAAAAAGCTGTAGCTCAAATGATTTTTACTCAACAATACGGTGATGCTCCTCCTCAAAATTAGATTTCCACCAATAATTTTGAAATACTGGTTTGTTATTTTTGAAGCAACACTTGTAATCTTGGTACAGCTCGCTACGCACAGAAAGAACATCCTATGGGTTTCTCGCTGGATGTACGTGGCCCAGATGGCTTTGATGGTTCATATTAACAGCTTTACATCCCAAAATTTACAGGAAAAAAATTGGGTTCTAAAAAAAGAAAAAAATCCTGTCAAAAAAACCCTGAAGATCTGGGAGCAACGGTGGAGAATAAAAAGAATAAAAATTAAATAAATAAGTGTAAAACTACTAAATTTTAACAGATTTCACAACAATAAATTGGTGCAATTTTACAGCCAGATGTAAGGTCATCTTGTTTGTGGGTACATCTATATTAAATAACCACATTCTATGGTGCCATGATTTCTGCCACAAATTTTTTCAAGAATTCAGCCGCTGGAGACGATACGACTGAGCAGCCTTGGTGGAGTACAGGGCTCTCTTTGCCATTGTAATTCTAAAGTTACTAATTTGTTTAGATATGTATTGTTTCTTACTACTTTTTAAATAATTTCTTTCTTAAAATCATTTCTTCTTACAGATAAATCTTCATTGGTGTGTCAGTTTTTGTTATGCTCTTAACTGGACTGTTATTCTTTGTTAAATCAATCACATTTGTAGATTCGACGCCATTGAAAAGCAACCAGTTGGATTTCTGCTAAGAAAAGTGTTGCTGTAGATAATTTTAACACTCGTGGGTTTACATGGAGAAACTAGAGCTGGATGGAGGCTGACACTCTGCATAGCTTTGATGTTTCCACAGCAGAAAAGTTCTTGATTGTTGTTTTTCTTAGTTGCTCCAAAAGTACATCCAGTTGACATCACGCTGTCTTCACTTGGACAGTGTCCCCAAAAGTAAAAACAATTCAAAAGACATCAGAATGGGATTGTAATTCTTCGATGCAAATCTTTGCGATATAATGTCCTGAAATCACCATGAAAAATAACTATATGCTGAGTTTCCTCCGTTTGAGATGCTTTGTCAGACTTGTAATGCAGCTGCCTTCGTGCTGCTTGTTTATGGGCTTTCCTACCCTAAATTTTGTCTTCAGCAAGTAAAGAATTTGCTTGGGTGGATTGAGGTGAGGTGATTGACATCTGAGAACAACATCGTTGGTTGCTTGTGTCATCACTCATCAGTCCTATCGGTTCTGTAGCATCCTGTTGCTTCTATCAGCAGACACATCATCAGTAAAGTCCAGTAACTCCGTTCCATTGGCAGCCATGCACGTCCAGACCACAGCACTGCCTCCACCATGTTTGACAGATGACATGATCTACTTCCCTTCCTTCTCTTCAAGTAATTCTGCTCCAAGATCATCTTGTTTTCATCTGTGCAGAGAATCTTGTTTCAGAACTGAGCAGATGTTTTCTACTGAAGTCAAATCTGTCTGTTCTGTTCTTGAGTGTCACCAGCAGTTTGCATCTTGAGGTAAATCCTCTGTTTTTACATTCATGAAGGCGTCTCTCGATTGTAGACTTTGAAAATGATACACCATCCTCCTTGAAGGTGTACTTGACTTGGCAAGATGCTGTGAAGGAGATTTTTTTCACCAAGAAAACAACGTGTGCGATCACTCACATTAGTTGTCTGCTGTGGTCTTCCAGACGTTTTGATGTGGCTGAGCCTCACCAAAAATCTACCAAAAATGTTGATTTGGCCTCCTCTTAATCTTCTTCTGTGTTTATGATGGTTCAGTTATTTCCTTCACTTGCATCAACACCTCTTTGCCACGAGCGATTTCCCACGAACAGCTACCAGTGCAAATTCAACACTTGGAATGAACTCCGAACCTTTAATCTCCTTAATTTGTCATGAAATAATGAGGAAACAGGCCACACCTGGATCCTGTTAGTCAGTTGTTCATTTAGTGTTAAGATTCTGAAAATGGAGGGAGTGTGTGAAAATGGCTGTAATTCCAGTTAATGCTATAATAATAATGCAATATTTTTGTTAAACAGCTTGAATTAAAGCTGAAGGTCGACACTTCAATCACATCAAATTGTTTAATTTCAAATCCTTTGTAGTGGAACGGAGGGAAAATTACAGAAACTGTGTCACTGTCCAGATACTTATGGACCCAGCCGTACACTACGACACATGGTATTCAGTGATCTAATGCTTTAATTACTTAATACCTTTTAATGAATGAGTGTTTAATTGCATTTTAATGCATTAAATAATTTCTACTTGTTCTCTGAAAATCTAATTTTCTTCTTGAGTATTGTGTTAAATTCACAGGCAAAGTTGCCATTTACTTCGCAATGCTTGCTTTATGTTGTTTTACTTCTTGTGTTTTGTGGGTTTTACAGCTAACCTGTTAAGTTAACCTTCGAGTGCTGTGTACACTGGTGCCCTCAAGCTGCAGTGGAGTTCACCTGTTGATTTGCAGTGATATAATCTCAGATTTGCTGTGGCATTTGTGGTAGTTTGGCTGTTTTTCTGGCAGGAAAAATAGAATTTTTAACCCTCTTTTGGACTGATATTAGTGACCGTAACTTTAATAAATTAGCTTGTTATTGTATTTTAACCCACCCTGTCTGTCGGCTTCATTACTGAAGCTCCTCCGTTTATATCGAGGCCAGATGTCATATTTTCTAAGTGAATTTATGCTGCAAAACTATTAAAGGCTCACAGAATCAGTTTCTTCTGTCAAATCACCTCTTAAAACATATTTTTACAGACTTGCTTTTGTATGATCTCTTTTTTACTGTATTTAAGGCATTTTTGGTGCGTTTATTATTCTATTTGTATTGATTGGTGTTTGTTCTCTCTCTGTATAAATTTGTGTTTTGTATCTTTCACTGCGTTCAACTCTTGTATATTTGGTCTTTTCTATTCTTTCCATTTGGGCTTGACTTGCTTTCTGTTATAACACTGTCTTCCTGGGTGTTCTCTTTTTTTGGCTTGTCTGTCAAAGCACTTCATCAACACTGTTTTTAAAACGAGTTAAGTTATATTATTAAAGAACATTATTGCATCATATTAATTTGATGACCACAGGTTAATTATCATGGGTGTATTTTTCTTAACTCACTATGTATGAAAAAGAGGACGTACTGTTCACATATACAGTATCACCACGAAGACATAATGTATTGCAGTGTGAAAACATAATCGAACCAAGTGGAAGAGGATTTACACTTATGAGTGACCTATACAGTTAACAGCATCACGCTAATACGCTTAATAGAATGCATCTCAAAGAATGATTTGCACAGTATTGATTTGTTAAAATTTTTATGGTAGCTGTTTGTCAAACGACCATCTTGACTGGAGGTCAGTGTAGTCGCCATTTTATTTACCGCTGCCTTTGGTAATATGAATGTGTGAACATTTATGCTGTTAATAAAAGAGATACTGAAAAACTTATGAGCTCAGACAGGCGCTAATAGCTCGATAGTGAGATAGAGGCAGATAGATGGAGATGGGGAGCGAGTGAGCGAGAGAGGAAGATAAAGTGAAGCTAAGCCGGGCTCCAAGGGCCGGCCAGTGATTAAGGGATGGGAGGGATGAACACCAGCCACTGAGGGACTAGTGTCTATCTGTGTGAGTCCATGTGAAAGCGGGGCTGAGGAAAAAGCTCAGAAACAAGAACCCACTGTCACGGTATCTTAGCAACCGTCTCTGTCTCCCAGGTGACAGGGACTGACATCACTTCCTGTTGGTGTGTATGTGTACACACAGTGTCCAAGTGTAAAAACAAAAAAAACCCCACACAAACTGATAGGTGAACGAGTCATGAACGTACGTGCGAGGTTGTGCAAAGTTCACTTGTATTTCTGTTCCCCTGCTGCAGCCGACTCGCCAGCTTGAGGTACGCGACAGTGATGGTGTTTGTCGGTGTGCAGGGTTGAATATGCATGCATCATGATTGCATGCACGGGTGCGTTGTGAAAGCAGACTGTGGGCATATATGTGGAGTCTGTGCCATGTGCGCATGCGGCCAGCCTGATTGTACGTTATGCCAATGGAAACATGGCCAACTGATGCCATCTGGTAGGACTACTTGGCACAAGGGGGACTCTCTATGGTTCCACAACATATTGGAGTAGTTAAAATTAACACTGTGACACTATTTGGCAGAAAAAGACACTGAACTATCTATTACTGTGTCTATTTCAGTCTCTCTCTCTCACCTTAAGAGTCCAAGCTGCTTTCACACAGAGGGGGCAGGAGTGTGGACACTTTGGCAGCCCGTCACACGCACAACATCGCCGTGTGCACCGCGTCGACAGCAAACCTGGTTTGCAATAATAAACAACTTCTTCAATTAGCTACGCTTCTTAATTTTATTCTAGCCGCATAAAACAGCTTGATGAATAATTAAAAAGAAACGAACAGAAAAAGTAAATTAAAAGAAAAAAATAACACTAATTTAGATTTCGATGATAGAGTGTAAAACTCGTAGGAGAGTGGAGTTTCCAGAAGCATGATATAATTGACTGTTTCCACTGGCTCTATCCAGTATGTAGCATGGAGGATTAGCTTGCTGTCGGTTTGACCATTTACATGAGGAACTAATGCTCGCATTGTCCGCCCCTAATTAACTTCAGCTGCTCAGTCCTGTAAAAAAAAAAAAAAGAAAAAAGAAGAAACTACTGATGATTCGTTTCTTAATTATGCTGAACATTTGTAGCAATAAAGCAACAGAGTGGTTGCATGTGTCCAAACTTGGCAAATAGCTGCCAAGATTCAACTAACATCCCTGCTGCTGAGTCCACAGCGCTCAATCAGATAAGATCCATGAGGATTTCATCCTCCATGACGCTGGAGACTTGGGGCATCCCAGGCTGAGGAACGGCTCCTCTCTGACCTCCAGACATCAGCATCGGACCTGAACACAGGTGAGGGAGAGGCGTGGAGAGAGGAGAGGAGATAACAGAAAACAGACTCAGTAAGCACTTTCAGGATTGATGTAAAAAGCAAAGATAGACTGTTTTTGTTCTTGACTAAAGAGAGCTACTTTACAGCACTTTGACTGGCACAAGTAAACATCAAGGTACTTAACTACTGGGTACAGTCATTTGAAATGTTTACATGGTGGATTAAAATGCATTGGCTCAAAGCTCAGACATCCTCTCAGCTCAGGATTTTTTAATCAATTATATTTTGTTTGTTTGTTTGTTATTTAATCAATTGATTTTATAATCAATTGTGTTCTTCTGCTGTTTTGTCTGAAAGTCCAACTCTTGGATGTTCTGGGATCTAGGCACAAAAATTTAGGCGATCAAGCATTTTTAGTGGCTGTTTTCCTTTACATGTTCAGACGTTCAGAAACTTTTGAGCCTCTGCTGAAGACCCACTTCTTCTCCTTTGTATTTGATTCAAGCACCCTGACTTCACCTCTTGATGTCGTAGAACTTTTTATTCCGTCTTTTTTATTTACTGGTCTTGCAGTCATTGTATTTTATTGTGTTATATGGCCTGTTATTTTAACTGTGCAGCACTTTGATTCAACTCTTGTTTATTTTAATGTGCTTTATAAATAAATTATAAATGAGAAATGATGAGCAATCACAGACAAAGATTATGAAGATGAAACAGTTTATTTGGCCTAGGAAATTTGTTGGGCTTAAAATGAATACAAATGATCCCGCTGCATTATGGTCAAATGATACTCTTCCGACTGCGCAGTTGTTGTGTTTGTCGTTGCAGAGAAGGGAAGAAGAAAACCTAGTTCACATTCTCACTATCTGTATCTCACTATCCATTCAGTGCACTTTGTAATTGTCTGAATAGGAACTATGACCTGGCTACCAAAAGGAAATTCATTTTTTAGCAATGGAAATCTTCAAATTTGGAGCTGCCAATCAGTACATCAATCTGCACAAAAATAAATCAATTTTGACACTATATATTTGAGCAGGATGCACACTGGAATGGAGTATCTAACTCAAGCAAATCACTCCAGGTTGACTTTTGGTAGATAAATATTGCAATCTTGGAAGGGCTTAAAAAAACAAACAAGAAAAAAACGCCTGTAAAATACAGTTGATATGGCCCTACATGCAATAAAAACATCTTTGACAAAACGGCTCTACAAGGTTTCTCTGTATCTAAATTTGAATATGTGATGCTCCAAAGGAATTTGTCAGTTTCCAAACATGTAACTCCTTCAAGTTATTTCTTTCAGACGTCAACCTTCATACCCCTCACTGGCTACATTTCCAGGTCCATATTCTAAAATGTCATGTCGACTGTAGTCAGATATTTCTGAACTCCTTCCACCTCTCTGTGGGGTGCTTTCTGACCTGCCATGGGCTGCCTCCACTGGCCCTGCATTTGAGCCCCCCCTCCTGGTGCCGGATGGACCAACTGCTGTCCTAAACCTTGGTGAGACATCATGCCAGTCATGTGAGACACTTGACCCTGCTGTGAGGACACAGAGACGAAAAATAAACATTAACGTCTGCAAAGTCTCAGACTAACCTCAGATGCTTTCTTTGTTGCACTCTTACTGGCTGCTGTTGGCTGAGGAGAAGACTGCGAAGCTGTGGATTGGCTCCTGGGTTTGAGAGGCGAAGTATTTGACCCTGGGGAGGGGCTTGTCCGCTCTGTGCTACCTGGTTGGGTGGAGCACCGCTGACTGGCGGTTGCTGATTGGTCGGCCCCGTTGCTCTCATTGTCATCTGCAGGAACGTCATGCAATTTATTATGTTTTAACATATGATTCCGCTGAACAAATTAGCTCGCACACCACCTAAATATTACAGAGATCACAAACTATACAGTGTTTCAGAGCAATGCTTCAACTTGCTATCTGGTAATGTAATAATTTAGCAAATCTGATAACAAAACATGACCAAATGATAAATTCTACATTTTAAAATAGAGCAAGACAGTCTGAGCACGGCAGAATACATCTGGTTGCTCAAAGCTGAAGTAAAGGTAAACTTCAGGCCACACCAGAAAAGGAATAGAAATGCAAACTTGACTTTGATCATTGTGCAGATTGCAAGCGAAATAAATTAGACAACATATTATGTGACTGTAATTCTACACTTGCACATCTTGAATGTAAAAAAGCTGAGCAAATACATAAAAACAACCAAAAGGCCCATCAGAAATACTACCTACTGAATATTTCTGTAGATTTGGAGACACACTTGAGGTGACCCAAACATGAAAAAAAAGTCAACTACAAATAAAAAGACCATGTTAAAGCTCGTACTACTGAAGCTAAGTTCTCTCAACATTAGTAGTTCTGTGGCCATCACCCCATATCCAAAGCAAACAGATCCTGTTCAACAAAGTATACAAACTTATGCATGCATGTTATCAATTTAATGTGCTATTTTGCATCAAAGGCATGCTATCAGAGGAGCATTCAACATGCTGATAGGAGTTTAGCTGTAGACCAGCCTGATACTGAGCAATGAGATGGGAGTGACGGTGTGTCTAACACAGGATTCCTAAACCGGATATCCACGATGAAATCTGAACTGATTTTAACATTATTGATATTAAAGAAACAAAGCAGCTTATTTCTTATTGATAGTTATTTCTAGCACTATTTACTGTATCGGTAAAGAAAAAGGACAGAGAATGACCATTGTATTGTGAAAGGCACATTTTACTGATAAATCTGCTGTGTGCTAATCTATGCAGTTCAATAAAATCTACAACTGAAATATTATTTCATCCGTTAAAGCCCTTCCTGAACCTCAACACATGTTGCTTGTAAGTCAAGAGCCACTCTGGGTCTCACCATGTTGTTCTGCCTCTGCTGCTCCTCCATCATAGAGACCTGACTAACAGGGGGCATGCCCACCACCACAGACTGGACACAGGACAGATCAGAGAGAGGGAGGAGGGGGGAGAGTGGTGGAAGTGGGAAAAAAAAAGAGGACGACAGCGGGGGAGAGAGTTACCGGTAAGGCATGCGGAAATCAGCAGGCACCCGGGCAGACGAGGTGCCGACAACAGGCAGTGTGAGAGGGAAACCGATGTGGAAACACAGGCTGACATGCCAGGGCAGAGTTGGTTCAGTCATTTACCTGAGGCTGGACGTTGCCGTGGGAAACAGGAATTGGACCGGGCGGCCTGTTGAGGAAGTTTTGATTCTGGGGGACCTGACCAGGCTGCATTGGACCCCCTGCACCGCCCAGCTGCTGCATAAAAACAGAAAGAGAGGTAGCAGTCAGTAGTTTTTACCTCGCAGTGTATTATACAGAATGACAGAAGCTTCATTAAGCTCAGTCTGCATTCTCTTCTTCAGCACTGATCTGCTTCTTGCTTACTCAAAGGTGGGTGGACCTTTAAGTTCATTGTGATTTGTGTTGTCATAAAAACTCAAATGCATAATCGAAGAAGTACAGAAACAAACAAAATGCTCCACAGTGTCAAAAACTATAAATAAATGAATCATTGCAGTTAGACACCAACTGGACAGACTGTCTCAGCCAAGCAGAAGAAAAAAAGGTCTGAGTCCAAAAATATGGTAGTCAAAGGTTGAAAGTTATCAGAAAAATCCAGCTAATTGAGAATTGTAACTACTTTATCATGTATGTGTAAAAATGGGTTTTGTTGCCTTACATGATAGACTTGAAAATTCATAACCTGTGCCCCAACACTACCCAATTTATAAAAGAAAATAAATAAATGTAAACTGCCCACTGTTCACATCCAACTCCTTGAGGGATTGTAAATTGAAAGTGCTGAATGCAGCAAACATGAACCCTAACCTTTATGTTTAAGTCCCATGTGCAACAGCTGACTAACAAACTGGAGATTAAAATCAGATTTGTGTACATAAGCAAATCCTGTTTATCTGGCAGGAAGACCGCTGTTCAGTGTACAGTTCTATGTACGCTTGATTATGCTGATATTTTACATCCAAGTATCTCCCTCAACCTTAAAGCTTCTTGACTCTCTATCACAGCCACTGTGCGTGTATCCAGTCATTATAATAGCCGGCCACTAGATATTTTAATGTTATATTTATTGCATTTTCAAACATCATTTTGAAAGCCCGCTTTTAAATACTTTGCTTTTCACAAATTGAATTAGCTACAGAGACATTGAAATCTCTTATTTGTTCGAGAATCTAAAAATATTATGCTCACTTGTAATCGAGTGTGCACTGTAAATTTCTACACATACTCATGCTGTATAGGTTCTTCTGTGCAAATCTCTATTGAAAAAAAAAATAATCTCAATAAATACAAGGCACTAAATAGACAAACCTTCAAACCCTGCTAATGTGTTTAAGACTGATAAAATCTGCTTTGTTAGTGCATGTGAGCATTTTTTCATGCAACAATGATCGCCGATTTTGTCCCAGATCTTTGCTTCTGGGTAATTTGAGGAGAGAAGTCTTTGTAGCCTAACCCTATGAATAGCAGAAATAATTGCTGTGATGAATAACATGCATAGCTTGGCTGTTAAAAAGCTGAACCAAAAAAAAAAACCATCTAGTCCAAATGAAAGTCTACATTCTGCAAATTCTGATATTTGGCTATTTTGATATTGAGATTCTGCATCTATACTTCACAGTACACATATTTGCTATACATAATTGATGTTTACTGTGTTAACAATGCTGAAAGTGTGTGAAACAGCATTCACCGTCTTTGTCCGTGCAGACAGCAAGCAAAAACAAACAGACGACGATGATACACCGCTGGAGATTTAACTTCAAGCACCACCTGCTGAGGTGTTTGCTATTTTAGATTTCACGGTTTAAAACAAACTGAAGCTTGATGACTAAAGCTGTCAGCGTAGTCCAGAGTGGGAAAAAAATCATATACAATATCTGTCTGCAGTTAAACACAGAAAAACAAGACAAGATGAAACCTGTTGCTGTTGGTTTAGTAGTCTGCAGGTTGTGGGAACACAGCTGGAAGATAGGTTGTGATTCTTCTGAAATATAGCACTTAATACTCTGATGATACGCTGACTCTGTTTCACATTTTATCTGCACGGTCCTGTACTTTCAGAACGAATCAGTCAAGACAGAAAATCGCAATATGAGACAAGTGGTAACTGCTTAAAAGGCAGAATTTGAAACTGGAAGCAGAGCTCCAGAGGTAGCTGTGCTCTGCAGGTGCAGCGGTGGCTTGTGTGTTTCCATGCTGAGGGAGAGACAAGGAGGAATGAAGGGTGTTTCATCCCTCCTCCCAGCACAAATTATTAACTACAGACTCAGGGAAAAAAACAGTGTGATGGAAAAACATCTTCACCCATCCATCTTGCTGATTCTGAGCAAATCACCCCAGGATTGTGCTAATGCATGGTGTGTTTTCTGACCAGCAACACACAGCTTTAGGTCTTTGGTTGGAACTAACAAAACAACTGCCTCTTTTTGCTCTACTATCTGTGATTCATCTCCTGTCTTTAACCCAGTAACCTGTAAAATCCCGGATCAAAATTTAGAGCCTGCATCCCTTTTAAGGAAAAATATTCAATTTTGTCTCACTGTGAACAGAACAAACTGCAATCTGGTTCCCAAAGAATGCCACTCCAGGGCTTTGCAAAGAGAAACCTTAACTACTGGTCCAAATTGAAATTTTAATTATGTTAAGATTGCTGTAGCGCTTCCCTATTAGCAATGCAGCACTGAATATGTGATGATACACAAGAGGCAGAAAAAAAAACCTTCATTATAATTTCATGTCTTCTTCCTTCTCTAAATGCTCTGATACTCATACACACACTGCTTCAACTTACATATAGGGCTGATGTATTTTTGTGAAGACATAAAATTAGCAGGGTGAGTCAACAAGCGCTATTACCGCTGATGAGAGCAGAGTGTGAGCAGAGATGTAATCTAACCCATGTAAACCTGACAACAGGCTTCATTTTAAAAGAGAGACATGCTGCGTCTCTGGCTGGATTCGGCATTGTTTCACAGTTATGCAGCACCTCTCCTCTCTGGATGCAATAAGCTGGAGTGGAGCCCTGTGATGGAAAAGACAGCTAATCCAGAGGACACATTTTAAATCATCCTGTCTCTGGGGATGAAGATGAGCAGAGAGGGAAAGTGAAATTTCCATGTCATGTGGATACAGCAGCAGTGTTTGTAACCTGTAATGAACTCAGCCAGCAGTGGGGGCTGCATGGAGGGGCCTCGACTGTAGATTTACTTATCCTGTCCCTAATGACTGGTGCACACCACTGCCACAGCATCGCTCCTCCTACAATGCATCTCATATAATGTTAAAGAGCCCATATTATGCACATTCTTGGGTTTAAAATGTTCTACCAAAATATGCATGCATGATTTAATGTTAAAACATTTTTCTCAGACGTTTCTGCAGCAGCTCTGCTCACCCTCTGTCTGAACTGCTCTGTTTTAGCTTGCGTCTCTTAAAGATCTGTCATTACAAAACCCCCAGTCTGCGATATGATGTGACCTACCGTAACCCCAGATGTCTGAGTATAGGGAGGTATCCCAAACAGAAGCAGCTGTAGTGAGGAAAACATGTCAGACTGCAAGAAGGCTGCTCATTCTTTGTTTGCCAAAGTCGCTGCTCGTCAGGCGTTATGCAAACGAGTTACATGGTGACATCGATAAGTGACGGAAGAAAATCCTGGATTTCAAATCAGGTTTTTCAGGCAGATAAGAGGCTGTATTGTCTGTGTAAGACACTTTGGGCTTTCTAATTTTGCAGACTTTCTACATGCAATATGCAAATAATTTCTATTTGATTGATGTTAGGTTTATAAAATACATCTGTAGAAAATACCCATCACATTCTCATAGAGCTTCAAAATTCCTGCTTTTTTTCTGAATCATCTAAAGCCCAAAGAGATTTCAAACTGCTAAATGTCACATTTACAGAGCTGGAACAAATGTTTTTTTCCATTTTTGCATAAAAAATTATTAAAGAAACCTAAAAGTCTGTCTTCTAAGCCTGCTTCTTACAATGAGCGATGAGGTTTTGAATGCAAGTTTTAACAGTTTTTGGTTATTTCAAATGAAATGTTTCTGTATTTTTTTGTATTATCTGCTCTCTTCTAGCTGGTTTGAAGTGAATAGAGCTCATTTGAAGAAATATAATGTCACACACTTCCAAACACCAATCAGAATAAATCTTAATCAATATGTGCTCTCAAATGTGTGGTCTTTGCTTACAATGCTGGTCAAATTCCTGTTAAACTCTTAATGACTGTTACCCAACAATGGTTCTCCCTCACTTTGACTTTGATTTCATATAAATATTTAATGTTATGGATTAGTATATAGGATGTGAAGCACATTTTGCAGGGATTTTAAATTATTAGCTAAATCAAAGACAAATAATCAGCCTGTCAACTAATGGATTAATCAAATAACTGCTTCAGCTTAATATGACAAACTCACTAATGTTACATTAATGAAAGACAATTATAGATTAATCATTCCTTTCTGTAGGTGCTGTAATGTAAACTGTTGATGTTTTCAACGTGTTATACATCATTAACCAGGAAAAGTTCAGCTTAAAAGCATTAAGTGCATGCTAACACGGCATTTTTAAAGTGCACAATCCAGTGTAGAGGGGTCCAGTTTGTTAAGGCTGAACCAAAGTTGACATAAAGAGTGAATATGAATTGCACCTATATTTCCTTCACTTAAGCAGAGACAATGAGTTGGGAGTGCAACAGTCAGCTAATGCTGCAGTAGCTAATGCTAGCCCCATTAGCCCCTACTAGAGTGGCTGCTGTGAAGATACCAGGCTCACTAAATGAAATGTCAATAACAATGCAACTTAATGCCTTACACAATGCACCTCAATTCCCCAGTGCACCTCTATAATGCCACCTCATTATCCCCTCCTTTTGGTCTCCCCACTCCACACTGAAACCTTCCTCTCTTCCCACCAGCTCCACTTCCTCCTCCTCCCGTCTCCACTCACCGCTCTGTGCTGCTGGACCTGCTTGTGGTTGGTGATGACTTGCCGGATGCCGTTGACAAAGCCGCTCTGGTCGTTGGGGATGAGGCCCATGAATATTCTCTTCTTGGATGAGTAGAGCAGCATCAGCACACGCACTTCACACGGCGAAGTAGTGTGGGGGAAGTGGACGCAGCCAGCCTGCAGAGGGTCACAGGGCAGATTAAGACCTTGACATGGGACCCTGGTTGTAATTATGTGATGGGCTCAGGCTTGGGGACATAACCTGCTCCTGAGCTCCTTTGCCCAATCAAACATATCGGTTTTATAAACGAACGCAAATGGTATTAACTTAATTCATACCGTGCTTTCCCTGAGCTGTAAATCAAATTCAGGCAAAGAGGCAGAGCTCAGCTGGACTGAATACAATTAATGCCTGTACTATTTCTCAATGGTATTACCTGATTAACAATGTACCACACTGAAAAAACTCCTATCATTATGCTAGCCTTCTGGAAATGAATCAAAACTAAACAATTAAAATTTTTTGTGTGAACTGATGGCAAATCATGTTTAAAATCATATTATGTAGGTTGAAATTCATGGCCTAGAACCCCCTCTAGAGTCTTTACTGCAGCACTGCAACACAGCTTTATGTTCAGTCCATCTACTGGACAGAGGCAGGACATGCACCCAGTTTGCATCCATGGAAAAAACATTGAGGAATACTGAATGATGGATAAGACAGGGGACATACATTTAAGGTTGAGAGGGGCCAGAGACTTTGAAAACTTACAAAACCATTAGCCATAATGCGGTACAGGCCTTTCAGCGACTCCATGTCTTTGTTGGTGAAGAGAAACTGAACCATTCGAGAGTTTCTGAAGAGGTGACCTAAGGTTGTCTATGGAGAGGGAGAGAGAGAGCGGGCGAGAGAGGACTTAGTTATGAATCATTCATAAAGAAGTCACCACCGCAAACAAGCAGGAGCCAGAACAACATGTTCACCCACTAAAACAAAAGCAGAAAAATCACTCTCACCAGTAACTGCTGCGGAATCAGCTGCATGATGAGCTTCTGTGGCCACTGGTCTGTGTTTCTGTTCAGAGACATCAATAACATGTCATTGGTGACTGTTCGTGTGAAATAAACAAACTTTCACTACACATGAGGCTCATGTCATTTGATTAATGACTCACAGATTTTCTCCTTGGTTGACATGAACTTGACAAGGAAGAGAACGCGTCAGTTTGGTGGTTGAATCCATAGATGAGGCTTTAGGCTTCTGCAGGAATTTATATAGAGAGGAAGTCATGACACAAAATGAAGATGGAAGTTAGCTTGAGAAACACATCGAGAAGCATGTGACAGATGTTACTTTTGGTATCCTGCAGGTCTCTAAAAGACAGATTGCAGATATTTTGAAAATCTTTGAAATGCAACCTATAAGGGACTCTTTACCCCAACCACAACTAAAATGCAAAGTTGTCTTTAGTTATGTCTATTGAAAATATGTTGTTGCGATTGAGCCTGTTCTGTTTTAAGTTAAGGTGAACAAAAAATCCTTTAAAGACATTTACATACTTCTAGATAATACACGTCTTTAACCTAACTTCAAAGCAGACCTGATGGGGCTCTAAGTCCCAGGAATCACAACACTAACAGTCCTTGTGGAAGCCTTATGCCTAGGTGCTGGAAAACTCTGAATGAATGGCAAACCTTAGATTCCACAGGCACACAAGACAAAATTTTTTACTCTTTCACAAATAATTAAAGGGACATGGGAATGTTTCTATTTTTGTCTGCATGTATTTTTTAAATCTGGAAAAGGCTTAAAAGTGCACAGTTGCTTCCAGAGTTCAACGTTAATGTAGAAAAAAAAGGGTGGAAAAGTTCATTTTGTGCACTCTGGGAGTCACTTAACTTTTAAAAAATCTTAAGTATGGCAGAAAGCCTCTAAAAGGACAAGACTGTTAGAAGACTGCTATTGTAATTGTTACAGCCTCATATAGTCTGTAGGAACCTGAGTGTTTTGTAAGAATAAACTGAGTTGACTTTGTGACTTTTTCTGTTCCATTTGTTGAGAATGCTGTCATTTTGGGTGACCATAGCATTTAACATGCTGCTGAGCAGTCTGATCAGAATCTGGGGATTCGAGTTGGCCTGGGTGCAACTGGAGAATATTGCTGATAAACGACAGTGCCGCCTTCCTCACCCCTTTGTCAGTGACCCCAATCAGGACAAGCAATTAAAGAACGAACAGATGGGTTGACAAAATGTCAAGAATCAAAGAAAAACAAGGGCAACTTTCAAAGTGCATCAATCCAGCAATTCCATGGGGAAAACGGCCACACATCTTCAGCGCATTAATACAGGATCAATGGATAATCAATCACATATTAGTCAGGTCTACGAGGTCTACATTACAAATGCATTGTGGTGCAGACAAATGAGTTATTTATGTCCTAGGCTTGCCGAGGAAGAAGTTACGAGCCAGAGATGTGGACAGTAACAAAACAATCTAATCTGTGTTAAATTAGAGGTGGATTTAAAAAGTGTGTCAGTAAACCATGTTGGAAGGGTATGTCACATTCTAGACAAGAAAAGCTCTCCGGAAATAACAGATTGAAATTCAGCCAAAACACAACATATTGGTAACACTGTAGTGCAAGCTCCAGCCAAGCGCGTTGGCATCCCTTGTGAGAGTTTTTATCAACAACCATTTCTCCAAATGAGTTTTAGTGTCTGTAGAGTAATCCTTCTCAGCATTACAGATTGCCCCTGATAAAAATCACTTCCAGAGCTGAAAGCCCGATGAGTTAACTGTAGGAGGAAAAAGCAGATTAAGCTACTAATTTGTCCACTCAGGTTGTTTGTGATTGTCCATTTTCGTAGACAGGATTTACACTTTCCAGGGCTTACTCATTCTTATTCCTGTCCATTTAACTGACTTAGATAATTCTGACAAACAGAGGAAGGAGGATGAGACCACAGTTGACAGAGGGAATTGATCTGAGTCTGTCCACCAAACACAAACACTTCAAGACCTCATGAGTGTCGCATAAAAGCCATTAACATCCATTTTCCTAGCTCAGCACTGCAACTGTAAACTACATTGATTTGACCTTGAGCTAAACCAATAGTAGGACAGTAAAATGATGTGCAATTAATCATACTGTACAATAATCAATGACAGCTTGTTATTAAGACTGACCACTGTGACAGGTCGGAGACAATGGTGATGATCACAATATGTTGGCAGGGAAGCGGCTCCTCAGTGCAGCTCTCAGGCTGTGCTGGGTTTTATTCTAATCTAATACAGGCTGATTTACAGCTGGGACATTTTGGGAGATACGCTTTATCACTTACTGTTCAGAGTGAGATGAATACTACTCATGTACGTACTATAAATACCATGCTACAGCCAATAGCCACTTAGCTTAGCATTTAAACTGAAAATGCGGGAAATAGCAAATATGGCTCTGTCTGAAAGTGAAAATATCCTCCAAAACTCATTGATTGACACATATTATATTTGTAAAGTCATCACTGTAAGGTAACAAACCGAAAATGCAGAAAGTGCCTGTAGCTGGACAAGAAATAGCCTCACAATAACCCACCATAAAAATTGGCTTTCACAATTTGAAAAAATTAAATAACTAGATCAAACCTTTTGGACATAAAATGTCATCACGACATCATTTTGTTCGATGAGACATTTGTGTCAACTTTTGCCATAATAAACAAATGAATTGCGGAGTTATGTTTAAAAATGTGCTTTGTGAGGTCACAGTGACTGTTGATTCAAAATATCTGATGAGTTCATCCTCGAGTGAACGCTGATGCCAAATTTCCAGGGACGAACCTACAAACTGACATACAAGTCTTTTAAAAACCGTATTTAAAAAAAAAACAAACAAAAAAAAAATCAGTTAAAAAACTTTTTGTACATGAACAATGTAACTTGTAAATTAGTTTTGGTGGTGTACAGATTCTGTTTCCTTTTGAACAGATTACTGTTGTAACATTTCAGGTATTTATGCAAAGCTAAGCTCGCTGGCTGCTGCTATAATCATATTTTGCTTTTAACTGACTTCCACTGCCTGAGTCTGGACGACTTAAAGCAGTTCATGATATTGTTTCCCTTGTTATTTTCAGAGCAACAACCCATCTTTAAAAGTAAGAAGTATTTTTCCCCAAATGAACATTAATTAAATGACAGGGTTTTTGTGTTACCTCTTGCCACTCCAGAACGCCTGTCCATGCCACTATCTTATTGGCTACACCTTGTGGTTGCGTTGCAAGGTTTGCGTTGCCTTGAGCTCCAGCTGCACCAGCCTATAGAGAGAATGGAGTAGGAGGTTACATATTGTCTACAGAAGAGAACAACAAATGACAATATGAAAGTAAATAAAACATGTAATACACTAGAGCTGATTAAACTGCAACATTAAAAAACGTTATGCTAATTTTGACAATTTAATCCATATTAACATAAGATTGCACTACAAGAAAGAGGAATTTATGAATGAATTGGAAAACAGAAGAAACACCACATTGTAACATGCCAAGATCTAGGGAAAAGATACCATCATCTGGTTTTGATGTGATAGTAGTAGTAGCATTTAAAATTCATTTTGATATGGGACTTCAGACAGTATGTTAGTCTGCAAATACAGCTCAAGGCAGCTGGTGGTACAGCATCACAAATTAAAGATCTGGTTCTCTGTCGCCTAACTTGAGCACTTACATTTCAAAATATCAGCGTGATTTAAACATTGATAGCATTTGCAAGGATGAGAGTAGCGAATGAATTCATGAACAGCGAGAGAGCGAAACGTCTGCGTATGTGGACAACAAAAACCTTGAAGCATCAAACAATGACGTACACACTTGACTTTAAAAGATCATTAATCATTGACAAGTTATCTGAAATATGTCTTATATCACTTCTGTACCAAGAGCCTGTGTTTAACCCATGTCTCTCCAAAACATGGTGACTGGCGTGGTCCAGCATGTGCTTGATCTACAAGCAGTAAATCTAAACATGATGATGGACTTGGAACACCTTTTTGACACAGACAAGAGCTTATTTGAGCAGTCAAACAACACAGTTACCCATACCAATGGGATTTATCTGTAAATAACTGTAAACCACTGATCTGATTTAAAAAATAACTTGTGTTTTTTGAACATACAGCGCAAGAAATAAAACAAAGCATAAAAATACAAATTGGACTTTTAAATAACTTTAAGCATCTCTACTACCCCACTATAGCATTTAGCATTAGAATTAAATAGTAGAAAGCAGAAAAAGGATTGCATGGTTTAGAATTAGCTCTACTGAAATACAGGAACTTTGTTTTGTTTTTACACCTTTTTTTTTTACATGCTAGAAGACATATCATGAGCAAAATTAGAAGTCAACACCATAGCTGGGTATTTCCACCTTAAACTGTCGTGTACCAATGGCAAAGATTTTGATTTTCAGGGTTCCATAAGTAACAAATATCAGTAACGATTACTATCAACTTGCAGGGTGTTGCTTCTGTACATTTACAGAATCGATTTATGGGTCCAACATGACTGACTGAATTACTTCAGTACTACAACTTGCCAGTGTGTAGTGTAGAGTACGTAGTTGTACAGTGTTTGAGCAGATGAGCTACTGCAGAGAGAGGCAAGGACTTCAGAGATCCATAGACTGCAGCCTAAGTAATGGAGTAGTTACATCTAGTCCCTTTTCTACATCAGGGTATTACTTGTAAACGGAATTGCAGCGCTTTTCACATTGATTTCACATTGTTCAAAGGAATAGCTGAACATTTAAGGGGAACTGCTTTTATGCTGAGTGTTACATGAGAAGATCTGTATATTCAGTAAATGAGGGCACAGTCAGAAGATGCTAACTCTAGCTTAGCATAGCACAAACGCTGGCTGCATCGGGAAACAGCCTACAAACCCACTAAATAAACCATCATATCATGTTTCTCTAAACAGCACAGAAACTACAAACTACTTAAACTGCTACGTCTACACTTTGCATAGACGGCAATAAGACGTGTTGATTAGGTGGATTTGAAGTGGCTGGTAGGCACATTGTTGTCAGAAGATTGGGTAGAGTCATGCTTGTTGAATCCCTTGTCTCCCGTCTCTGTGCTACGCTACCACGCTGCTGACTATGGCTCCAGATTTACTGAGGACAAATTAGAGTGGTATTGATCTTCTCATCTAACTCTCAGCAAGAAAACAAATAAGATTTTTTTTTCCCAAAATGTCAGAATATGTCACGAGCTGGTCCGTTTGGATTGTTGCATTTCTTTCTCCGGAGGGTACCTGGAACTTGGATTTATTATCTGATCCTGAGCAGCACCAAAATTTCGGTAAAACCACTGAAAACAAAAGCAGAAACTGTTTAAAGCACATCATCGGTTTATCTTGATTAGCCTGACTTACCATGTTGGGCTGTGCTGATGGTGGCGTGGGCTGATTTGCTGTAGGCTGCTGCTGAGGTGGTGCCTGTGGCTGCTGATTGGGTGCTGGCTGTCCTGAGGGTGGGACCGACTGCTGCTGATTTGGAGGAACTTGCTGCGACATCAGCTGAGGGCCTGTGGTGACTGTTGATATGCTGGGCTGATTGAGCTTCACCCCAGGGACTGATGGCATGGTTGGCTGACTGGTGAATGGAGGACCTTGCTGGACCATTGCTGGGTCTGGAGAAAAGATAGAGAAAATTACAAAAAGAAGGACTAAGATCCCACCAGAGTGGCAAAGTTCAGTGGAGAGCATCTAGTAAATGTCAGAAATCTAAAACAAAATGGTCATAGAATACCACACAAAGAGAAAAGTCTTCTTGTGTAAATAGGCTTTAGCCGAACTGTATTCTGAAGCAAGTCTGACATAGCAATGGTTTCTTCATGTTAGCCAGCTCAACAAAACCGAAAAACCCCAGTCAGATATACAAGTATCACAACAGTAGATAAGCGATTTTATTTGTTAACTCGGGTTTTCTGCTCTTCAGACTCTGTGTGCTTTTACATAAAAGAGGGCGTCAGGTGACTCTTCTGCACAAAATGGACCAATGGTGTGTCGCGTATTTCCGTCAAGAGGAACGGCTTGTTATAATGGAGAACTACCAGGAGAAGAAAAATTTATGACAGCAAAAAGCGTTGCTACTGCAAATGATGCAACACAGTTATGATGGTAGGAAAATGTGAAACGTGTTTTAATATTTTACCAATCACTTTTTTTTAACATGATAGCTGCTCATTAGAATTTCACACATTTAAACATGACAGTGAAGAAGTCAGTTAAGGTCCAAAAATGTCCTATAATGAAGGACATTACTTTGACCACATAAAAGTTATTGATTAAAAATTCTCTGTAATAAACACAAATAGACTAATCAATTTTCTGATCTACGTTCTAATAATTGCAGTAGCAGCAGTGTAAACAGACTTTGCAACAAATCAGGACACAACATAAAAAATAGATTTATGCATTTCCTGCATCACGAGCTGAATGCAGGTAGGTTCCCATGGCAACACAACACGCACAGTGTACAATACTGTAAGTAAACGGCTTCATTTAGTGGTAACGGCACCAGACAGTTCAACAGGTTTGCAAATAAAGCATAGTTCCTCAGGTGAGAATCTGTATCACTCATAAAGAATCCTCAGCAAACACTCTGATGAAAGGTAGCCGTTTCTCCAGATCAGTTTAGCTCTGCAACTTAAGGTACCATAGTCTATCCAGGTTAACAGACACTGAAAGCTTTGGATGGAGGATCAACATACCTGAATATGATAGTAGTTTTCCTATTTTATTCACGCTTCTCTGGTTAAGTCTTCGCTGTATGTTAAAGATATCGCCCTGCTGCATGTCTGCAACCAGTAACTCTTCTGTGGTTAAAGCTGCTCGCAAAACTCCCTTTGTGGGAACTTTAAATTACCAAGTCACTCAGCCATGAAATAACTGTAGTGATGGTTCAGCGGTTCAAGCCCCAGCACCACTAAGCTGCTGCCCTACGACCCTTGAACAAGGCACTTAATCCTGTCTGCTATGGGGGCACCTTAGTTTGGCTGAATGTGTGTTGGTCACGAACGAAACAGCTCTTAGAGCCGGCTCTTGAAAGTGAACGGTCGGACCTGGCTCCAGCCTGGGAGCCAGGAATCGCTTTTTTCCTCCTCTCTCTGTTTTTTTTCCGTTCAAGCTGCATGCGATTGGTCAACTACATGATGTGTGGTGGCGTCTGTGTGTTAGAGAGAGAGAGAACAGCCACTGCAGAGAAAACACACTGGGAATGTGAGAAAATGAGTGACTGCAGGAAACAGTAAACTTTGGATGCTTTTCAATTACATCAGAGTCTAGACTATGCAACTAAAACTCTCATATCGAGCAGGCTCTACACATAACCTGAACTGCACAGCCATCAGTGCTCTTGGAAGAAAAAAACAAACAGGGGAACCTGCTACTAATGAAAGTGCCACTTTGTCTGTTGTTGCTGCTGCAGACCTACAACCCAGAGTCTACCAGACAGTTCATGCAAAAAGCTTCTCTATGTTGTTTCACAAAGAGCAGACTCTTTTTAGTGAGCCGAACCATAAGAACCAGCCAGAGTTCCCATCACTACTGCGCACTGACCACGGCTTCCAAACAAGCTGGGATATGTGAAAAGACAATTTCCCTTGTGGGATCAATAAAGGATATTTTTAAAAAGTCCTCATACAGTAAACACCACTCAGTCTCCTGCTATGGTGAAACACACAAGCGACCAATGTTTTCCATCTATCTTGTTTATGTGTCCAGTAGTCGTCTACCCCTCCTGCTCTTTGTGGGTTCACTCAAGGCCACTGAAAGCTTGCGATCATGTTCTCTCTATTATTTAAAGCCATATGTTACCTGATATCCAGACAATGTGAGTATACATAGTATTACCTGGACTATGGATAATTGTACTTGATAATGATCACTACATACACATAACTGATGAGGAACTCAATGCAAAATGTTTCACTAGATCACACGCACACATTTTTAGCGTAATACTGTCTGTGGAAAACAGTTTTCCAGAGAAAGGAAGAACACACTTTACTGTTAAACACAGATCTAATCACGTAGAAAGTATGCAAACACAGACACTGTAACTAAAAACGGGGCAAACATAAATTGTTCACTGCTAACTTACAGCTCCTCTTCTGGTTGTTGGCTGCCTCCACGACCATCTGTGCAGCCACCTGAGCAGCAGTCATCTGGGCCGTATTCTGTCAGCGAACAGATTAAAGGAAGACAATGCAGGGAAAAGCGAAAGAACGTAAACACAACTGTCTGAAACTGAGCCAAAGGCAGGCGGCAGGAATCAGTCTCCAGGCGGCCTTACACTCTGCGGTTGCTTTCCCATTACCTGATAAGGGTGGGCTGGGTTAATGGGTGGAGTGGGCTGCGAAGGTCCCACAACAGGCTGACTGACAGGCAGCGTCTGAGGAGGGAGGACAGGTTTGTGTGGCCCAGGTCCTCCACCTGAGGAAACTGAAAACCGACAGTGGTAGAGCTTAGCTTTTTTTTTTTTTTTTTTTGGCACACTTAGTGAATTATGCTTCTCTGAAAGTGAAGGATAGCGTATATTTATTACTCCCACTCACAGAAAAGCGTGGGAGCAACCCATTTAACAACAGCTAAGTCTTTATTTAGGACTGCTAAAACCACCACAAATTATAGAAGAATTTACAGTGAAATAGTGTAAAATTACCAACAGCTCAAGAAGAGCTCTAATCCTTGAAAATGAGCAACTAGTATCTTACAACCATCTGTAAGGATGTAATTATGGGAAACTGTCAAAAATGAAAGAAAAAATAAAGCTCAAGCTTGAAGTAAAGTCTTCTGCGGGTAGAGGAGGTAACTCAAAGAAAACAAATATTAAAAACATTGTTGCACAATGAAAATCACAGAGGAAAAAGATGCACGGAGGGAGATAAACAACAGCAATGCCAGCTTTACTCTTGTCATTTGCAGCCCTGAGGAACACACAAAAAAAAAAGTGGTGTAACATCCCATCAAAAGTGTGTGAAGATAAGAGGCTTACAAGAATGCAGCTGCCACGACTGGTGAGCTACAAAGCTACACTACTCTGCATGTTGCTACAGATAACATACGTAAATACTACACTGCATGATTATTCCAAACAGCCCTCCTGTCTGGGAAGGTGTATGTCTGCTTATCTTAACACTGACAGAAAATAAGAATGTATTTACCTTACAGCACTTTTTAAAAACTAAAATGACTAAGTGAACACATTCTTTTCCCTTTGTATTTATTGTACCTGTCTACAACCAGAACCAAACTAAATTAAGAGACCTTCTGCAGCTCTCAAGGAACACATAATAAACATCATTTATGAAGACAGTAATATTTAATTACAACCACATCAGATGAAACACAGACAGAATTGACACAGTATCTCCTAATAATTTTGTTATACCTAACCTGTTGTTAGGTAGTGCAACATGTTCTCATTCGCACATAGAATGGCAGGATACAAAGAGAATGAATAAGAGAGGAAGAGGGCTGGTAAAATCTTCATGTATTTTTTAAAGTGCACCAAACAATAAAGTAGCCAAGTGTGTTTTTTGATGGTTCCCAGTGCAGACCATTGACAGCCTGATGTCGGCATTAAGGTAGAGTCAATTACAGAACAAGGTGCTCGTTGGCTGCACTTTGTGGACTCAAGGCGCACTGGGGTTATTAATGAAATGTAATTATCACTTTTTGCCGGTGTTGCTGCAACTTGTTACTGTGTGAAAATTATACTGTAAAAGCTCATTATTAGCTGCAGTTTTTGTATTTCTCTGTAATGTAGCACAGTGTTAACAATGTTGGCCAACTTATACCATTCTCTCTCAGTCCCGGAGCTCATTATCATTTTCTGATGTACCCCCTAAAAAATACACTTATATAATTAAATTACAACCATAAATGTGTGACCAGTTGACAAATGGCTTGAATTAACAACTGCTGGTCCTGGACAAATCTTTGGTCAGAGGCAGCCCAGCTACAAACACATCTAGTAGAACCAACGCAACACACTTTGCATTCATTCATATATTCCAATATACATGCTCCATTTAGCACTAATTTGGATTTCACCAACTTCCAAAAAATGCTCTGTCTCTGGCTGCTGCATGTTCAACTTGAGCTAGTCACTATTTTGTCCATCAAATGTCAATGGCTGTAAAACGAGCATTTGATAATTCTACCAAGGGCTTTTCAACTGAGAGTAGTAAAAACTGAAAGGTCTAATTACAGTGGAAGTATTCCATGTCAGTGTTCATCACTAATGTTAGTTAATGAGCTTGTACAACACACAAACATACACATCAATCACACAGCAAACTGCCAACAACACCCTCCAGTCTATTGCAATTTTCAAAAGACCTTTAATTGAAGAGGACAGGCTTATCAGAGTGGCCCAACACAAACTAGGACTTAAATGATGTTTCTCACCAGGAAGCGAGATGCCTCTGACTAGGACCATGTGGAAGGGATCCTGACTGTAGTCGGGATGAGGTTCAACTGCCCCTCCTACTGGAGACGCCCTTTCAAACAAAGCTCTTAGAGCAGGTAGCTTCCGAGGAGCCACCACAGAGAAATGAATTCCTCTCTAAAAGTATAAAAATAAAATGCATTCAATTAACTTTGACTTTTTTTGGTCTTGACCTATTTAAAACAGTAAATAAAAATTCTACGGTGTACACAAAAAAAACTTGAAATAAAAACAATCTCTCAAGTACATCTGTAACAAAAATACCTGATGGAGACAAAATCAATGATAACTCACGTCTCTGATGATTTTGACCAGGTTGTCTGCTGTGCAGCCGGTGTAGCTGACACTCTCCACAGCAGGGAGCAGGTATGGAGGAGAATTACACAGCAGCACACACACTTTGTGGGTTTGACCTCTGAAATAGCACACAGAGACAAAGCACTCCAAGAGAAAAATCCTTGCTTAAACCACATTGTGTAATTATTTTTACTTAAATTAAATCTGAGAATTTCGAAGACATTTTCAAATTACTTTAATAAGGTCAAACTTTACTGAAGCAGGCTTCTGGTAGTTATTAGAGGAATTATAGATTAGGATTGTCATTGTTCATATGGGTTGTTCGTCACTTAATAAAGTCAAAGTTTCTCTTGCTGTTAAAACAATGGGACAACCTCTCACTAAGGTACCTCAGATTAAAAGATTACAACAACTTTGTCATCAACATCAACACAGATTGGTCTGCAGTGTGAAACTAAAAATACTGCCTTACATTTGCTCCCTCATTTTCTTAAAGTCATCAAAGAGCTGTAAGGCCACTGAAAGTCCTTCTGCAATCAGACTACAGCTCTCTGCTCCGCCTCCCATGAACCTGTGTGAAAAAACAAGAAAATGCATCAAATGATTTATGATAAAATACGGGGCAATATTAAACGAGATGAACATCAGCACTGTAATGGGTCAGTTAGATGATTTTCAACCACTCACTGGATGCTGTCGATCCAAGAGACAAACTCGTAGGCGGAGCTGGTTGGTGCGTGACACTGGACATATGACTCAGGAGCACAGTCCACTGTGTTAAACACCACAAGACCATACTGTGTCCCTCCGTACTAGATGAACAAGAAACACACGAATATTCTTTATTAGCAATTGCAAAAAATACTTAACAGCCATCTCCAGAAATCACTGACAATAATCAATTTGAAATATCAAAGACAAGCATTAAAAAAATACTCACATCTCCACCAAAATCTGTTTCTGCTGGAGGCCCTCCATTGAAATATCTGTGTTAAAAAAAAAAAGTAAAAGCCAAACAGAGGCATTAAATCATGACTACATGCAAGGAATAACTCAATGACTGGAGGTATCTTCAGGTTCTTACTCAATTGCTGGAAGTATGTAATTTTTCCTTAGAGATTCAAAGTATGGTCCAAGGTTTGCCGTCCCTTCAATGACGAACACCACATCAGCTACCTGGTTGGTCCCAGGCTTAGTGGACGGCTCCATGAGTGCCGAACCTCCCACCACGGATCTGGACACAAAGGAGAGACATATTTTCTATTTTAGGTACATTTTGATAAAATTATCTTGTGGTATTTTAGAAAATCCATCATTTGGCTGTGTACACTGCAGGAACTTTCGTCAGGGACCAAGAAGGTTTTAAAGAACCCTGGAACCTTACCTGCACTTTGACTCACAGGATGAAGGACTAAATAAAGTTTCTAGGTCAATAATAGGTTAATCTTAACTCCAGTACAAAATGACACATAAACAGGGCGAAACGACCTGCACTATTAAAAGTTCCTCTCCGGTCACTGATTAAACCCATAAAAACTCATCTTTGCATACCTTCTCCCTGTTTAGTCAAGCACTGCAGTTCAGTTCTAGTTAAAGATATGTGATGTGCAATTGATGTTAACTTTTGGTTTTCATTGCAACTTTTCAATAATGTACATTGTAACTGAAAAGTTCTGATCTGAAACAAAGGAAAACCTAGAAAAAAGGTCTTCTGGGACTCCTAAGTCTCTATCAGGTAACTGCTTGAACTTCCAAAAACGTATCATTGCACATCAAAATGTTACAGACATTTTTTTAGTGAAAAAAAATGCCCGTCCTGCTTTAAAATGGTTTAAATGTAACTCTCTTCCATTGCTTTCTCTAGAATGACTGTGTCTATGAAGTCAAGCCAAGTTGTAATATTGGAGGAATCCAGTCATACTTGTCCAAAACAGGAGCCAATTCTGAAAAACAATAATGGCAGAGACAGTCCCACCAGGCAAGTGAACAGGATTGGTTCGTTAGGTTTGTTACGCATGAAACCCTGGACGTCAGAATCTGTGTTTTTTAGACTATCATCAGTACATTGCAGTCATATTTCAAAACAATGGCGCTGACTGCTTAATTTGCTTATGATTATGTCTTTTGTAAAATAAAACAAAGTCTATCTAGACACATTGACAACATAAACAAACCTTATTTTCACCAGAGAAAGTCCTTTAAAAAAAAAAAAAAAAAAAGCTCTCCAAAGCTTAATACTGATGGCCTGGATAACCTGCACCTAATTTTCGTACGTCACTCTCTAAGAAACAGAAAGATGTGATTATGTGACCTTGTATAACTCCTCCCCCTATCTGCAGAAACAAGAGGTTAAAATACATTCGACACTTAACAAACACCAATATCAATATGACTGTAATATTACTTTTTCAATAGTATGTTCAGTTTTAGTCTCAGTATTGTGTGCAGTATTTCAATTTCATGAGCAACACTTCAGTTTCCTGAGCACTACTTCAGTATGACGTGCAATATTATAGTATTGCTTCAGAATAAACTGAATAATTATTCCCTACTTCAATAGCTTATTAAAACCGGAAATATGACCAAAGTAATGGCTGTTTGTTCGATTAGGTGTTTGCCTTAGCTTTAGAAGATTACAAAAGTTAGCTAATTAGATTTAATTTACACTGAGGCTAACTGAGCTATTATTTTCCATACAAAAAAAACAAGACAAAACTCTCATGTCGTATTAATTTCATTTGTATATTTCAGTGACGTAGGGAGTTAAAAGGCTTGGAAACGAAAGCAAAGCAGCGTCGACCACATCTGAACTGCACAGAGCATCTCTTTTAGCGTTAGCTAGTGTGGTTAGCGATGTAGGCTAATATAGTTAAATAGCCCTAATTAACAAGCCACCGGCTAATTACAAAGTGCGGGGGACCGACCTGATGTTAAGGGCCGTCAGTTGAATCGTGGGATGAGATCCGCTTCAATATAACGTAGAAATAGGTTGAATTAGAGCCGACTGAACCACACTGCACGCACACTGTTTGTTGTATTTTTGACGGAAGTGACGGAAGAACCCGCCCACAAATAGCGGCGTTTTCTTCTTCGTGGGTTTTTTTTCTTGTGCAGTTAAGACGCCACAGAGTGCAGCGCTGCCTAACACAGGTCAAAGCTGCGAATGAATTTTCAGTCATGTCCTATTTAACGGTGTGCAGTATCAAAAATGTATTTATTTCGTCAGAAATATGGTCATAAGCAAGTTTATTTGAACTGCACGTTTCAATAAGGCCGTTTCTGTGACTTGGGGGTTGAGGCTCTGGGTTATCAGGTTGAGGGTTCGAGTCCCAGCGAAGCCAAGGCAAGGCCATTAACCCATCTTACCATGGCTCTGGCCCCAACTGTGATATGCAAAAATAGAATTTCACAGTGATGTAACGTATTTGTGACGAATACAAGCTTCTTCCTCACAATAAAAAGGTAAGTTGTTAACAGCTCCACTAAACTGTGATTTCTCCTCTAAACCTGTCATATGGCTTGATTTTGATAAATATACAACTGGTCTGATATCTCACCAAGGAGACTGGAGAAAAACAACAAACACTAAAAATAGAGCTGCATATCTGAGCTCTGATGTCCCTTTCTATATAAATTTATGTAAAGTAGTTGAAAGTATGTCCACCTGCAACAGACACAACATTATCAACAATTTATTGAGCTCATGTATGATAATCTGTCAGTCAAAGGGACCAAATGGTGTATAGATAATGGATGGATGGATTTTAAAAAATGGTGTAAAATTTGAGCAACAACATTCTGAATAAGCTGCAATTGTCAGATCATCTTTTTAGAGACAGCATTACAATAGCGGACCTGACTGGAGGTAAAAGCATGGGCAAGTTTAACTTTTCTTTTCAGCTTCTTTTAAGTCAACATATTTGAACACCTAAGTTGAAAAAACAAAAGATATCAAATTACAAATCCTGCCTGTGTAAACCTGTTGTATATACCTGAGACAACAGCATTCAAATATTCCATATCATAAGCTGAAAGTTCAATTAACAGTTCTGTCTTTGCACTTCTCTTGAGTCAGCCCCATAACCCGAGAAAGAAATAGATGTCCACACAGAGTAAATGAAGCTTGGAGGCCAGGGTCATCAGTGTCTATCATCCGGCCTTAAACCTCCAAACCTCATCTTTGCAAGTGCTCTGCCGGCAGCATTAGTCATGAAAGAGGTCATCTTTATCGTAGCTGCCTCAAATCCATCTAATGGCTGTCTTGAGGCAGGCAGAGCAGGAGGCCAACGGAGGGGTTTACATGGGGGTAAAACTGAGAATCTGTGCAAGACTGAAACAATCCCAACTGTGAAAGATCCAGCATCCCGCAGCTGCATTTTACACACTATAATGGCAGAAACATTAAGGTGGTTCAGGATCAATCCTTTAGAGTGTGTAGCTCTTGGAATCAGATTTGTCTATTTGTTGAATGAAAAAAGAACATTCAAGAGTCTGAGGCAGAGAAAATGAAGGATAAAATAGCACAAACCTTTTACTTTATGGCATTCTCTCAAGTGGATAGCAGATATTTTCCAGACCTTACAGAAAGTAATATGTTGTATATGTTTTAGTTTAAAATGAACCATGACAAAAGAAATACCGTTGGAGTCTATTATCTTTTGTTTTGTTGAGCAAAAACACTGGAGATTTCCAAATGCTGTTGAACCATATCTCCAGAAGATGTCAGCAAATATCTAAAGTAAGTCCAGTAGATGCCTGTTTTTTATCACAGAGACAAGGTTACAGATTATGACTTAAAGGCCAGGAAGCCTTAAGAAGGTTTATAGGATGTATATATTTAGACTGAATGAATCACATTTAGGAAAAGCTCCAGAGACAACAGTCATAGTGTATACCGTTTATTTCCTCAGAAAATAAATCTTCTGTCTTTGTGAAATTTAAATACAATTTGATACTTGAAAGACTGAACCTAGTTGTCACATTGAGCTGCGTTTCAGGTTTTCCTAACCTTGTTTTTCCATAAAAAGACTCCCATTCTCTAGCTCAGTGCTAGAAACAGGACGACACTGACTACAGCAGCTATCAGCGTGTTATCTGCAGTCAGATCAGCACAATACACCAGCGGCTAACCTGTAGTTGTAACACTTCTGCACACTGTTTCTCTGGGTCCAACAATAGCATCCGCTCCCCTGTGGCACCGACAGCCAGTCAGCTCAGCACAGCGCTCAGCAAAGGGCTTCAGAGCTCATCAAACTCAAAACCACCCACAGAAACAATGCTCCATATCAATTTAACCCTAATTCCGGGAAGGGCAGCAAGCTGTAGGCTCGAACAGCTTTTCCATTTTGGTGTCAGCAAGCAAGACTGCTTCCAGTGACCTAGGAGAAGTTCACCTCAGGGAGGGTTTAAGCCCAAGGCTACCCCCTTGGATGCAAACAATAAATCCACATGCAGAGATTTTTATTCTGACTGAGCAACGTGGTCAAATTAAACTGACAGAATGAATCGTGGATGTTTGGGTGCTGTGTGTATGTGTGAATATGTCTGCGTAGGCACCTCTTTACTTTGCAACCCTGATGCTTTCTGCTTATCAGAGGGATATACTGTGTCTCTTTCTGCTTTGAACTTCAGCGCACACAATGCCAGCAGTTGCCAGGCAATATAGAAAGCCTGCTCTCCGGGTGTGCTCGTGTTTTCTCTCTCTTTTTGTTTTTTGTTTGGTCAGAGAATGACATAATAAAATATGAATGAGAAATATGGTGGGTGCCTCGGCGCTCCATGTCTGCGAGGTCCAGGTGGTGTGGTAAAGACAATCCGTCTCCTGACCGAGGTACCCAGCTGGGACGCTGAGGGCCAGATGGTCTTCTCACAACAGGTAATCACAGCCAGCATGCTGATACACTGACATCCACACAAATGGGTTCCCACAACTACCCAGAGCATTTGGGATACTGTGATAGTATCCAGTCTGACTGTCTCAGGAGCTTTTTCTATAAAGTCTGGCACCTGTGCTGTGCAGGAGGAGAAGTTAGCAATGAAAAGAAGCTTAAATATGGATTTTTACTTCCATTTCGGTTTCTTTTATATAGTTTGGAAAGAAAGATGCATTCACAAGTTCCTCTTTAGCAACCCCTGTTTGAAGGCATGATAGCAGAGATGTAATGTCAAGGCTGTTCCACGTAAGGTTCTATTCATTAGGTGAATATCAAGTTCATCCATGAAAGCAGTTTACAGAGAAGGTCAGATCCTGGGGCTCAGCTCCTGTATAAATCCTCTGTTCCCCCACAGAGGCAAGCTCCTTTAATACTCCTGCTGGGTGAGGTTTCCACTTGCATGCATTCATTGAATTCATTATTTTGAAAGGTTTGGGGTATTATTTATAGTGTTGGAATAAAATGTTAAAAACTGTATACGTGGCATAATAAGTGGTTGTATAAAAAGGTTGGCGTCCCTTTGCGCAGTACTCTCAGAATGAGAAAAACAAAAGTTTGGAGTCACGGAAGGTTTTCCAGCGTGCAGGTGCTGCAGGTTTAATGTCATGACATAAAGTGACTGTTACATAAAGACGTGGATTCGGCTGCATGCAGCTTGTCCCATCAAGAAAACTGTAACACCGAAGCATCACCCAAAGCTATTGCATTCATCTTTAATGATGCCAGGGAATTCATTATGATTGCGTATCATAATCAGATATATTAGCAATAAGAGCTAATGCCTTGCTGTCAGCTTTCAGATACCTTTAGATAAATCCCTCCAGCGTGATACAAACAACTCTATATTGCACACAACACCCCCAGTGTCTAACTTGCTCCCCCTCCCTCCCTCTCTGCCTCTTTCAGCTCACTGAACTGAGTGAAATGTCTTTCCGACTAAATGATTTTTTTTTTTTTTTTGCACGGTGGGAAAGTTGCCATGGAGACAGCAGTCCCCCCCCCAGCCCCTCCTCTCATTTTTCCTCTCTCAGTCTCCAGCATTAAAGCTGTGCTAACTGGTGCGTTGTCACGTGTGTGTGTGTGTGTGTGTGTGTGTGTGTGTGTGTGTGTGTGAGCGCGTGTGACTCTGATGTGTGTACGAGTGTGTTTCGCTCTTCTTGAACTGTTAACACTGTCAGTATGCTGCAGGTGCCCCCATGATGAGTGTGTCTATATACGGAGCTATCCTCCTCCACCTCCTGTCTCCACTTTCTGCACATTCACACATATCCTGCATGCAGCTGTCTGCTCTCCTCTCCAGGTTTTCCCATTCGTGTTCCTCCTCCTCCTCCTCCTCACTGGCTGGCTCTTCATCCTCCTTCATTTGTTTAATCCTCTCCTACTCCTCCTTCCCTGTCACTGCCCTGCACATCCGAGGTTTCCTCCTCACTCTGCTTTTCTGCTGGAGCTGCAGATTGCCACTGGTGGGCATTTTTTTTTGCCTTAACAAGGGACAATAACCACATGACAAATAATATAAGCGGTTTAAAAATCAAGGGAGACTAAATAGAAGTAGGAGGGCAGCTGTCGGGGAAAAGCACACAGGGCAGGCAGCTGTGTTCCATTTTGCATTTAGGCAAAATGCGGCCACAATAAAGAATTCATGACAAAGTGACTGAATAATTACACACGACTTAGTGCACAGCCGAAGGAGCTTGGTGATAAAAAAAAAAAAAAAAAAAAGTTCAGGCAGCCTCTGTCCAGGTAGAGTGTCTTAGATTCCAAAAATAGAGTGTGTATATCTGAAATGCTCAGGGCTTTGCATTTTATATATAGCACACCGCCTGGTATGTGTGACAGCAGCTCCACCGCCGTTTCTGCCTCTGGATTAAAAAGAAGTCGGAAATACACTAGGCTGGATGATACATATCCTTTATTTCCATTTTCATTGCTTCAGCCACACTGTTACTTACACATTCACCGACATCCTGCGACCTGGTACAGCTGTCCTGACTGAAACAATTGCCCTGACTGAACCCCTCACTCAAATTCTCAGCATTAACCAATAAAAAAGTAAACCTCTTCAATAAATGATATATAAAAAAAACCCAAACAACTGAAAATAAAAAAAAGAATACCAATTCGAGAAAGATAAATACAGCATAAACAATGTTATTTCATCATTGTTGTTTTTGACCACAGAGATAAACAATTGCTAGGTCTCCATTTAGTCGTCATTAGTAGTATTAGTATCAAGTTCATTGTCAGATTTTGCTTAAAGCATCACTTATATAATTTTCATTGCATCAAGTTGACATCATTCATGTTAATATAAGCATGCAAACATGTTTCCCCATGACCATTCAGAACTGCACAAACGAGAGAAGACAGCGAGAGAGAGAGAGAGAGAGAGAGAGAGAGAACAGAGAGGAAGGATGAAGGAGTGGGGGGGTGTCGAACAGAGACAGAGAAAGAAAGAGGGCAAGATGGAGGGATGTGAGGAAACCAAAGCATCAGGGAGGTCGGGGGGGAGAGGGGAGGAAATAGAGCGGGAAATGGATAGGTGAGGGTGAGGCGGCGGCGGGGTGGGGAGGAAAGGTGAGGATCGCTGGAGGAGAGAGAACGAGAGAATGAGTAATCAGACAGTAATCAGGCAGACAGAAACAGAGGAGGGTGGGGGGGAGGCGGTGGACGGAGGGAGGGAGGGAGGGAGGGAGGAAAAGGGAATGTGCTGGTTCCACTATGAGTTTTGTAATCTATCACAAGGCAGTAACACAAGGGCTAAATAGGGTAGACACAAGCAGAGAGTGAGAGAGAGAGAGAGAGAGAGAGAGAGAGAGAGAGAGAGAGAGAGAGAGGGCTGGGAAAGAAGGAAAGAATTATGGGGCCTCGAGACCAATGGATCAATACCATATCTACTTATACAAGCTGATCAATAAACCCCCTCCCGACAAACTGCACAGAATACTTGCAGGTATGATGCGGAATTTGTAACCTTCTCGTAACTTTCTTTGATCCAGAGGTAAAGAGAATGAAACTGGATCCCCTCCCTCCCACGCACCGACACACTCCTCTATAGAAATGTGTGTTTGTGCGTGAGAGGATGAGAGGCAAAAATGGCAACAATAGCAATACAAGTAGCTGTAGTGAGGTGTTGTACTGTTTTGCTGAGGTTACAGTTGTAGTAGCGGTGACAGACATGGCTTTATAAGTCTGTATCAGTTTACACAAGGAAGTGCAGAAATTTCCAGGTGCTTTGTTTTCTCACAACACCTCCTCCTTGTTGTCTTGCTTTAAGGGGATCTAAATTTGTCATGATCTGTTGTTGGCCGTAAGAGACGAGCCTCTGCAGTTTTGTTTTTTTTCTTTGTTTTTTTTTCTTTTTCTGTTGTGTTTCTTCTCATAAATGTAATCAAAACACACCCAACAATTTTAATTTTTCTATCGCTGTTCCATCTGAGTTTTCCCTTGGACATACAGTACACAAATTACTGAAAGAAGTACACGATCAACACAGTTACTTACATCAGGCAAAGGGTTAGGGAGGAGAAGAGGGCTGGATGATTGGCAGCTGATTTCAGAGACGACATAGACAATACAAACTAATGTCTATGAAAGACAGTGTTTCCCCACCTAGTGCAATGAGGCACGTGTAGTACACACACATACAATCTCACACACACGCACACACACACACACACACGCAGACACACACACACACAAAATGGCTCCTTGTAAAGACAAGACAGAAGACACGTTTGGCTCCGAGACGAGCTTTTCAGTCTGTGGATGCCGGGATTCGGGGAGTGAGGGAGGCAAAGACGGAAAAAAAGACGAGGGAGGTGGTGAGCACGGGAACGTGTCACACACAAGGTCACAGTGACACACACAGGCATACACACACACACAGACGCGCACAAATACAAAACAAACACACCCACAAACACAGAAACACACACTAGTAAAAGCAACACGAACGTGTGTGTCCTTCTAGAGTCTTGTCAGGGACATGATATGGACTCGGAGAAAACAATTTTGTCCATTGAAGCTCGACAGTGACTTCTTGAGAAATAAAATACAAAGTCCTGGAATGATAGAAAAATAAAATAGAGTGGTGATATCCGTCCCTGTGGGATACATCCTCCAGTGAGTGCACTCCAAACAGATGCTGGTCCAACAATAAACCCAGGTTTCATTCAACTTGCTCAGTCCTGTGGTAAGAAAAGTCTGGCGGTTTGGCCTGAAAGCCGGAGACATTCAGATAGTTCATGTCTCTCAGATGCTCACACTGTCTCATCCTCAGTGGACTGGAAAATAAGTAATATGAATGAACTCCATTCCTGGTGGCTGCGTGTGTGTTTACTGTATCACAGAAATGACAGGAAAATAATTTTAAAAATACTAATGAGCACCATGAGGACGGACAAAAAGCATGAGGAAGAGGGACACATTTCAAGGTTGCGTAACATGCTTAGACCAATGAGTCTGTCCTCATTTTTCGCTCCTCTGACATCAGTAAAGACCACCGGGCGCTCCGTCGTCCATCCTCTGGGGAAAATGAGCAAGTTAGCTCTGAAACCAGAGGGTGCGGACCCTGGAGACGGTGTCCAAAATGGCTGGGAGAATCCACCAGAGATGTTTTGTCCTGCTAAAGTATTACGTGAGATGTTTTCCTATACAGTACGGCAAATACTGTACACCAATGTTGCAAAGAAAAATATTGACAGGGATTTTCTTCTTTTATAGTCTGTACAAGGGCATGAACCTTTGGTCCTGGTTGAAATGACCATTCTATGATGGCTTTCTTTTTTTCTTTTTTGTTTTCAAGAGAGAAAAGTTTGTCACATCACACGCCTTCTAGATGAAATACTACTATAATCTGAAGCACACATGAACTACGCACATACTACAAACTCAGTATTTGTGTATTTATGTGTGTGTGTGTGTGTGAGAGACAGAGTGTGTGCGTTTCCTTGCTTGATCCCAAATTTACACCTGATATCAGTCCTACAGTACTGTTTAATGTCCGCATGTGTTTGTAAATGTGTAGTCTGATGCTCAAAGTGTAGCTTGTGATGGATGTTGTTGATTTTTTTTTTTTTTTTTTTTTGCCCCCCGGCTTGGTAAAGACAGCGCAGGAGTTGAAGGATTCATTAGCAGGAGCAAAACGGCACTAGCAGTTGGACACTAGCACTGTCTCCATGTCTCTCTGTCTTTAATGGAGAGAATTATTCACAGATGAGAGGAAAGAAAGGAAAGTCTGGAGCTGTAGAGATGATAATGACCTGAGGAAAGAGGGAATAAGGGAGAAGAGGCAGATTAAGCACGAGAGAGACAGTGGGGGGGGGCGAGAGAATATATAAACAGCATGCAGTACTGTAAGTATGAGGGGAGGAGGGGGAGAAGCATTACATAACCCATAACATCTAGATTATACAGATGCTCCTGCCTTAGAGCTCCTACATCTGACAGCTCCACAGCCTCCACTTTATCACACACTCACAGTTAGGTCATGCTTTTAAAGACTTGACTGGTTCTCTTGTGTAAATCTGGCTGGAGAGCATCTGCCGCACGGTACACGGATGTGTGCTTAAGATTCCAATAAAGTGCGTACGTTTTTACGAGCAGAAACCGGGCAGGCGTTGGATTGTTTGTAGAATACAAATACAGCACAATACGCCAAAGACTAGAGAGCAACAGTGCGTTCAAAACCATGCTGTTGGAAAAGATGGAGGAGATGCTTACAGTTTTAATCGGAGTGGGGACTGTCCACCACGATGTGCGGCTTAGGGGAGGATGCTGGAGCAGGCTTCGACACAAATGTACCAATCGCTTTTTCCTGCAAGAGAGGAGACATTTTTGCTTCGTTTAATTTTGCATGACAAAAACAACAACCTTTTCATGCATTTAGCTAGAACAAAAAACACTTTCAGCAGTGCACAGCAGTAACACCAACACTACCATTACTACTACCTACATGTGCATGGTAGTGAAAAAGCATGTTAACTCATGCACATCCTCATGTCTGTGTGTTAAATCTGAGCCAGCAGGCAATTAACTGGGCATAAAGACCGGGAATGTAGTGAAACAGCGAACATGGCTCAGTGCCATGTGTAACATTTCATTTTCACGTGCAACATTTTGTTCACATGTGTGATGTTTCACTTTTATGTACAACACTATCAATGTAAAGTGCAATATTTCATTTTCATCTCATTTTTCAGGTGCAATATTTAATTATCATGTATAATATTACTCATTAGCTCATTTGAATGTCCTCATTACTTTGTACTATTATACTCTAGCCTTATTTTAGCTTGCTTACTTTATTTTTGGAATGTATCTTACTTGCATCTCATTGTTTTTCTTATGTAACGTAATATAATGCTTTTTTTTTTCTTGGAGCAATATCTGGCACAAGGATTTCCTTGAGATTAATGACGTTTTAGCTCATCTTAAAAACAATAAAATTCAGACAAGTCAGGCTTCTCTATACATAAGTTTGCATTATATGTTGTTTCTTTAACCCATTCATAGCTTCATTTTAACCTTCTAGACATGGAAGTAGCTTCAATCTTCTCATCTATTTTCAAGAACAACAACAAAAAAACATAATTGCTAAAATCTTGAACTAGTTCTTTAAATACAGTTTGAATATGTTTGCAGTATCCTCCAATATTTCGGAGGTAAATATTGTATTTAGAATTTTATTGCTGCTATAGCTAGTAATTACCTTTCTGTGATTAAAGTTGGACTTGCAAATCATATAATTGACTTTTGACATATGATGCAATGGTGCAGATTAATTTCCAAACAACAGTATATAAAGTAATTAAAAGTTGTCCCTCCTAATGACACATCCTGCATATTAAGTGCATTGAAATTCATAATTACATACATGGGGCTTTTACTCATAGTGGAATAAATAGTTGTTCCATCACTGCTACTACTTCTACTGTTACTGTACCGTTGCTTCCATCATTACTGCTGTTCCCTCTGCTACCACTACTTCGAATGCTAATCATCATAGGATAAAAATCGTTTTGACTGCAGTGCTCAGTGCCAACAGAAAAATTGGAACGTAGTGTAATGTGGTCACAGTTGGGCCACATGGCTGCACACACACATACAGTCACGAACACACATATGATCATATGCTCATTACCTCCACAAGCTGATGCCAGTGCTCTATTGGTTTGCGTGGATTGGCCAGCATAGCTGCCCAGTGTTCCCTCCCTGGACCGTCAGCATCGCTGCCCACACGACACATCCCTATAACCTCATTATGACCAATGCTGACACGCAGCAAAGGCATGGCGGGAAGGAAGCAAGGACGAGGGAGACGGAGGGAGAGAAAAAGCAGACAGTCCGAAAAAGGAAGGGGGTGGAGAGAGGGATATAAAAAAACGGAGAGAGAGAGACAGGGCTTGTAAGAAACAGTCTCATTTATCAACCTTGAGTACTGGGAAAAGAGTACAGCAGTGGAGGAAGGATATTGAATAGCAGCTCACAAATACACACAGCCCAGTATAAAAGCCTGATGTCAGTGGGGAAGCGGGCACGAGTACAAACATACAAAAACACACACCTATAGAGATGCCAAATGCAGGGCAGACTACATAATAGGGAGGCGCTGCATTTATACACAAACACATCAACCAGCCAAGTGTTGCTGCAAGCGGCAGACAGACAAACACTGGCAGGGTCACACGTCTTCCTTCACCATTAGCATAAATCATGCCTATTCATGAGGTGCCTGTCTATGTAAAACAGGGAACATCCACCAGGAGGCGGACTCATGAGAGGGTCCTCATCGTGTTCAACACAGCCGCAACACCATCAAAAATGTGACGACCCGAAAACAACATCACACTGTATGCGGGAAAACACACGTTCAATAAGCAGCTCCTTCACAGTACTGATCGGTTTGATCTTAAAGCCCTCGGGACATGCTAGCATATAATATAATAAAATATAACACCCCAACCCACTCACCAGTCATAGTCCATCACTGCAATGATGATGGATACACTTTCTATGTTTTCATTGGGAATGTCAAACACCAGCGCCTCGTTGTACGTGGGGTTCAGTGTGTTCTTCTTAATGGAGGTCTTCCTCTTTTTTAGCCTTCGGCCGTCACATATCAGCGATGCCTTCACGTACGGGTCTGAAGCAGAGACAGAAAGATGGAGAAAGAGAAGAAGAGTGAGAGAAAAACAAGGCAGACGAGAAGGAAAACAAGCGAGTAGCAGAAAAAGTGAAAAAAAGGGGGATTTTGGATGAGAACCAGCAAAGAAGAGAGAGAGCGAGACACAAAAACAGGAGGGAGGAAGCAGAGAGAATAAGATAAGGGGTGACTCCTGCGAACGCTGATAGGTATTATGTTCACAGGTATCCGCATCTATAACACATAAAAGGCATGAAAATCAAGTCACCTTGGCAAAGCTGGATTAAGAACACAAAGGGAGAAAAAGCAGCACAGGTTGAATCGCTCCAGTTACCCATTCAACATGTGCAGCTCGGTGACAGCAGCCAGCAGAAAACACACCCACGACTCAGTCTTTATGCTGCATTTAAGCATCTTTCAGGCGCTGCATCACGCTGGGATCACTGTGGCAATAATAACAGCGTGTGGTCATTATCATTCCAGATCCCATTTAATCGCAGGGCATTGCCGATGCAGTCATCAAGTCTTTAAGTGAAGGATGGTATAAAATAAAATCTCTTTGTAATGTAATGCGATATTTGTTAATTAAATATTAGCATTAGCACCGAGTGTGATTTGCAGACTTGCTGAAGCTTCACCTGCAGCTGATTTTACTGATGACAAAACATACTGAAAAACTGAAAAATTCCTTTCTGCTAATGTTTTGGTGGCTTTTCTTGCAAGTGAGGGTAACAGTAGTGATAATGAGAGTCCGATTCCTTATCCCTCAGGCAACATACTGCCTCTTGCGGCTGGAGAAAACTGCTTCTTTTGCTGCTAAATGGCGTAAAACTGGCACCATGTTTCCTAGTGATGTCCACATATAAGAGAAGTATTGCTACATGGCTTCATGGCAAATTATATGTGTGGCCGGTTATCACTCAAAATAATGTATAAACCTAAAAGAACTCAGGAAGCGGCATCAATCACCAGCAGCGTCGTTAAAGCTGTTTTCTGTCACATTTTTCCTGCAAATGAGTTTCCAGCCCGACCGCTTGCTGCAGGTCTGATGTGTGCGAGTGTGTTAATCCTTTACCTGAGAAACCAGTCAGGTCCATGGCTTTGAGGTTGGTGGCCTTGATGACTGTAGCGGTGAGCCTGCCTGCAGTGGGCAGGTAACACAGCGAGAAATTAAGCTCCCCGAGATCAGCCTTCTCCTGTAGGTCACCACATACACACAAACGGGGATCAGAAGTGGAGCTGGGACGCTGCGATCACACACACATGACATCAGACAGAGAGACAGCTCGGAAAAACACTAACTGACAGACATCCTTTGGCTTGCTATGATTGTCCGTGGCCTGAAAAGAGCTACATCTGTGACTGACGGTGGGTGACAGCAGGCGTCCTAATGTGGACGGGCAGAGTGTTTAGACGGAGGGGAAGTGCCGTCACTGTAAATGAATCATATGCCAATCTGTCGAAGTCCCCGAGTGCAGGAAAGTGTTAAGTAGAGGCGATGATTCTCCAGGCTTTTTATATCTCCCCCTCCACTCCCATCCACTGATCTTCTCGCTGCCTGTGGTCTCAGTGGCACCGCAGTAATGACACTGGCGGTATTCAGGTCACACTGTGGTGTGATGACTCCTTAGTGGCTTTGAGGCTCACTAATCAATACTTCCCAAAGTGAAACACCGAAAAGCACTGAGACGCTGATGCTTTAAACTTATTTAATAAATTAAACAGCCATGCCAAAATTTTTTAAGACTTTGCTCTATCTAATTTGCTAATAGCCTTCTATGAATATTTCATATAAATCTACTTGGACGCTGCCTAATGTAAAGTTTGGATGTGGCTGCAGTGCCTTTTCCAGTAATCTATCTGGACCCTCCTGAGCTGGTTCTTCCCTTTACCAGACTCTGAATTAATCTATACTGCAGGCAATTTCCAGTCTGGGCAACTTCTGTGCATCTTCCTTTTATACCAGTACAATCTTCAGACACCAGATGACAATGAACATGTTTCCTTGAGTCTTATGAGAGAAAAGAAATATTACAGTAATCTGAAAGAAAATTAATCTGATGGGTGGGTTAGTCTTGGTCGTTTAAATGATTCTGACATACTTTGATAATAATCTCAAATTTTTGTATCAACCTGATGCTTTGCTTTGATTTGATTTTACAGATCTAGAAATGTCCAGTTTTATTGTGGAAACCTAAAAACAGCCTTTAAAATAATGAACACCAACAATTTCTACATGTGTGAAGCCTGGAAAAGAATCTCAAGTAACTGTGTCACTGACAGAATAAAATTAAATGACCTTCTAGAAGTGCCAGAGATTGGAATTCCAAACACATGAATTCAGATAGATAGTTTTCAAGGTAAATTTATGTTTCATTTTCAGTGAGTTAGAACCCAAATTATTATGTAAGTAGTTGCTTGCAAGATTGCAACTATTAGAGCTTTCCTTTGCTTCAGTATTCACATTTGTTGCTACAGGATGTGGTTAACAGACTCTTAAACACAGAAAAGTCTGCACTTTATTTACATCTGTAGTTGTAGTACATTTTCTGTTTTTGTGAAGTGAACATAAATTATATTATACAAGGGCATACAGTAATTCTGTAATATTGCACATATGAATGTATATTATGGCACCAAAGTTCCAGGTACTTCAGAAGATTTGTATTCAAGGGAGGCATCTAATCTGTTCCAATTTCATTCTGCAGCAGCTCAATGTGCCCGAATACAACCGGAGTCATGTAGAACTACTTTCAGGAACAAAAAAGAACAAGACGTCCTGCAACAGATGTTCTGGGCCCCACAGAGCTCTGATCTGAACATCGCAGAGTCAGTCTGGGATTATATTAAGACACAGAAGCACCTGAGACAGACCGAATCCACAGAAGAACTGTGACAAATCCTCTAAATGTTGAACAACCTGCCTGGAGAATTGGTGCAGTTTTACAGGCACAGGATGGTCACATCAAATATTTTCTGTTTACTGCACTTTATGGGCTAGTTTGCGAAAAAATATTCATGATTTTGCTTTTGAATGCATTTGACTTTCAGTGTCTAACACTTTATCACAGCAATATTTATGTATATACATATGGAAATATTTAGTGTTTCCGCTATTTGATTTAATTTTTAAGTTGTTTTCTCTTTCTTCCAAGCTACAACTCAGATTTATTTTCAGAACTTCATGAGATATATTCCTGCTTGAGATCTCAGATTGAAACTGTCACTTGTGTCATGTTTGATCTGCTCTTGTTCGGGTGCATTTATCATTAGATTTGGCCCATAATTTCTACCTGAAATGGTCCAAAATCACCAGAAGGCTCATTTAAATTTCAGATAATCTAATCTGCAGTGGACATCTCCTCCAAATGAATGTGGCTACTTGGGGTTATTTCTCACCGCAGTGCCCTCCACGATGTCCCTCCAGACGGGTTTGTCCCCGCTGCCCTCGCTGAAGTCCAGCAGGTTGTCCACCACTACCTGGCCGATCAGGTCGTGTCTGGAGAAGCGGTCGAAGTCATACACAGAAAAATGCAGCTTCCTGGAATGTAGCTCATTCAGCGGCACGCCAAACTGGAACGTCTCGTTGAACACTGGGTTTAAGGTCTTTCTGTGGACCTGAGAGGGACACAGAATGTATGGGAAGGTTTTAGATCGTAGCTGGCAAGTTATAGGTTTAATACATGGAAATACATAGTGGGCAAATAAAACTGTGTTATTACAGGGAATGAGGGAGTAACTATAGACTACAACGTGTGTTTTACAGCCCACATACCCCAACTAGACTAGACTATCATGCACGTTTGCTTTCTCCTTATAATATACATCACTGAAAGGTAACGGGTATTACTTCAGTTGGAATTACAAAAAAAAACCCTCCCTTAAAAAACAACAACAAAAAAAATAGAGGAAATCTCAAACTCCTTGCCACAGTATTCCTTGTACTTTATGTTTGTGAGTGAAAACATATGTATCTGGCTCCTTGACAGTTTGTGACCTGATGATTTTGCAGCACATTAAAGCCTATTTTCTTCTCAGTTTTGACCATCTGATGGCTCTCAGTGGATTCTGAAACTGAAATATTGTTCCTCAGTGCTGTATGAGTCCTGTGCATATGCAAATAATGTACACACATAACGATTTCATAGCTGCAGCTACAGGGGTATCAACTGCTTTACAGGGCTTTGTTTTCTTCCCCAGAAACAGAAAAAAAGGCAATTATAATAATAAAAATAGGTTCTCAATGCTAATTTTGGTTTTATATTGGAACTTTGTTGTATTTTTCTTTTAATACTTCATCATTTTAAGATATTTTTTGCCATAACTCTTTTCATTGCTGTGTCAATGCTCTGAATTCATTCCCTGCCCTGTTACTAATAAATAATATTACTGTATTCTGCTATTTTAAAATACAGTTAAGCCAAAAGTTATTTGTAACCAAGTTTTGATTTATGATGAATTCTTTGTTGGGCAGCAGGTTTTTCCTGGCTAGAAACGACATAAACAAGTTACAAAAAATGCTAAGACATTGTGATAGACATGCTAATGTTAGTAAAGATGTAAAAACAAAACACAACAAACATGCAAACATTCATCACTGACATCTTTTTTGCCACTTCATTTCCAGCCAGAAGAAGTCTATTGGTCAAATAAAAGTTCACTATAAATCTAAATTTATCAAATAATAATAGAGTTTTTTTACTCTCTTATTCCTAATTCTCTTCTCTGCTTCCTTTCATATTTGTCTCTACATGAGCCGCAGTATTAATGCAGTGCATATGTTGAGTAACTACACAGTAATTTGTATGCTGTAATCTGCAGTGTTGCCCTTTAATATAACAAGTAATTTCATATTTGAGTCTCTCCCTCATTATTGCATTCCAGTCACAGACATGAGCCAAGGTTTTCTCACGGATAAATTCAGGAAACCCAGCAGGTAGATTGACAACAGTTAATGCTGTTTTGAAGTCGCATCCAGAATCCTCAAGAAATCTTACACTTTTTATTGCTATGAAAAACTAATCTGCTGCAAAGTAGAAAACATTTTCAGCCTGGTTTAAACAAATTGCAAACTCTATTTCTTCGACCAAACAAACAGGGTATTTTTTCAGGAGCTTTTTATTTTTTTGGATTTGAGTTTCAGCAGTGATGTTTTATCTTTCTTCTTTATTTTTGTTTTCGTTGCTTTTTTGCCCGTTTTCTGCTCCTGCAGAACCACCCCGCTCATTTCCAGTTTTATCCTCAAAGAAACTGGAAACATAAAAGGCATCAATACCAGCAAATCTACGAGCTACCAGAAACTTGTTGACAGTCTGAGAGCTTTGATTAACTGCCTACTGGATGAATCACATTGTGCTGGAAACAGCAAAGCAGACATCATTACATGGAAATGTCATAGAAATTGATCCACATTATTTCCAAAACAAGACATATCAGGACACACAATAGCATTACAGAGTGGTTTGATTAATAGTGTGGCAAACCTGCTGAAGTGTCCTTGGGCAACGTAATTAACCTCTAACACACTGGCTGACCTTGTTCCTTCGCCAGAGGGAGAAAAGTGAATTTCTGTCTTTTCCTTCGGGACCAAAGATCAAATCAAACTCGCTGAAATGAAATCAAGACCTAAAACTAAATTTGAAATTTTGTCCTGGAACATGCAAGAGGTCCAGAAGTTCTCTCTTTTAACTGTTTTTGACATATTTTCAATGTATAACTACGTTTACGTCAGCTCACCTCTAGAGTTTTGAATATTATGCAAAAGTTGAAGAATTCAGTCGGATGGAAAGTAAGTAAAGTAAACTGTGGACATCATTTGCAAATTTGTTTTCAACCTCATTCAATGTCCAACACGAAACTGTACTATTTGATGATCTATTGGTGAATTTTATTTGCTATGAAAGCAATTTCTATCAATCCTGTCATGCACTAAAGCAGGTGATAATTAAAATGTGACACACACACGATTTTTACGAATCCAACTTTTGTCCCTGCATGAGTGGCTCTGTCACTCCAGCTTATTAGCACTTGATGATTACTTGTTAGCTTTGGATTAAATGTGCGACTGATGGAGGCAAGTTATAGAAACCTCCAACACGAGCCCCGGCATCTACGCTCGCTTGATGTCTGTTTCTCTTTTGAAATTACTTGCAGGGATAAAAGCAGTGCAAGATATGAGTGGCGTAAAAATTCAATTGATTGAAATTAAACAATCACCTACACTCCAAACAAAAGAGGAGCCGTATTATGCAAATGACTCAAGCATTCATTCTTTTCAGTGGCTGAAGGGGCTTTTGTGATATGCAGTCGCACAAAAGAGGAAACCAAAGGGGAGAAATTTCCAACTGGTACAGCTTCATTGTCACTGAAAGCTTACTTTTACACTTTTCCAGCTCTGTACTCAATTCTGACCCTTTTAAAGCTTAGAATTTCTCTCAGTTTCATCCAAATACTGTACAAAAGTACTGGCGATATTTATGGATATAACACAGAAATATAACTCACACTTGTAAGGCCTCTGAGCTCATAAGTCTTCAGCTTCTCCACAGAGAATAAATTAGGATAGAGCAGGTTTTTTCAAGGGCTAAGGGTACGTTTCCTGGTACAGAACGTCCCGAAATGTACTCAAATATTGACTCAGCTGTCCTCCAACACCAGAATAACACACAGGAGTTGAGTAGCAGTGCCCTGTAATAGTCTGGAGCGCATTATCCTGAATAAATTATGCCCCAGATTAGATTAGATTACATTAGTGAAATTGTAATGATTCTCCACGAGGAGGCCGGGCCATCAGAGCAGCAGGAAACAGGCAGAAAGCAAACAGAAACATCGAGGGCATTCTTCATTTTGCGCTCATTTCAACAACATTAAGAGTGCGGTTTTCCACTTGAGGGTACAGGTGTGTGTGCTGAGAGTGGGAGGCACCTTGGTCTGGAATTTCTTCTTCCTGTCTGGCAGTAGGTAAATCTTCACGTACGGGTCGGAGAAGCCGTTGGCGTCCTTCGCTGGCAGGTCCAAAGCTTTCAGTATCTTCACCACCAGCTGCTCCGTACTGAGACGGAACACACAAACAGAAACCCCCATTAGATTTCTACGTTGTTGCAAGAAGGCATAAAGCCAGGGGTCGCACAAATTTACACAAAAATTCTTCGAGACAGACGAGATCAGCCCACACACACACACACACACACACGCACACACTTACATCACCTGCGCAGAGTTTGCACACACATAATAACGTGGGAGGTTGTGTGTCTCTGGAGTAGCCAGAATAGCACGTGTGTGTGTGTGTTTAGGTGTGTGTGTTTAGGTGTGTGTGTGTGTGTGTGTGTGTTGTCCCTGCAGTTGTATCAGGGCAGCAGTCTCAGCGAAGTGAAGCGTAAGCACAGTGAGCACAGATGTACAGCCGGTGAGACAGAGTCTGTCCGAAGCTGAGCTCATTAATTACCTTTAACACAGTAGCCTTTATTCTCTAGTCACTTGGGTCAAATATACAGAGCTGTGGGTGCACAGAAGCAGAAAGGACGACTGAGTAATAGTCCTAATATAACTGTTTCATGCTAATATTGCTCATGTATCATGTTGCTAATTTGTCAGGCACAAATGCTTCCAATTTGCTGATTTCAGCTTCTCAAATGTGAGGAATGGCAGCTTTTCATTCATACATATGTATAATAGCAAATTTCTTATCTTTGCTTTTGGACTGTATCTCTGACAAAACAGGCCATTTCAAGGCTCCATCTTTGAAAAACGGTGCACTTTTATACGATTTCATAGACAGGTAATCCTAGAAAATAACATGACTAAATAATAATTAGCAGCTGCAGCCATACAGGAGAGATACATTCAAAATACACACAAAAAATATAAGCCATGCAAGCATTGGGCTGTCAGTGCCATCAGTGTTTAAACATTTATTAAACCGATTGCATATTTTTTGTACATTTCAATCAATACTGCACTGATTATCTCAGCCAGCAGTTCCCAGATTAGTAGCTGCAGCTCAGCAAGAGGTCCTGAGATGAATCTAAAGAGGTTTCAAATGGTAAAACAAAGTACTGCTAACAATAAATGTGCCTATTTTGGGATTTCCATTGAATGTTTGATGCTTTGTCCTTTAAAATATTACAAAGTTTTGCTTCTTAAGGGATCTAAAATTACTGGGACAAAACAATCTGCAGCCTGTTTGATCGACCACATAGGAGGCATGGCTTTATATTACAGGGCTGTTTAGGTGTAGGAACCGCTGGTCTAAAGAAAATGTCCTTCAGGTAAATTGATTATAATGGAGCATTTCAAATTGATTTTAAGTGCAGTACAAATGATATATATTTTATTTTTCTTATTATTTTATCTGTAATTGAGCCGTAAACAAAAGTATAGCTCACATATCAAAATTCAAAAGACAAGTTTCATGTGGCATCACTCCCAAATTGATTAAAAGGTATTTTATCATAGCAAATAAATCTATCAGTTGAAGCCCTTTACTTAAAAACAGCACAGCAAGACAAGCTTTACTTTCAGTTATAACAATAATATCCATAAAAGGCTGTAACTAACTATTATTTCCATTATTTTCTTGATTAATTTAAACATAAGTCAATTTTTTCCTTGAGTATACATATATCTTACTTTGTTCCACAATTAGACATGAAGATGTTCAGCTTATTATGATATAAAGCAGAATAAATTGACAAATATTTAATTTTGTGAAGCTGCACTAATGAATATTTTGGGACTTTTGCTTAGTAAACAACTCAAACAATGAATCAGATTATTGCTGGTTATTTCATACTATCCAAATAATCAATTAATTGCCTCATCTCTACAACAAATTTGACTAATCTATATAATAATTTATGCAAGCCTAAAAATTACAGATTGTTGCTTTAGAATCACAAGCTCACAGTGCTATTTACTTAAAATGCCAAACTGGCAAGAATATTGCACTCCCCATATATGTTGTCTGATATTTCCAGGCATAAACATATTTAAAGGGAACAAAAATAAGTGAGAACTTGAACTCTCAGCAGCTTTTGGCCTGAAAACAGCATTACTGGCCCTTAAATATCAACCAACCATGCAGAGTCACACTCACAAATGCACATGTAAGCAGTGTAGCTGGACTCTAAGTTATGCTTTGTCACGCACACAAACATGCAAGCATGCAACGCACACATGAACAGGCGGATGCACACGCCTGTACGTCTGAACACTCCATCACAGTGTCATGGCTGCATTTCCCACGCCGCTTAATATGTATTTAATTACCAGATGAAGATGAAGACGGCTCGGAGGCCTTTAATCAGACCTCGTTAGACTGTGTCTCCCCGTGTTAAGCAGTGTGTCAGCACTTAATTAGCTGCTTTAGGAGGAACATCGTGAACTTGGGGATGAGGAAGGATCCGCAGGGCAAATACCAACAGTAACCCCAGAAGCTATAACGTCTTCTGTCCGTGTGCACCGATCACACAGACGACACGCTTGTTGGCAGCACAGCCGTGGTCAATCCGAACACGTGTTTACCTCTGAATCACATCCAATTAAGGTGATCAGATAAACACGCCGACTCCGCAATCACATCAAATCAGGGACAGGATGCAGACGGTAAACTGCATTTCCAGGCAAATAAGTATTTCAGCAGGAAAGGCCCTGACTAATTTAAATATGTATCTAATCTTTGTTTAATCCAGTATAATTTTGTGATTTGCTGGTGGTGGAGGCTCTGCAGTCACCACGACAAACGGCGCCGCTCAGATGTACAATAACTGGAAGTGACAGGAAGCTTGTGCACCAACAAAACCCAAAAAATTCCTCTCCCTGATCCTGATGAATTTTCTTGTATTTGTTATTTAGTACAGAGATGGTGCTGCAGGTTTTTTTCTTTCCTGCACTCACGTGTCTTATTACAGAACAAGACATGAGCCTGGACCAAAACCCAGGTTTTAACACAATCCCCGAGGCATGCTGCAGAGAATATACCTATTACTGCTGGAACAGAGAGCGAAATTCACGGCCTTATTCCTGGCAGACAATGCCCGAAAGCTAGCTGTTATTCCCACAGAGGAAATGTGTCAGCTTTTAATGGGATTGTCAATAGAAATGCCTTTCCCAGAGGATCTGAGGAAGATTGACATTGTTGTTTGGACTGTTACGCTCCAAACAGCAGGTTTCACACATTAACATACCAATCTTATCAACAGTCTCAACAACGTGTGTCTATCTACACACATGCTTGTTGTCTCCAACCTTTATTCTCCATTCTCCAGTCACTTCCTCTCACTCCTCTGGCTGAAACAGTTTCCCTCCAGTGTAATGACAGGCGACTAGGGAATGACATAAATTATCTGGCGGCCTTATAAATGGGCAAAAGTGACACATGAATAGCTTTCATCATTACCCTCCCTCTCCGTCCAGCTCCCTTTGCTAATTCCCTGTATCTGTAACTTCCACTGTAACACAGTCTGGTGTTATTATGTGTTGACAGGGCTGCTGTTTAAAGTGGCTCGCCATATATAATTCATGACTGGAACGGCCTCTCTCTCCCTTTCTTTTCTGACCATCAGCACTTTCGCCCGTTGTAATGTTTCTACATGTCAGGGCAGGCAGAAATGGGGACCGCCAGCTGGGCGACAGACAGAGAGCCGTACGCTCCTCCAACACCCCACCAGCATCCCGACTTCCACTCAGATTCATGCACAATCTCCAATCCCTCAGTCCTCACAGCATGGCACCCACCAATTACTTCGTCAGACCCAAAATCCTCCAGCAGAGAACATTCAACTGAGCACCGTCCAAGGAGCAAAAGTAACTACAGAAATCTGTGCCACAAACATCATAAGAGACACACTAACCTATTTTTTACCTATTAACATTTAAGCATTATTGTAAAAAAAACCAAATGAGCTCACAGTTGAGGCAGAAACTCTCACATCTCATGCCAGTGGTATGTTTAGCTTCTGTTTTTCAGAATGAGGATAAACCCAGTTCTTGCCATCACAAACTCAATTTTCTACTTCAGTTGAAGGTTTTCTTTTTGTGTCTACTGAAGAGGATAAACACGCTAGAAGATATTTTCCCAAGAAGCACCCCTCTCTCTGTTCAGAGCCATAAAGAAATCCAGCAAACCAGTGTCTGTTTGCAGCCCTCTGACTTAAGTGTTTGAAGAACTTCACAACCGCCGCTGCGATCAAAGTGGTGCAGAAACAGACGCATCAACATTCACCGGAGCCAAACTACAGGGTGGCAGTCCCACCCAGCGCTTGATATTCAAACAATGTTTAGGTCTTGTTTTTGAGGTTTAAATTTTCCACATGGTGCAATGTTACATCAAAAGCATTCGCAAAATGCTAAATGTATTTCCTTTCAACTATTTTATAGGAGTTTCTCTATGAATGGAAGTTACTCCACTGTGTAATTTATATAATGGTATGCGTTCATATTGTAAGGAGGTTTTTAGTGACACTTTACAGTATACAGAATTTAGATTTGAAAAAAAATCCTGCTCCTATTGGAGAAGGAGGATAGAATAGACAAATTTTGCGTCTTTTATAAGTGTGGTTGCCATGAGGCTGTTTTCCACTGGAGGAACTTTCAGGTCCTTTTAAGGCAGCAAAAACCTTTGTGCAGCTCCAACTGCAAGTAGCTGCCCTGTGGAAGTTCTTTCAGGAACATTTTTGGAGAAGAAGAAGTACCTACACCTGTATAGCTACTACTGTGCGAGTCTCAACACTGATTGGTTAATCTAAGAGAAGACGAATGTTGATTGGTTAAACTCAGCAAAGACAACAAAAGCCTTTTTTTTATATCCTTGTCATTTAGAAATCTTCTCCTTTTTAACACTTTTAATGTAAAACGTAAAAATGTTGTTTTGGATTGCTTAAAGTTGTCATCACAGTCGAAGCTGTTGGATTCTACACTGCGATGGAAACAGAAGGGCTCAAAGTGCTGAAAACAGGGCCAGCAAAGATTTCTGCCATGAATTCTTGCGGTGGAAAGTCTCCTAGGATCTCTGTACTGTCCTCAGCTTCTCTTTTGTTCTCGCTTGTGTTTCTTAGAGCATTTCTAATCCCACTGTCTCCTGTCTTTCCCCTGTCCTCCCAGTATCTTCCCCCTCACCGGTTCTGTCAACCCGTACACCTCCTTTGGTTAAAGTTCCCGAGTCTCATGTCATTTTTGTTGTCATTTCCCATATCATTTTGTTTTCACCTTCCTTGTGTGACTTTGGTTATTTTACGTCCTGCGTATTCCCTCTACTGTGACTGTCTCTTTGTCCCTGATGGTTTTCACCTGCATCTCATTACCTCCCTTGTGTATTCACTCCATGCCTTTTTTTCCCAAATCCCGTGATCAGGTCATCCGTGTTTAGTTGCCTGTGTTCCCTAGCCTGTTTCTTGCCCAGTGATTTCCTCTTGTTTCTCTTTACTTCTTTGGATTATTTCCTTGGACTTCATCTAACCTGCTTCCTGAGGTTTTTGTTACCTCAACCTGCCAGCCTTGTGTCCTTCATTTAGGTTTTCTACCAACAGAAACCATAGGCTTATCTCATGGTTCTATTTTGAGCCTCCTCCTTTCCTCTGTCCTCCTGCCTGTGACCCGGAAATCGATCTTAGTACGCCATCTTAAAGGATATCTCAATTCCTAAAATGCATCTCGAGGAAGGAGGAAGGTTGTTGGAGGAGCTAGGGGTGAGGATGCACAGTTTTGTGGGTGTCTTTTCAGCGCCCATTATGTATAAAGAGGTATGACACAGTGGAAAATATACAAACCATGTCAGGAGCAGCACTGACAAATATTTGTAATAAATAAACTTTTTAAATTAAGAGATGTCGCTTTATATTTTTACAGTATTCTCACGTGTGTCATTCCTCATTTATACTTCACGGCACAAGTATATGTGGTGTCGAATTCAAAACCCGATAAAATGCATGAGATCTATAAATTCTTGTCACATTCTGCCACACTGTGAGCAGAATTATGCGTAAACACACTCTGTAAGCCGTCGTGAACAATGTTGTGCTCAGAGATCATAAAATAAAGCAGTTGGCTGTAACAAAACAATGGACAGATGATGCAGCTGTGCTACACGTCATATTTAATTGACGAGGCTTTAAAACGACGCCTCCAAAGCAAAGATGTCTCATTTTGTTAAATGCCCGTTGCCTCGACTCTTTTCTCCTCGTGTCTCTGTCTTGCCTCCTCCGCTCACGTCTCTGAGAGGAGTCGAGGAGAGGAGTTTAGGATGCACAAACTGAGAAATGAGATGGAGGACATAAATGTACTAATGAGTGTGTTTTCATTAGTTTAATCGAGCCGCAGGATGTGCAGTTTTACAGACAGCAAATCAGTGAGGGGCCCAAATAGATGCTGTACACCTTTAGGCTAATTTGTTGGTGATGTAATAGCCTCCGTGTTTACAGTTAAACCTAAATGATTTATTAATTTTCCAGTTTTACATAAGACGACGCTGACAGAGTGAGCAGGTTGTTTTGGTGTAAACTCACTTGAAGGCGTAGCGCAGGAGGAAGCTGATCTTGCCGCAGTTGTCGCCCTGTTTGCCTTCGCCCTGGTCGCCTTTGGGTCTGTAGAGCTCCGGTTTGATCTGCCCGATACTGGTTACCTGTTCCTTCTCTTCTCCATGGAAATCAGGGCTGGAGAGCTGGTGAGTCATGGGCTTGGGCCTAAACAGACACATAAGAGCTCAGAGGGTGACTATCAAGCAAAGAGCACTGAACACACAAAAAAACAAGGCTGCTATGCAACAGTGTGATTCAGCGGCCCAATCAGAGATTCAGTTTAGCCTCAATTTTTAATTGCCTCAGAGTTTCCACACCTTTTGACAACAATATTTGTGGCTGCATTTGTGTTGGTGTTCTGTGAAAATCAGAAAATGTCAGCTTCATTTTATTCAAGACAAACTCTAGCATAGAATGGTTCAAAGCAAAGTCCAAGAGGCTTTGCTTTTACAGAAGTGTTCATTAGAGGAGAGCAAGATTAAAGGCAATGTTATATACCTAATATGATTTTTTTTCAGTGTTTACAAAAGCAGCATTTTACCAGGTAGAGGCCCTCTTCTAATAATGTACGTTTTTAATCAGTTCTGCTTTAATGATCACTAGCTGGAGGTAGAAGTTCACTCTGGGGATTGACTGATATGGGTTTTTGTTTTTTAGGGCCGATATCAATGCAGATTGTTAGTAATCAAGAAAGGCCAATATAATATTTGGAACTGATATACACCATTTTGTCAGGTACACCTGTTCAATTGCTTGTTCACACAAACAGCTAATCAGCCAATCACATGGCCATAAATCAATGCATTTAGGCATGTAGACATGGTCAAGACAACTTGCTGAAGTTCAAACCGTGCATCGCGATGGGGAAGAAAGGGGATTTAAGTGACTTTGAATGTGGCATGGCTGTTAGTGCCAGACGGACTGGTATGAGTATTTCAGAAACTGCTGATCTACTGGGATCTCCAAGGAATTACAGAGAAAGGTTTGAAAAAGAGAAAATATCCAGAAAGCGGCAGTTGTGTGGACAAAAATGCCTTGTTGCCTTGTTGATGTGAGAGGTCAGAGGAGAATGGGCAGACTGGTTCAAGATGATAGAGAGGCAACAGTAACTCATATAACCACTTGTAACAACCAAGGAATGCAGAATACCATCTCTCGCTTCAACCTTGAAGAAGATGGGCTACAACAGCAGATCACACCGGGCGCTATGACTTTATTTGATAAAATGATGTTTATTTACTGAGTTGATAATTCATATAACAGCGTTAATGTGAGATATTAACAAGTTAAATAAGAATGCTCTTTTATTTGAGTATTCACAGAAGTAATGAGTCAGCTGAACTTTGGGACTCCATTCCCCATGATGCTCGGGCTCAAGTAAGGGAATTTTGGGAAGTCAACAGCACGTACAGGCGCGGAAAAATGTTTAGTTTGTGCTAGTAGCAATTATACTGTGCCATGAGCTGAAGCTGCAGTTCCCTTTGTGTTCGTTAAAGCAGTTTACGAAACAGAAGTCCAGACTGATGTCTTTTTTTAAAGTCACTGTAGAAGCCACTACACCAGGTGCCACTCCTGACAGCAAGAACAGGAAACTGAAACTACAATTCACACAGGCTCACCAAAATTGGAAAACAGAAGACTAGAAAAACGTTGTCTGGTCTGATTAGTCTCGATTTCAGCCGCAACATTCAGATGGTCAGAATTTGGCGTAAACAACGTGAAAGCATGGATCCATCCTGCTTTGCATCAACGGTTCAGGCTACTGGTGGTGGTGTAATGGTGTGGGGGATAGTTTCTTGGCACACTTTGGGCCCCTTAGTATCAGTTGAGCATTGTTTAAACACCACAGCCTACCTGAGTAATGTTGCTGTGTCCATCCCTTTATGACCACAGTGTATCATCCTCTGATGGCTACTTCCAGAAGGATAATGTGGTGGAACGGGAGACTCGCATCATGGATGTGCAGCCGACAAAATCGGGAGCAACTGCATGATGCTATCATGTCAATACAGACCAAAATCTCTAAGGAATGTTTCCAACACCTTGTTGAAAATATGCCATGACGAATTAAGACAGTTCTGAAGGCAAAAGGAGTCCAACCTTTTACTAGCAAGGTGTACCTAATAAAGTGGCCAGTGAGTGTTCCTTACATGTAAAGTTTTGACGGTATGTGATGGCAGAGAATGTCATTCATAACTAGGCTTCTTCATTAATATGGGTGACTATAACTGAACATGTAAAATAGAAAAAGGAGTGATTAAATTAAGATGCTCTGCTGTGTTTGTGGAATCAGCTGAGATTGAAAAGGTATTCTGCAGTTCTGGCTGCTTCTCCTCGGTTTTTTTAAAATAATTTACCATTCTGTCACTTCATTGTCCACTAAGGTCCAAATTTTAAAGCATTATTAATTATTGTTTTCCAGACTATGTTTCAGGTTGATCTGTGGCTGTGTTCTAACTTAGCCGCTAGCTGTTAGCATAGCCTTAGCCACTGTGAGAGAAGCTCATTTCCTGGTTTGGGCTTCTTGTTTAGCTTTTGCAGCTCCTGCATTTCTGAGACTACAGAGTGACAACAGACAGAGAAAGGGGGGCTGTATTAGACCTGAAGTAGGGCATTTATCAATAATCAGTCAATAAAAATACTGATCCCGATAATTGAAAACGTGCCAAATATTGACCACGATAATGAGCCAGGCTGATACTCGGTCTGTCCCTTGTTCACTCCTGTTTTAATTCATTTCTACATCTCTGAATTTTGCACCCAAAACACCAGCAACTAGCAGACTTAAATGAAGAATAAACAAACACACGTATACATCCAGTGGAGTCACACACTGACCGTGGGGTGACCTGCTGCTGGGAGTGGGCGTTGGGCAGGTCTTTCTGGGGTTGAGCTCCACCCTCTGAGTTGGGAACATCTGGAGATGTCTGACTCAGCTTCAGAGTTCCTAGCAGAGTAAAAAAATAAAATGAAATCTTCAGTGACTCTTTTTGCGCTTCTTGTTTTTTAGTACTGCTCTGGTGTCGATCGTAACAGTGGCACTAAAGACCAATGTTTTTGTCAGCATCATTGATCTCATTGATTGTATTACTTTGATTTAACAGGCAGTGATTTAGCAGCAGAGGAGCGGAGGGGGAGGAATGAGCAGACATATTTACAATTGCACAACTTGAGCCAGCATAACAGAGAAGTGAAAGAAGGGTACATCCAACTGCAATAGAGGCAGCCAGCAAATATTTGACTTTGAATAATGATAAACAACCTGCGCCAGAGCTGACAGCCAGCACAAATACTACGTCAGGATGAGAACTCATGTGAGCTGATTTTATAAAATCAGATCCAAAATACCTCTCTGACATCAGAATAAACACTTTGTATCTTAGGTTATCAATCTAGTCAGTGTTTTTTTTGTTTTGATGTTGAGTTTAAATGATTGTCTTGATGTCTTCTCTCTGCATTTGTGTTGCAGCTGCAATGTGTGATTATTTTATTGAGCATATTATATTGTTGGTGCATTTTTTGCTCAAAACAACATCAGAAAACTGTTAAACTGTTAAAATTGCCAGTCTTCTCTAAAGTGTTGGATATAAGTTGGAATATTAAATTAATAAGAATGTAAGACAAGGAAAAACAGCTGATTGAGATGCTGTCACCTTAATTTTCCTTGAAGATGACAAAACAATTATTAAAACTGTTTCAACTAATCAACTAATTGCTACAGCTCAGATTTATGTATTTATTTTTAATAGGGAAGGTTGTTCCCAGCAGCTGTTTCCTGCAAGCAAGCTCTGATAAAACTAGCTGCTGAAGAAGCAGCTAAAGAGCTAAATTTTCACCCAAAACAATCCTAATTCACCAGCTGGTCAGAAACAGCACTCTGAAACTCTTCTGGTTACAAACATGTAGCCTGTAACAAAAACTGATTAATGCAGCTTGAAGGAATAAACTAATCCTGAAAAGAAAATTAACGTGCTGCTGATGTTTCCTGTAATTGAAAGACACATGAACCCTTTTCCTGAGTTTACAGCTGAGTATCTAATGAGAGACAAGGCCAGAAAGACGAAAAGTACGATTCCATGAATGTGGCGACACTGAAAGAAAACCCATTTATATGTACAATAATGGTCAGCATTCATCATACTGGTGCAGCAACGACAAATTATTTTCACAGTATGTACGTAAATGTATTAAACTCTGAGTATATTAAAATGAGAGGTTATTGATGGAGGTATTGCATTACTCTTCCAGGCGCAGTGGGATTAAGTGTGTCTAACGTCTGGGAGCTCTCTCTTCTCACCAGCGTTGTTGGGGTAGGAGTCCATGTCCAGGTAGGAGTGCTCCTGGGTCTCCTGTGGCCCCCCAACAACTCCTCCGACCCCCCCACTCTCCAGCCCCACCAGGTCAGAGAAGTGTGGGTGGTGCTGGCCCTGCTGGCCCAGGGAGGGGTACAGCGAGGACGAGGAGTGGCCCTCCTTCCTCTGCAGCAGCGGGGGCAACAGCGACGAGCCGCCGGCACCTCCGAGGCTTCCGACGCCGGCGCTTCCGGGCAGCAACCCCGATGTCAGGCTCAGGCCGCCGCCCTCCTTGTCCCGCCATGGCAGCCAGCAGAGCTTCCAGGAGACGAAGAGGGAGACGGAGAGGAGGACGATGCCGCAGAACGTCACGATGACCGACAGCAGGCTGACAGAAATCTCTGCAGAGGAAGGTGAAGAAAGGAAAAACGGGAGATTTAAGGAACAGAACTGAGTCATAACTAAAAAGATAATGTACTTTCAACAAGACTGCAGCTCTCTGAGGTTCTACTAATTCTAACACGATAATGTTCAGGAGATATAATGTTTGCAGTGTTCCCCTGTTTAGTGTGACAGTGTGCTAACATCTCCTAATTAGCACCAAACTGTAGCTACAGCTGACGTAGAAGGAAATGTCTTTAGGTATTCAGTCACAAACCATAGTTCTACACAAATTAAATCTGAAAAGCTGAAAGAAAAGTCAGGGGATCACCAAAGTTACAATTAACCCTGAAGGGCATATGAATGTGTGCAGAAAATGTCACAGCAATCCATCTAATGGCTGCTGAGACATTAAAGTGAATAACACAAATGGTGGACACATGTTTGTACAAAAATGTGTTTAATTGATTGAGCAACTCACAGACCTACAATGCCATCTGAGTTATTTTTAGCCACTAGCAGGCATAAAAACAACAACCTCATCAGTATGCGCCTGCTACTTACACTATAACACATCATACATATGGCCAACAAATCAACAGCAAACCACTGCACAATCAACACGCCTCCTTCACACAACATGCCATCGCCTGCCTCACCACAGTATCTACAAATCACACATCATGGAGCAGGAGAGGGAACCTGCTGTAGGCGTAAATTGCAATATGCAGCCATCCCCCGAAGCTCATATCACATTTGAATCCTGAGCTTAAAATGGGGGCAAACGCTGGCAGAGTGGATGTTCTGAGGGAAGAAGAGGAGACGGGGGAGGAGGACGGGCAAACAATTAAAAACAAAAAAAGAAAACCCCCCAACAACATCCACAGTGATGTCTCTATGCAATGTCATCCCGCATTTCCTCATGGTTATGAGCTTTTTAATCTGTGACGGCTCAAGGATTGTGTCCGAGGGTGTGTGTGGGTATGTGGGGGTGAGGGTGTGGGTGTTGGGGAGGGTGGAGTATGACTCATCCGAATGAAAAAGTGTACAGAATAAAAAAGGAAAACCAGAGTTTCAGCACCAGACCGCTGGACAGTTTCAGCTCCAGATCGCTGGACAGTTTTAGCACCAGACTGCTGGACAGATTCAGCACCAGACCGCTGGACAGTTTCAGCTCCAGATCGCTGGACAGATTCAGCACCAGACTGCTGGACAGTTTCAGCACCAGAACACTGGACAGTTCCTGGATCAGCCTGCAAGAGCGTTAATGAAACAGTCGACGGCAACTTGTGTAGTTTGAGTGCACACATCTGCACGTGTCAGACCCTCTGATTTGTAAATTCATGATAAATTCATACATTTGTAAATACCTTATAAATATTCTATGAATATTTATAAATAAATAGACTAAATATACAATGAATATTTATTATAATCCTGGACCATTTGAAGTCCTTTTATAAATAGCATGTTTTGGTCTAATGACTGTCTTAACAAAAGGACCAATCAGAGCCCACAATGAACTATAGGCCCAGAGCCCTGAGCATGAATATTCAGAGTTTGTAAGTAGACCAAGAAGACGGCACGGTGTGCAGATCTCACAGACTGCACACTCTTCTCTACATTGTAGCATCTGGGTAAAATTCTTGCCTTTTTGCCCTCCATCCAAACCAGAGAGCCACCAATTAAGAAAATTCTCCTGTCGTTTGTGTAGAACATAACTGTCTTACTGTCAAATGTTTCCTGAACCCCCACAAAACTCACACAAAGGCCTTGTTTTCTTTACCCCCGTTCCATTAATTTTCTTCACAGTGTCTTTATGGGCATGACAAAGACATAAGCACTGTTAAATCACACAAAAAAAGAGTGAAATTTTATCTGTAGCCGGCTGACAACAAGACTGACGGCAAATGAGTGAAGACAAGACAACAGCAGCCAATCCTCCAGCCCTGGGCTACATCTTCTGGAATTCGGTTTGCCTTCTGTCTCCACCCGCCCTCCCTCGCTCCCTCTCTTCTATATAATCCCCTCAAACACCCCTTGTTCCTCGCTGTCATTTCTTTTCCCATGCTGTCTGCCTCTGCATGCTCTCCTCAGCAACTGTCTTTGTTCGTCACCCCTACCTTCTCTCTCTCTCTCTGTCTCCCCCCATCCTGCCTTCCCTCTGCTTCCTCCCTCTCTCTTTGGTGAATTATTCATCAGTCTGTGTATGTCATTAATCAGCACTTGTTCAAAAGATATGATTGGGGGGCCGTGGAGGTGGGGGGTGGGGGGATGGGCGAAGGGGGACATCGATCTGTCGCGGTGGAGAACAAGATGGGGTGGGAATTGAGAAGCAAGGGATGGAGAAAAAAGGAAGAGAGAGCGAGGTGATCAGGAGACACGAGGGGGAAAGTGATGGAGGAAATGAAAAGAGAGCAAAGGAAGGTAGAGTGAGGTAGAAAACAGCATGAAAAAAACAGACAGTAGTGATGAAGTGGAATGGAGTGAGAGAAAAAACGATTCGATCCACAGAATGGCCAGTAGGGCTGTGATAGACAGAGGGAGAGGGTTGAAAACAGATTGGTGCACATGTTGAAAGAGACATATAAGCTGACTGAGTCCGTTCCCCTCTTTTTGTTTCTCCTCCTGAGCCAGAAGCAGGATGGGAGGACGGTTGATAAAGTCGATACAACTACCATGTGCTGTGTGTGAACGAGTGGAAACCAAAAAGGCAATGATAGAGAGAGGAAGAGCCGGGGAACCAGAGAGATGGAGGAAAACAAGCTGACAATGATTTAGAGCGAAACCTAAAGAGGGGAGGAGTTTGAGGATGAGAAAGGTTAATGTATTGATCTAGAGGGGGAAAAACAAAGCGAGGAGGCAGAGGAGTCGGTTGTGTGTGGTTGGCAGATCAGGGTTTGCTGATAAGACACGGCTGTGATCAAACGTGTGCAGGGACTGTCAGGGGCCAAACCACTCTCCTCCATTTGCCTCTCTGTAGGGCAGTCGCCATACCTTCCTGAACACTGATCCTGCCAAAAGATCCATCGCTAATCCACAAAGCATAAAAAAAGCAGCTCAGCAGTAGGTAGGTGGGTGGGTAGAAGGCCTCTGAAGTGTGTCGTGAAGAGGGACTGAGAATCCCTGTCAATCAGCGACTGATGCAAGCCCACTGAGAGTCGTACATCGCTCCACATCAAACACATCCCCGCTGCTTACACAAGCCATTCACTGACAGCTTTCAGCGGCCGCGGTCCTCCGAGGCATCGCCGGGTTCCATCAGCAAACATCGAAAAAATCACAGCTGGTAGGCGAGGGAGGCCAACGCCTAAAACCATGGCATGACATTTCTTCACAGAGCCATCCAAATCTCCGGAGACGACACACAGCCAATCCGGGCTAATCTACACTGAGCCACAGATCCATGCTAATCTGCATAACAGCACACTGCACTTCCAAACGCCTCAGTGAGAACCCACACACTATACTGTGCATTGTGAACCCACTCCCATGCACCTACACAGTTTGATAAGAAAAAAACTAAATAAAAAATGTAGGTATTTTATTTTATTTTATTTTTTTGTATTTATAAAATTTTTCTTACCAAACTGAGCAATCCAGCTCTGAGGCAACTCTTGAGAATCACTGAAGAAATGGGATGGACTTGTTGTCCCACAGCCATTTCAATCTAGTGCTGAATATTTCATGGTTTTTTGTTCAGAGTGCAGACTACCTCTAACCACCCTTAAATATGAGCACACTTAACACTTCTCTTATCATAACTTAAAGTCTAGAACGGATCCTGTTATGCTGTGATGAGTCAATACTGAAAATTCCCAATTTCATGATAAAACATGCAAGATATTATAAGTATTATGGGAATGTTTTTTATTCTTTCAGGTGTAAAGACTTCTTCAGATCATAACGGGATACTCAAATTTTCAATGAAGCCCAAATTGAAAAGAATACATTTTGAGTGGCTGATCAGTTTCTTCCAGAAATACAACAAAATGTCTTTTAGTTTGGAACATTCCCTCTCTGTAGGCTTGGAAGGTGTTAAGTTCACATTTCCCCCGCACAGTACAGCTGTTGTGGTCTTCCTGAATACATTAAACTGGAAATCAAAGCTATCTTTAGCCGTCTTCTTGGTGGGAGAAAAGTATGATAACATACCGAGCTGCCATGTCAGGCTTTTTCATATTTAGCAACACTTTGCTAAAACTGCGAGTGTTTGGAGCAAACTGAGCATATGGCTGCGCAGCAGAGGAGTTATTTATTCTGCGGGAGATGATTGAGAAGTTTTGATACTTTCTCCACTGTGAGAGCTTGTTATAATTGCAGCACATTTAAACTGACACGTCTCAGGCTGACCACAGCTCTTGTTGTGTATCAAGGAGGAAATTACCACATTCTACAAGCCACCTTTCAAGTGTAAGCCTTTGATACTAAAAGGGTGTTTTTCTGGTGAAGCAAGAGGCAGGTTTCACTGCAAGCTTTTAGAAGAAAGAATCAATCTTTACGCATCAATACATCTTCAAAATGCTTCCTAATACACTCCAGGTGTGTGAGTTACCTGCGTCCAGCTGTCTGTTGCGGCCCCTCAGCAGGTAGCTGAACTCCTCGCACCGTTCGCTCTGGCTGTAGCCCCTCGGAGAGTTGAAGCACAGCTCCTCCACCAGCACCAGCGCCTTCTTACACAGGTCTTCATCCCAGTCCCCCGACATCCTCCAATCCGCATCGCACTCTCACCAGCAGTCAGCCAATGACAGCGCAGCCCTCGCCGCCCTCACCGATTGGACGGCGCTCGGGTGAGAAGAGTGTTGGCCCGTCCACCTTTTACAAGGTGTGAGCCGAGAAAGACGAGGCAGAGGAAGCTGAAGGAGGAACACGAGGGGCTCGGCTGGGCGTCTCGGTCTGGATCACAGAGACCAGCGTGACATGCTCATGCGTGACTGAGCAACACCCTCCCCTCTCGCTTTCCCTGAGACAGATAAGGGGAGAGAAACTGGCAACGTGAGTGTAAGGACATAAAAGTGTACAAATCAAGTTTCTGGCAGATTGGTCACCTTAGCCATTAAGTGAGAACACGGATGCCAGAACCATCAGTGTGTCCCTGATAGATCATTGGCTCTGGTGCTACATAATATTGCTTCAGCACACATCATGAGGAGCGATACTAGGAAACTGGCATTATGTAAAAAGTGAGAAAATCTGATCTTGCCTCAGACACAAGGAAATTCTAAGAATCCTGATGTGTGATAAAGTCTAACACATTTTTCCCACTTCCCACCTATGTGGTCACTGGTTACACCGAGGCGTCTGTCACTATAACAGGCCTACGTGTTGGTAAATTTTTACATTTTTGCATTTGCTAGAAATTACTTTTCCATAAAAACTGCTAACATGAAACATCAGACATCCCTTCAGGCATTGTACTTTGCTACTGCATTTTTAAAATGCTTTGAGAATCACAAGTGAATTTCCAATTAACTCTGCTGTATAGAAGCTCTTGGATAAATGAAGGCACCATATAGTTTATGTATGGCAGAAAGAACCTAACGGATGAGTTAATGAGGCCTAAATTACCTGTTATGGTATAAATAAAGTAAGTTTGCTTAAAAGTATTAAAAAGCAGCTAAAAGCTTTGTGTAGCTGTGCACAGTGGGATGCTGATGCTAAATCTCTCAGCCCTAAAAGCAACCATTTCACATTACATTAAATTGAATTTCCAATTAACAGGTAAATGTACATTGCTTACCACTTTGGGAAATGAAGAAAGTGAAAAATAGGAAGCATTATACAGGTAAAATTGTGTACTTTATACAAACTCTGCTACACTGATGATTCATTTTCTATTTCTATTACTTAAACCTCAACCTTCTTTTGAATAATGCCAGATTCTTCACTCAGCACGGTGCACACATAATTGCAAAGAGCCCCACTGTCAGTTACCTCCTGGAGATTCAGTGATTATTGTGGTGTCTGAAACTGGCCAATGGGTTGATCATCTTGAAACTTTATGTAATATTATAAACTAAAACACTTTTTTACTGTAATTACAGAGTAATTTAGATAATTCTGAGTCTCTGAAACACAAATATATTGAACCCAGAAAAACAGTGAATGAGTAAGATTTGGTAATGGCTCTTTCTTTTCTTAACAAATGCCAGAGTAAGATTAATGCACAAGACTCTTGGCTGAGGGAACCTATCAGCTAATTTAGATTTAGCTTCACATTTTGCTCTATAGATCCACTGTACTGAATGAAGAATCCAAATTAAAGCATTTCATTAGTTTTAATAACATAATGAAGAGACAGTTTGTGCGTTTTACCTTTATTGAACTCAACTCTTGTGGTTCTGGGCCATGTTGGATTTGCAAGCCAGAGCAGGGACACTCTACATCTAAAGCTGTCTTTGCAAACAGATTTGGCTTTGGAAGGCAGAGTTATGCCTGCAGTGCATGCATAACCTTTAGCTTGTTATTTTCCTAATGTTTCCAAGCTCAGAAATGAGACCTGCAGACTCGTGTGTTGTTTCTTCGCTGCCAGCAGAGTTCAGCTCTTAGTCACTTTGCTTCAACAGAATTTGGTGGAACGCATCGGTGTCCCTGGTCTCTCCAACACATCAGCGTGGATCAGCATCAGATTTGTGGAGACTCTTTTTCAAAGCTCTCCAACAACACCTGGAAAACAATATGAATCAATCAATCAATAAGGTGCATGATGACTAACGCAGCCGAGAAAAAACACTACAGCAAGGAGACTAATAATAAACTGAATCCTACACCAGTATTCAGAGGACTACAAACTCTCCCAAATATCCGATTGAGATATAATTAGATGTATTAAGTCTGGCTCCCTTATGTGCACACTCCCTGTCCTTTCATCCAAGAGGAAACAGGCCTTCTTTAGCATACAGTCTTTATTTTTGATCTCATTCTGTCAAAATAAAAACAGGTCAATGCCCAAACTCCAGTTTCTCACAGTCTGCGAGTCTCCGAGGACTGTGACTGAGAATATATGCACTGTTGTGTCTCACAGTACAGATCCACTGCAAACCCAGCTACTATTGGATATGTATCGCCAAAAGATCTTGTACACGTGGTGTGGTTGCAGAATAAATCACCGGCAACAACAATGTTCATGGTGAGAGGTCAACTCACTTTTCCACTGAGCTGTTTCGTCCTTGTAAAGCACTGGACCTATTTCACAAACAAGGTGCCTCGTCAGACAAGGGAAGGACTATTGATCATTTGATGTATGTTGTTCTGTGAAATGTCAGCGTCAGTCTTTGTGCACTGAGTGGCACCTCCCCAGCAAAGTGCTCTTTATGTGTCCATCTGTCTCCCAGCCATCAATCAATCACAGCATTAGGCAAAGACATATTTCACTCAGAACAAGATCCGAAACAAGTAATGCCCCCACTCCCTTTCTAGTCTTCTGTCTCTTTTGCTTGAAGGGAGAAGCACACTTTTCCTCTCTTGCTCGCCCTACGTCTCTTTGGAGAAACTGATTGTCACTCTCTGTCAGCGCATAGGAAACTCAGATAACGCAGAGTCTATTTACCTGTCCATCTTGGCGCAGCCTATTGCCGAAATTAATCCAAAATTAGTGCATCAAAATGCCATCCAGACGCAACATCCTCCACCGGCCCTCCCCTCGGCCCTCCCATTCACTCTCTCCCAGAAAGATAGCAAATCTGTCTGAGTGACTTTAAAACCCAGGATATCTCAATCTGAGGAATGGCTGTCTGGCACACAACTGGCCTGTAAGAGCATCAAGAGGGAGGGAGAGGCGAAAAAGAAATGGAGGAGATAGACGGACAGAAAGAACGATTGTGTAGCAAGAGATGGAGGAAGAGGGAGACGGAGGGGAGAGAGGGATAAGAGAGATGCTGACATTAAATTGGAGGCGAGACAGATAAAGAGGGAGGGAAAAAATTGGAGCAGAGAAGGGCAGAAAAAAAACATAAGGGAAGCTGGCGGTGAGGGTGACACAGCAACAATAGTAATCAAGGTTTTGGGGATGCAATTTACTACAAGCAAAATATTTACGGAGGATGGTCATTCACATATAAATATGCCCTCAGAAACGTGTTGAGGATTCACTCAGATAGCACCGTGCCCAGAAACACACGTTTTTCCTGCCTGTAGCGTACAGAGCAACACTAAACCTCCCACAGACGCTCCATTGACTGCTGTTCTGCCTGGGATCAATACTCTCAGGGAGCGAATACGCCACAACACAGACCAGTCGACCAGTAAGGTCACCGTCCGGCTGGGCGAGAGGAGACAGGACACGGTGCAAGGTCACGGTCTAATCACACCGCGGAGAAAGGAAGAATCAGTCCCGTCCAATCACATCGCAGAAAGAAGATGGGAACGGGACGAGATCGCTCCCCAATCATGGAAGAAGCAAGCCGATCAGATCAGGGGCTAAATCTGGCCAGAAACAATGACCACACACACCCGTTAGTGGCTTTAATGGATATAAACCCAGAATCAAGAGTATATCAGTAAGAAAGAGAGTTCAGACCCAGACAGGTGTCCTTGGCCAAGATACTGAGCCCCTCGCTGGCCCCTCCGTTAATCACTTAGGATGAGAGCATCAGCTAAATGACTCATTTTTAAAAGCTCAGTCCAGCCGTTACATCCTCAGTCTAGCTTATAGGTGATAAAGCAGATGAGGCATTTATGTTTGTATCCCCTTTTAATGAAGGGATCTTTCTTGTATTTGCACAAGGAGGACAGGTTTGAAGCAGCCCTCAGGTGCACGGCGAGCCGAGACATAAAGTATCCAAACATTCGGTTACAAATTAGTGTGAGGAAGCACAGCGAAAATATGAAAACAACCCAACACAGCACACAGCATTGCTTATTGCTGGGGCAAACACTAATAAATATTTATCTAATATTGAATGCACTCCCTCAATTTTTTTTGAGCAGTTGTATTGGATTTCTAATTTTTTCTCTTTTTTTTTGTTGATGCAGCACTCCTCACACATGAATTCCACCCCTCAGAAACAATAAATAAAAAATCCTCGAGCATGTGAATTTGATAAAACCCAAGGGGGCAGGGTTTTTTTTCAGAAACAACCATCGTGTTAGAGAGCGCAACTGAAATCTGCATGTGGAATCTGTCTCTGAGGGAAGAATCACACACCTCAGCTAGGTTTGGGAATTACAGTGATAAGGCATTTGAAACGCTGCTGTCTGTTGAATGAGAAGTAGGAGACAGTCAGCTGCGCACTACAAACCTCTGATCTATTGCAACCCCATATCATCATTTGGCATTTCATTTTCTAGACAGATTATATATTTGTCTTTGTGTTGAAGAAAATACCTTACATGTGAGCCTGTTACAGTTTTAGTTCTTCCATTTCCGAGGTATCTGGATTCATTATATCAGCTGTACCTAGTGCTGGGCGACATGGAAAAAATCATATATCACGATATGGATTGTTTTATATCACGGTAACAATATATATGACGATATACCACAACAAAGCATGTTTTCAGTTATTCTCTGAAAAGTTTGACAAAAATGTCATTGCTTACTTTTCTCCATGAAACTTCAACCTGTTGCAAGGGCTGGACCCGAATATTCGGCCACCATGGTGGTATGTGGATATTAATTTTGAGATCCGAATATTCGCCCCCTCCTACCTCCACCCCCACCCCCTCGTCGGGCGTTGCGAACCGAGCCGAAAATTCGGCTCTTTCCTCCGTTAGCTCACCGCCTCTGACCGCACGGACCGAACCGAATATTCGGGTCGTTCCTCGGATCGTTCCTCGGATCGTTCCTCGGGTCGTTCCTCCCTCCGTCCGTCCCCCACCTATTCAGGTCAGCCCTACCTGTTGCGTATCCATCGTTCAGCACTCATGAGTTAAGTAACATAAAGCATGTCGCAAACCCACGTGAGAATCAAAGAACGTAAAGCAGCGTCGTGCAGCAAAAACCACAAGACGGACTTTCTTTGCGAAAAATCTTTCTTATTCTTCTTTATTTTCACTTATATAAACTTAGAGTATGCATAGTGACAAGAAAACACTAATACAATCGCCGCAGGCTATTTAATATGTATAAAATGATATATTTGCTGTAATAATTGATACAATTAGGTTAGAAACCATAGAAGAGAAATGGCACTATAGACACTTTTCTATTGTTCTCACGATATGTATCGTCATATCGCCCAGCACTAGCTGTACCAGTGGAAAAAACAGCAGCATTACCTTGAGGTTTTTCTGAAGTTAATTTTAGAGCTCACCTGCAATCATGGAGGTTTAAGTTTGCATCCTTATTTGCTCTTCATATAAATCTCTTTCAGTCCCCTCTGATTCACCTCAACTCTCTTTATTAGGCCTGGACTAATGGGAATGATTGTTTATTGCTAAAATGTCTAACTATTTTTATGAGGGAGAAACTGAACACCTTCATAATCACAAAATTTGAACTGAGAACAGTCGGATCCTTTTTGTGTGAGAACACAATGCTTCTGTTGACAAAGGAGACTAATCCATTGGATATACCTAATAGGATGATCTCATTGAACCTGCTTTCAAGTCCTTCTATCTGCCGCCACGCTCTTTCCTTTGTTTTCATCTGTACCTGGAAGTCATCTTTAATTGAACCTTTCATTCCTGCCCTGAATGCCTTTGTTGCTGGGTTGTTTTTGTTTCAAAGTCTGCAAATTTGCTTAAGTGTTTAAGTGAATTTCACACTTCCAATGTCTGCGACTTCATTGCAGTTTTCGCATCAGCGGTGTTTCCTTTGGCAACGCGTCGTTTCCAGTCCGCTGTACTCCGCAGACTGGCGACTTGGCCCTGTGACCTCTTCCTCTCTGTTCCAGACTTTGATGCTGTCTGCTCTGCTGTACCCTGCTGGGCCATATCATGTTGTGTACCACCTCAAATCGATGTACTCGTGTAGCCTCAGATGATCCGCCATTCCTCAGGACGACTCCTGATTCATAGAGGTCGTGACCTCTCTCCACCAGTGCTGGCATATCCTCCTTCTTGTTTTGCATCACTTCCTTTTGAGGCCACAGCGATGTCTGCCCGAGACAATGCTATCATCGCTCCACTCTGCTCATTCGACTGTGACGGAATGATGCACAGGGGTAAACAGATAGGGCTACTACAACACATCTTTTTGGTTACTCCAGTGGAGCGGCACTGTGTTTCACCGGGACAGAGACGGCGTTGTATGAGGCCAAGATTGAGCATGGGGATATTAATGTCTATTGACTAGAGGTAATAGCTTTGCTGAGCCTCAGCCTCGAGGTTGTTCCAATTTAGCCTGTCCTATAATAGCTCCTGGACACCCTCTCAGCAAATAAATAACACAAGGTGGGTGAGATCGAGCGTTAATATCTGCTTAAGACCATATATCTCCATAAACATGCAATCAAACACCCCTTCACGTCCAAGAAGACACTGTCTCCTTTTATCTGCACCTATTTCTGTCCCACATTCACACATATCAGGGGTTGCTGTTGGGGCTTTCACAGCTTTCTAGCACTCTGTGCCTCTTGGAAGCTGCAAGTGTCTAAATTATCTATAACATGGGACAGGAAACAGAGAGCAAGTGGCTATAGCCAGGAACCCTGGGATACTGGTGCTGCTCTTCCTGTCTCTTGCACAGCCAGTGGAGCTGCAGAGTGGGACCTATTTACAGACAGGGAGTGTAATCACACACACGCACACGCACACACACGCACAGACAACGGGCCGCCTTCACTTCATTTTTTCACCTAGCGCTATGTCAGAGTCGGTGAGTCAGTGTGTCTCTGTGTTTTCTGACCATTTGCATAAATGTGGTTGTGTGGTGGGAAGCCAGGAGCCTCTCCGATGGTCATGGTGATGGTGGGGGGGGAGAACGGGGCGGGGTGGAGGTGGGGGTGTGAGGGTGTGGGTGGAGGGGGGGAATTACGCACGTCTTACGCACGTCAACCTGTCTTCTGTGTGCTTTTCTGCGTGCCCGTGCGCGCAACCCCCTCTCCCCACGCCACTGTCTGTTCTATCCAATAACGCTCGCGTGGAAACGAAGAGAGAATAAAAGTTCAATCATTGTCACCAGTGGGGGATCGCCGACATTCATACACCTGTAATGCAAACACGAGCCTGTGATGTGCTGTGCAGCCCAGCGCAGCCTACATTGCCTTATAGACTGCCTCCACGCAACATGCATCCCACTGTATGCTCGAAATATTTACCAAGCAACGGCAGAATGCAATGTAGAGGAGCCGGGGTGATGCACGAATAATGTACATTAAATATTGATGGAAAACAGACACATGCTGCTAGATTTGGGGCATATTCAGCAGAGCCCAGTGCGGGATGCAGGATCAAAGGAGATATGATGCGATTAACGCTCACATCGCAGATATCACAGAGCCGCTGCTGGCTTCAGGAGCAACCAAAAAGGGGGGAATCTTCCTACCTTGGCGTTGCAGAAACCCACTGTTCTCCTCCTCTCTTGACCAGTTTCCGATTTACGAGCCTCTCCGCTGTTTTAGTCAGATGCGACGCTTGTAAAGGGGCATTCCGCCCTCTTTAGGCTCTGTCCACCCTCCTCCTCCTCTCTTCTCTCTCTTTCCAAGACGCACCGAGCAATAAGCCCCGCAACCGGGATGGCAGAGTGAGAGGGAGAAATGAACAATATGATATCTCTCCCCTCCCCTCGTTTCTCTCCCGTTTCCTGTGTTCTTCTCTTATATTTTCCCCCCTCCTTGTGTTTTTTCCTCCTCTCTATTTCACTATCCCCTCCCTCCCTCACTCTCTCGGATGCTCGCTCCCTCTCCGTTTTCCCTCCCTGTGCTCTGAATACTAATACTCTGTCTCTCCTCTCTCTGCCTGTACAGCCCGGCCAGTGCTAAAGACATACTGATGTATGTGGGGCGTGTAGAGGAAAGAAAGAGGTGGAGTGTGTGCGTGTGTTTGCGTGTGTGTGTGTGTGTGTGCTGGTTGTGAGTGTTGGTGGGAAGCAGGCATGGAGGGTAATGGCCTCTCTGCAGGGTACATGGGTGGGTTAGAAGGGCCCAGGATCTCGTTTGGTCTTATTAAAGCCATGATTAGATAATAATACTCCTGGCATGCCCCTGGAGAGGTGATGGTGATGGTGGTGGTGGTGGAGGGTAGGTTTGGGGAGGAGGGGGGACATAAAATGTTACTGTTTTTTTAATGGCAGCATCAGGAAGAAGAGGAGGAGTGCGAGGAGGAGGCGTTGCTTGGATGTCAGGTGAGCAGAGATGGGAAAAAGTATCACGGCTCTTTTAGCCTGTTTGCATGTGTGCTGCTGTGTTTTTTTTGTGTGTGTGTGCACCATGGAAACCTTCAACGAGAGGAGCAGCTGAGGTATACAGAGGCCATGATCTAGTTAGAATGAGACATGGTCTTATTGGAGTCATGATTAGATTATGATATTCCTGCAGGCCTCATATAAGCAGAGAGGGGCCACATAAAAATGTTTCTCTGTTTTATGGTAACATCACCAGCAGGATAATGAGGACCCTCCACGGTTGGTCGGAAATCGGCTTAGGCTTTTGTATCAAAGCGGTTGTTTTTTTCAAATTGGCGTCCCTCAGGGTGCCCTCTGGGGTCTGGGGCTCGTTCCCCACGGAGGAGGGTGAGTCGACCAACAAAACGAGGACAGCTGTAATTCGATTATAATTGAATTTGTACATCAAGCAGTGGGAGGATGTAACAGGAATGTGGTTTTGATATCTAGATGCCACAGTCTGTATTGCATCACATCCATCAACAGAAATCTAATCAGATCTATCAGATAAAATAATTAGGAGATGGTCCATGGACCTAATGGGGACGTCATCCTATCCTCCTGGTTAACAAGTTAAAAAAACATGTGTGAACCCCTGGATTAGAGGTTTGTGCTCTGCTCACTCCTGAGATGGTGCCAACTTTAACAGTTATGTAAGGCAAGTCATCCCTCTGCCCCTCAAGATGTTCATTGCATATGGGCCTGCCGCCATATTAAATTAGAATGGTGAGCAGAGAGTGCTTCTTGTTCTCTGTCTGATGTATGGCTCAGTTTTTCAGATCACCGTCTCCTTATTTTGGAAACTTCTTTTCGATGCAGATATTTGTGCTTAAAATTTGTGTTATGGTCTCACTGCACAGCAAAATTAGTCACTGGCCATGTTTATAATTAGCAGGAAGCCTGTGCATTAATCATTTTCAGTCAAAAAAGAAAGTCCTCCTACTGCGAGTTGTGTTGTCAAGACAGAGGCAGGCACCTTCATATTTAAAGACAGCGCACTGATGAATTAATCATTCTCCCAGAGTGTGCCCAAACAACACCTAATGGGCCACACAGCTCACAGAACATCTAGGCCTTGTTAGAAAAACTTTGGTATGGAAATCCTACATGCATTTTGCTCAGAAACTAATCTAAATGCTTGCTTTTTAAAAAAAAATAGCACAGATCAAACTGTTATTTATTCATAAAAATGCTAATCGCAGGCTTCAGATAGATTTGGTAAAGGAAGAGGAGAAGGGGTCACTCGAATTACCTTAGCTTAAGTGAATCCAAATTTGATCTTGTGCTTTTTATTATCATAATGGAGAACAAAGATCAAGACAAAGATTTAGAAAAACATTTGGAAAAGAAACTAAGGGTGCATTCAAAACTCCTGGTGAGCATTTAGTGATCAAAGATTTTATCACAGCCATCAAATCTCATCACTGTTTATGTCTAACAATTTACCAAATGAACAAAATAATATCTCCAGAGTCTCTTTATCTGATAATTTATTACAGTGACCGCATAACATATCCCATTCCGCATTACTAGCGTGTCACACTGACAGAAATAATAACATCTTGTCAGTCATCACATTCACGGAGAAATTACATCGCACTGGACTTGACATTCGGGAGGAAATTACATTAAATAGAATATTTGTCCTGCATAGTTTAGTAAATTAACACCTCATAATTATATGTCAGTGTCTTCAGCATTGTTCTGGAAATAGTGATGGCAAAAGAAGGATGGATGATGGCAAAGTAGCTGTGTTTGGAACCCCGCAGCGAGCAATGATTGACTGATAAATGAGAGTAAACAGTGACCTCTGTTAACTGTCACAGCAGAGCACTGAGAGAGGCTGAGACATGCAACACAAGAGGACATGGACGCATAGGGGGAGCCAGGATACAAACAGAGGAGAGGAGAGGAGAGGAGAGGAGAGGAGAGGAGAGGGGGAAAGTCAAATAAATGAGATTGAGACAAGAGAAAGCAAAAGCCGGGCCAGCGGCGGCAGCTACTGTCAGAACAACCACCTTTTTCCCTTTAAAACTGAAGCTGGCGTGGCAATATCTGTAGTATATGGCACAAATTATCCACTCTTCCAAGTGCACACAAAACACACAAAGATGCTCGTTTCACACATGCACACTCAAAGGCACTCAGGCTGCATGCATGTAAACATCAACCGTGCAGACGTATTAAGGAAAGTAGACCGAGAGACGCTGGAGGCGACAAGACAGCGAGATTAAGAGTGACTAAGACCATTTATGTCAACGCAACAGGGCAAAATTTGTGTGAGTTCAAATTCAAATATATTTTAAGTCATAAAAAGAGGGAAAAAAAACGAAGTTTATTTGCCAACCCTCAAAGAAAAATAGTGCTAAAGGGAGCATTCAGGGACCAAGCCGCCAAATAGTTTATTGCACTGACCATAAAATATTCTAGTTTCTCAAGTCTTTAAGTCTCAGAAATGTTGTGGATCAAAACAGGTTTGACAGTTTCTGGTGACAAACGGCTTCAGATGTTTTGTCGTATCTTAACTGCCGGCGAGCGGAGCCACAGTGTAGGTCTCATGCTGGCATTGATTAAAGATCTCATTCAGGTGCTGAAGTGGGATCATGGGACGGCGGCTCTCACTGTTAGGCCTCTCGTGTCCTAAACTTCTCCATCATGTAGCAGATAGACACAACACATCACATTGCAGATGAGGAGTGTGGTACTCACCGAGGCAACCATGGTCAACAACACTTGTAAAGCCCTCTCATCCTGCACAAAGCTTCTGGAGGATTTCAGCTTATTGTAAAAAACATGAGGAAGGTTTTCACTGCAGGAACATGGGGCAAACATGAACCCTTTTAGCCTTTCTGTTTCCAAATAGTAGTTACTGGACATATTTCCAGTTCTATGAGCATTCACAAATAATTGAATAGAATAAAACAGGTATGTTATATTCGTCTGCATGATAAATTTTACATTGACATGGCAGCGTTCGAGAGAAGAAGACTGCTACTCAACATCATACCACAAAGTAGGTACTTTTTTATCCTCCAAAAACAGGCCTGAAAAAGGTTGTACAGGGGCAGGTCATGCAGTCGGAAGCATAAAGTCCAGCATTTTAGGGCAATATTACCAATGGAGAAACTCTCATGGGATGTTAGCACTATTAATGAGATAATCTGCTTGCATGTTCACTGCTAACTGATGACTTATTTAACTGACTGCACAAACTGTGGGATTGACACAGATTTTTTATTTACATATTTCAAATTATTATTGAAAAGACATTGTCAACGGACAGTTATTATTTTATTTTATATGGCAAATGAAGCAGGAAGCCAAATTCTTATAGTAGTATATGCCTGCTTACTAAATCAGATGGTAAGTGCTGTCATATTAGTGCAACAGTTTAGTATAAGCTAATCAAAAGAGCAACTTGAAAAAAAGGAGCCACAATAAACTAAATGATTAATGTAGAATTAAGTATTCAAACAGATAAATAAATAAAGTGGAAGAAAAAAGAGGCAGTCAGCTTTACTGTGGTATAATTTTGAACTGCAGTGTCTCTGTGAGGTTAAAGAGGGGCCACCATATATTGCAAACTTTGAGTGTGGACCCACATAATGCATGTTTAATCTTCTCCAGCTTACTAAAAGGTGACTTTTTTGAAAAAAAAATGTATTTATATATATTTAAATATTGCTATAAATCACATTAACTATTGTTTATGTTTGGATGAATATTCATTATAGATCTGAAGGATGTGCTAAAGTGGCAGAAGATCATTTGCACTCTTTGGCTGAGCTGACCTGAAGAAATAAAAATATTTTGTTTTTGTAATTGTGGCTGTATACATAGCAGTAGGTCGACACTGTCAAATTTAGACCAAAATAATTCACCATAATCCTTAAAAAAAAATGTTAAAAAATTCTTAAAAATATATTTTTTAAAATAATGACGAAAGACGATGGCCTTTGCTTCTGGTCATGTGACACTGATAGCATCCTAACCTGTCGTTAGCGTTGTGTGACGGCTACAGGTGAGTGTTTAAAGCGGTGGAAATTATTTATAATCAATATCATCACCATTGGCGTTCCCTTTGAATACAAATCACAATATACAGCTACTAACAACGCGCAATGTGTCACGGCTGCGTCACTTTGCGTATGCCTTATGATGTTATCACGGGAACGGATGTTAGCTTGCTAGCTAGCTAGTTGGCTAACGTAGCTAAATGAAAGACGTCAGTTTCCAACAGTAGAGGACTTCAGAGATGTGAAGAGCTGAACTTTGCAAAGCCGGATTCAGACCAACCAGCAGGTGAAGTGTGCTGATAGGAATGCCGAGCAACCATTTCCTAAGTAACTTACCGTAATTTAATACTGTAGCGGAAGAGATCAGTAATGTTAGTAAGATTGAAGACATGCGCAGTCATCAGTTTCATTTATCTTTTTTAAAATTAAGTTTAATACCACTCCAGTCGTACCTAAGCATGTAAATGTCTCCATTCAGCCAATAGAACACCAAGTAAAAAAATAGAAACAGACAAAATAATTATTTTTTAGTAAATCAAATGCTTCTTAACTTAGAACCACTTCCAATTATCAGTTCAAGAAAGCATTTCAGCACATTTCAATTTAACTTGCACTGTTCCACTTGTTTAAATGTACTTAAGTTTTCAAGGTGGTTGGAAGGTCTATGGAGTATGAGTGTTGGTGAAGGGGTAAGAAGCTATGGAAGGTAGGCTAGTTAAGAGGATAATATAACCTGAGTTGAGGCAAGAGAAATGAGGAGACAATTTGTAAGACATAAAGGAGTCTTGCCTTTACCACGGGCCAACAAGGTGCCGTCCAAGCAGGCCACTCAGGTGGTGGAATGAGGTGCATCCAGTGCTGCTCCTAGGATCAGCTCAGATTCACAGTCTCTTAGGAACCACGTATCACTTATCCACCCGGTTCTGGGTTCCACAGCCACTCCATTTACTTTAATATGTTCAGTTTAAAGCGAGGATGACCAGGAGCTGGATTAGTCTTTCTGAAATCCCCTGTTCCCAGCTCTCACTTCATTCTATTACTCTCCATGCCTCATTGGTTTGCCACACTCAGCTCAGAGGTGTGTCTGCTTCAACACCTCACTTCCTCTGTATGCTTCCTACCAGGAGGATAAAATGGCTTTTTAATTTCCTTTTCTGCCTCAAATGGTAAACATATTAGTTATGTTGAGTTTCTTAATTTAGTAATTAGCTAGGTTAGTTAGTATTTTATATAATTTCTGTTGGGTTTAATCCACAGGGCACTTCAACACTTTAGCATTGTTGTCTTGACTTAGCTGTTTTGTCTTGTTCATGTTGCGTGTTTTCAGTCTTATTTATTTTCTGAATTTGTTTTTGTTATTTGTCTAATTTGACATTTGTTTAAATGTAACCCACTTTGTACCTTTCTTGAAGTAGGCCTTTTTTTTAGTTGGTAGTAGGTGAATAGCTTATAAAAACTAGCTAACTATACACGGCATATTATGTCTGTGCAGAGTATTAGGAACTAGAATTAAAGAGTGAGCTTTTCTGTAGAGAGCTAACCCCAAAAATCCCAGCTCAGAGAGCCTGCTGATCAGTACAGTAGTACTTGAACATTTTTGAACACATTTGTTGTGAAAACTAAGCCAATTTTGCATATCTATTGATTAAGAATCAACAAATGAACCAATAATGAAAATAATCATTTGTTGCGGCCCTATAATGCATTAGACTCGCTTTAATTTGTCAAAACTGATTACATTTACCTGCATCAAAGGAGAATATTAGGGTATAAAAATCTCATGTAAACTGTAGACACCACAGAGCTGTTTTACCATTATGAAATGGCAGAAAAAAATAGTGAAACACCCTTATCAGGATGACTTCTACTGGTTTCTGCTATAAATCATCTCAAAGAGTCTCTGTGACTTTTGAGGACTGGAGTCCACAGCAACAACAATTGGTATATTTTAGTTGTCAAACTGAAACGAGCCAAAGTATGGACTGATATTTTTCTGTGTTCAGTTTCAAAGAAAGTCAGTGATTTATCTGTGCTAGAAGATTTCCACAAAAGATAGTTTCGAACAGCAGTGAAGATAAAGATCCTCTAAAAGCTGAAACCTGTTGTTACTTTTAAGGAGCTGGTTCTGTGGTTTGTTGATAAAGCCTGATACATCACAATGAGCTAACTCCCTAAATCTAAGTATGCTTGCATCGTCATTTGCAAACGCCATATGTACTGGGTGACATCAGTCCAGGATTGACTGTTTTATCATCCCCATCAACTTGCTTGAAGCAGGACAGGACAGGTTCTGTTCATCCAGAATTCATAGAATAATAACACTCTTCTGTAGACCTGTGTGCATTAGATCTTCTCTTTTGTCTGGGCATGGATTTTTTTCCAAGGTCTTCACTTTTGCACTATCAACCCAACACAAGTTAGGTTCTACCCTTTTATACACACTGGGAGCCTCACTAGGAAATGAGACACTACATCCTCTTGTCTGACTTTCATCTCTCACAGCTTTATCGCCTGTTATCATCTGCAGCAGCTGCTGATATGCACCACTATTATCACCAGGGAATTAGAATTGTAACTTGTTGAGAGCTGACTGACCCTGAGACAATCATTTCCCTCGAGTGGCTGTCTCTGCTGACTGAGAGCTTTTCTATAGTGTTAGTTTCCACCTTTAAATCAGTCACGTTTCAAAAGTCAAGAGTGCTCTGACTCTCACCAGAAGAAGAGAGGGATGTCCCTTTTGGCAGGACAAGACGGAGGAGACAAGCACAATCATCAGTAGTGACTTTATCTGTCTGCTCGATCTTGTCGAGCCAAAGGGGACAGACATTAAAAGTTGCCCATAGCTCACTAAGTTTTACTTCCTCAGCTGTACCAACACAACACAACATCGGTAGAATTCAGCTTCTGCCAAATAAAGTCCTGCGGCAAAGCAATACAACAGAATGCAGAAGGACAGTTACATTTAGTTGCACCTTAATTCTGTTTATGCAATTTTGAAAATCAGCTGTATCGGTTAAAATAACAATGCTCACCAAAATAACTATTATTATCTCTGAGCTGGAGGCATCACTTTAAAAGGTAAAAGACGAAAGTCAAGTCACGCCAGGTGATTGTGAAAGCTGCTACATCAGCGACCTTTCTGTCTACTCTCCTTTTTGCATTCCAGACTAGTTAGGAGGGCGTGGTACAGCTATCTGTCTGAAGAATAGGCATTTTTTCACAGCAGACATTTGTCTTGCCACAGTAGGGAAAGCGCAGTTGGAAATAACGATGGCTGTTCCATTAAGTGTCCCAGTGCACCGTGAGAGAGAAGCAGGACTGAATGAATGTTTAAGCTGAATGCAGCCATCATTTATTAACCTGTGGTTTCCCTGCTGTAATGAGTGTGACACATGGTACAAAATACACAGATATTTATTTCATATGTCATGCAATCATCAAAATATTATGTCAGCGAGTACCACAATATGAACAAACTGCCTTGACAAACAGTTGTAGCACTCACTACCCAATGTCTTTAAATATGTCTTGAATCTGATCATTAATAGTCCCTACAGGGGACAGTGCTCTCCCCCTTTCTCTTTACCCTGTACACATCGGACTTCCACTACAACTCTGGGAGCTGTCACCTCCAGAAGTTCTCCGATGATACAGCCATTGTCGGGTGTGTATCTGAGGGGGACGAGCAGGAGTACAGGACGGTCATCTCTGACTCTGTTGACTGGTGTGAGCAAAACCATCTGCAGCTCAACGCCAGTAAGACGAAGGAGATGATCGTGGACTTCAGCAGGAGGAGGACACCCCAGACTGCACCGGTGAACATCCAGGGTTTGGACATTGAGATGGTGGACACATACAAATACCTGGGTGTTCACCTCAACAACAAACTGGACTGGTCACACAATACAGAGGTCCTGTACAAGAAGGGCCAAAGGCGTCTCCACCTGCTGAGGTCGTTTAGAGTGTGCAGGACTCTGCTCAGGACATTTTATGACTCTGTGGTAGCGTCTGCTATCTTCTATGCAGTGGTCTGCTGGGGAGCAGGGAACACTGAAAGGGACAGAAAGAGACTAAACAGACTGGTCAGGAGGGCTGGTTCTGTCCTGGACTGTTCCCTGGACTCCATAGAGGAGGTGGGTGAGAGGAGGATGTTGTCAAAGCTCACATCCATCATGGACAATCCCTCTCACCCACTGCATGACACTGTGGGGTCTTTAAGCAGCTCCTTCAGCAGCAGACTGAGACATCCACCCTGCAAGAAGGAACGCTATCACAGGTCCTTCATTCCATCTGCTATAAGACTTTACAACATCAGCATCACTGGCTGATGTTAACATAAACTGGACTCATATCATTACCACCCCAAACCATAAAATTTGCACAGACATTATTGCACTGCTACATCTTTGCACTTTTAAACTTTATTTTTTTTTAAGCCACTTTATACTACATTGTCTTAGTGTGTCAATACTATACTATTTCATCCTCATCTCTCACCCCTGTATATATTGTAAATATTATTACTATTGTTCTATTATTATTTTATTCATATCACTACGTCTATTGCTACATAAGCTGCTGTAACAATGTAAATTTCCCCTGGCGTGGGGAGAAATAAAGGACTTATCTTAATTATTTTGAATATGTCAGCAGCTTTGCCAGCAGTTACATATATATACTACAAAATTTTCCTGGCTGTTTATAGTAGAGCTGCAACAATTAATCGATTAGTTCTCAACTATTAAATCATTTGCCAGCTAATTTCATCATCGCTTAACCAGTTAAAGCATTTTTTTTAAGAAAAGAAAAGACGAAATTCTGTCCTTCCAGCTTCTTAAATTTGAATATTTTATGATTTCTTTACTCTTCTGTGTCAGTTAAATGAATATCTTTGGATTTAGGGAGAAAACAAGGAGAATTGGAGCATGCCACCTTCAGGTTTTGGGAAAGATTGAAAGACAGGTTTCGCTATTTTCCAGTGTTTTATAGACCAGACATCTAATCGATTAATCAAGAAAACAAGTGCCAGACTAATCAACAACTAAAATTATCCTTAGTTCCAGCCCTAGAGGGAAGTGTTAAAACACAGAAGGAAACTGAGATTCAAATCTTGAGCACAGCTGTTAGGTCTATGATTTTTGGTAAATGTTAATTAAGTAAACATATTGTGCCTCGTACTTCAAGACACTAATTCAGTATTCAACCAAGACCATGATCTGTGAGTGTTTAAACATACCCGTAAGTAAACATAAGCCATGCTTTCATTTCTACAAGCTTTTATTTTATTGCGAAAGCAGTTATTGTAGCAAAATGAATGAAACAGGATTTTGGAGGACGATCTGAAAACTCATTCACTATCAATATCTAGCATCTTACCGGATATGTTAACTAATACCATATTCAAATCATAAAAGATGAAATCCTCAAAATATATTTATAATTTTCAGGGGGCCAGGGATTGTGTAGGATGTGAATTTTGTAAGACGTGTGCAGGGGAATAAATCTGTAATGGGTCCTACGGGGCAACAAATGTCACAATCTCAACTTTGGCCACTGCAGCTAAATTGCCACATGATTCAGCACTGCTCCCAGAAGCTCAAGCAGCATGTTTAAACAGGAGGTTAATGCCTCTCGCTCTGTTATTCATGAAGTAAATATGGTGTGAAGTTTGGTGTGAATGCAAACTGTCAAGTCATTGCATATGAGAGACCAAAAGAATGCAGTTGGCCTTGAAGAGCACGGTTTACAAAGGGATGCTAGTTACACTGTAGGCATTGTTTGCAACCTATTGAAGACATATTATTTGTGCTAATGTAATTATATAAGATTGCAAATGCAGCCATAACATTCAGCAATAAAGACGTGCACAAACAGCCCACTTAATTTATGAAACTGCCTTTGATTATTTATTAAAACAGTATTTCTCCTGAGAGTTGACTTGCTGTATTTCAGCCTAATCCAGTGTAAATGAAATGGCTGTTTGTTAAATCTAAAGTTTCCAACTTCACTTCAAAAATCAACTTTTGAATTAGTTTACATTGCACGTTGCCCACACTGACTTAATGCTCTCCTGTACTGGCATCTCATGCTAATGTAATTATGTGTCTTCTGTATGTATTTGCCCTTTCTTTCCAAAAGTCTTCTCTGATCATTCTCATCATGATCACTTGTTACCATGACAACTCTCTCATAGGACCAATCGCCCACCTCTCTCTCTCTTTCCCTAGCTGTCTCTCTCTCTCTCTCTTTCTTCTATTGCTCTTTGTCGTGACTCCCACTCCCATCAGCCACTGCCGTCACCCACTTTAATTTCTCAACAGAGGATTCCACTTGATCCTCTTACCTAATTTTTATTTTTTTTCTTTCTTGGATAGTATGCCTTCAACAGAGGAAAACCCAGTAGCTTTTCCTCTCATTACTATAGCATCACCAGCCAGCACAGTCACAGCATCTGGCAGAGAACCCCTCCAGCAAACTCAGAGAGGTCAGTCCAATCCCTCGGCCAGGCTCTTTGGGGGCTTTTCCAACCTCCTTGCCCTTAGCCTGGAGCGATTTAGACAGGCCCCGTATGCAGTATGTGTTAAGGTCAAGAACCTCAAAGTCCTCCGGCGAACCTCAGTGGCAGGAGCTATTGGCTGAGGATTTAAGAAGAGTCTTACTCAAGCTGGTACTTGAGGTCGAGGGAGCTGCAGTGAGAGAGAAAGTGCATGAGAGTGAGACAGTTGGTATCGCTAGTGCTGGGGCACAGTGCTCTTTCTCAGAGCTGTCAAAATGTGATGCCCATGTGTGTTTGCAAAGTGATGGTGGGGAACTGGGTGTTCTGAGTGATGGGTTTAGGGACAGGCTTGCATTGTTGAATTTTGTGTCCAAGTTGGATTTTTACAAGAAGAACATTTGGTGAGGCAGTACGGAGCTCCTCTGTTCCTGAAGCAGTTGGAATAGGATCTAAAGGGAACTGATAATCTTTTACTCATAAATCAATTTACTTAGTAATTTGTATAATGAATGATATAATTAATATATATAGCAACAATGGAGCACCTCTATGGAGCTTTACATGGATTCTTTTTTAAACTGCAACTGTACTAGTTTGGTTTACTGTCAATGTGCTCATATCATCACTGACATTTTCAGTGTCAGTAGGCAAGTTTTTTTTCAGCAAAAAACATCTTTCAAATAAATCTTTCAAATACCCAGCCCCAAACAGCAAACAAAGTTTGTGAGGAGCTGGTGAACATTTTGCAGCTGTGTCATATATTTCCCTTAGGACGTGGTGGAGAGAAACACAAAGCTGAAAGAGAGTGAATATTGAACTTTCATTTGCCAGGTGTCCAGAAATGGGCACCAGTTTGCTAACAGATTTGTTTTGGTGAAACAAAGTGACCAAAATCACGTGAAACAGGTTGGAACAAATCATAGTTTTTAATATTTTTTTGCATGCATGAACATTCCTTTATTTGTGAGTACATTGATGTACCATACGGTGAATTTAACACCTAAAACGAGATTAGTGGGTTATCCAGGTATGTTGAGCTTCAAACCACAGTTTGTAATGTCACAAAGGTGCACTTCCCTCCAAAAGTATTAGAGCAGTGAGGCCAGTTCTTTTATTTTTGCTGTAGATAGAAAACGTTTGGGTTTGATATCAAATGAATATGAGACAAGATCAACATTTCAGCTTTTATTTTCTGGTATTTACATCTGGATCTGATACACAACTTAGAAGATAGCATTATTTGTAACAGAACATCAGATTTTTAGGTGAGCAAAAGGGGGGTTACGCCCTTCAGTTTCCTCTTTAGCAGGTAAAATCCAGTCTAAAGCCTTCCACAGCTTGCCCATGATGAGCTCCTTTGTTGTTTTGGCAGTGTGTTTTGGGTCATTATCTTGCTGGATGATGAAGGATCTCCCAACCAGTTTGGTTATATCTTTATTTAAATTGGCAGATAAAATATTTCTGTAGACTTCTGAGTTCATTTTGCTGCTGCCATCATGTGTTACATCATCAATGACGATTAATGAGCCTGTCCCAGAAGAAGCCATCTAAGCCCAAACCATGACATTACCTCCACTGTGTTTCACAGATGAGCTTGTATGTTTGGGATGATGAGCAGATCCTTTCTTTCTCCAAATTTTAGCCTTTTTGTCACTATGGTAAAGGTTTATTTTGTCTCATCAGTCCATAAAACTTTGTCCCAGAATTTTTAATTCTCATCTCTGTACTTTTTGGCAAATTCCAGCCTGACCTTCCTATTCGTCTTGCTAATAAGTGGTTTGCATCTTCTGGTGTAGCCTCTGTACTTTTGTTCATGAAGTCTTCTGTGAACAGTAGATTGTGATACCTTCACTCCTGCCCTCTGGAGGTTGTTGCTGATGTCATGAACAGTTGTTTTAGAGTCTTTCTTTACAGCTCTCATATCTCATTTCTGTCGTCAACTGCTACTTTTTTTCTTGGTTTACCTGTTCGACGTCTGTTACTTGGTACATCAGTGGTTTCTTTCTTTCTTCTTCAGGACATTCCAAATGGTTGTACTGGCTATGGCCAATGTGTATCCAATGGCTCTGATTGATTTCCATCTTCTCTTAGCTTCATAGTTGCTTGTTTTTCACCCATAGACAGCTCTCTGGTTTTCATGTTGGTTATTACTCTAACTATAGATGCAGTCTGCCCAGGCAAAACCCAAATCTGAAACTGAACATAGACATTGAGTGCTGTTTGTTGTTTTAATAATCAATGTAATAGGACACACCAGGCAACAAAAGACACGTTAGTCACATGTTCCAAAACTTTTACTCACTTGAAAAATGGGTGGGTTTAAACAGAAGGTGCTATCTGCTAAGTTGTGTATCAGATCCAGATGTAAATACCTGGAAATAAAAGCTGAAATGCTGATCTCTTGTCTCATATTCATCGTTTGATGTCAAACCCAAATGTTTTCAGTGTACAGCAACAATAAAGGATTTGGCCTCAATGTTCCAATACTTTTGGAGGGGAGTGCAATTTTTAACCTGCTAGATCACCGTGGTAACTTTTACCACAAAGCTGACCTGCACTGAAGGAGGTTATGTTCAGTTTTGGAGCACATCCACCATTACCAATTTATTTCCTGACAGTTCTCTATGAGCAATACACATTCTCAGTTGAGGGAATGCATTGTATTTGCTAACCTGTTGAGCTGTACATTGATAATTGTACAGAACGAAGTCATGCAGTTAATGTGGCACAAATTGTATGCATTGTGTTGCCATGGTAAACTGCATGCCTTCAGTTGCTGATACAGAAAATGCATAAATATGTTTTAATGTGGTGGAATGTTTGTATCTCTTTAAACCAGTCACAATCATCTCGGGGCTGCTCAGCCCAGGATGCCGCAAAGTTGTCACTATGAAATCACGCAAGTAGACTGTTTTGGTGTAATATTTGCACACAGGGAGAAACAACCAAGCAGGTCTACATCATTTCATGATCCAAATCCTTTGCAAAACTTGCCATTAATCAGCATGTACGTCGCTGTTCGGAGATTGTTGTTTCCGTAGGTGAAGAGGATTTTGAAAATGGTAATACACAGATAGTGAAAAAGGCCAAACACGGCAGGCTTATACAAAAAATCTGAGTCGGACTAGATTTGAAGCATTACATCACTCACATGGAGCAGTGCATTTGTCCACTTGGTGAATTGAAGTCTACTAGTCACTCTCTTTTAATTCTTTTTTTTTTTTTTAATCACCATCTATTCTAGCTGGAAATATCTTGCTCTTAAGCTACTAAATGATCCACTGTATTCACCAGCTAGCTGTTAACTGAGTATTTCGGGCCTTTGGTGCAGAAAAGAGCTTTCACAATGAAAACAACTGCCTGCTATGAGAGCAATTTGAATGAGCTGAAACATGAGAATCAATCAAACACTGAGCTGAAACTCACTATTTTCAGGTGATAATTCTCGGTAGGTTCATTACTACCTCTTTCACAGTCATTTGATACGTTGGTATTATAAAGATATTGATTTTAAGCTGCTTTCAACTGTGTGCATCAGCTCCCCTTGTTTGAATTTACTTATGCTGTAAAGCTTGCATCTACTTGTAAATCACTTGAACAGTACTAAACTTAGCAAAAGACTCCCTGTCCTTAATTGACGATTAGTTCAGCAGACCTTCTGGAACAAACTGAAATCTGCATGCCTCTCATCTACTGGCTGGACAATGTACATTTTTGTCTCGGTGAGTGGCTTTGTCTCGGTTATGAATATTTGGGGGCTGCAAATGTCAGTTTGCATGGTGGGAGAAAAGGGTCTGACTCATGCTAGGCTCTGCTGAGGGTTGGTGGTGATTTTAGTGATATTTTGAGATGCACACCACTGTTCCCTCTAAGCTTCAACTTTCTGGTTAACAGAAGCCTTAAAACTTGTGACCATGAGTCTTGATTTCACATTTAGACCATCCATCTGAGTTCTTCTCAGACCTTCACCTGTGGGTTTTTGAGAAATCCTCAACAAACTTTGATTCTCTTCACTGAACAGTAAAGTTTATGGAGATCAGAAGGTAACATTAGTTTGATAAATGCCTTCAACTACTAGTAGACTTTATCTGGAAAGCAGTTTTCTGAAATGAGTTCTTAGTAAATCTGTCCACAATCAAACCAAGAACATAGAAAGAGGAAATGTTTGAAGAAACAACTTGATGTTTTCATTTCAGACTAGAAAACGCTTTGAGACTTTTATCTGTTTTTGCTCTTTTTGATCGTTTTATTGTCTCTTCTGTTCAATTTGATCTTCTAAAGTCTAACTGGTGTCTTTTGAAATGTTTTGTCTTTAGCTTGATTCTTCTTAAACGTTTAGTTTTGCTCTTTTCTCACCTTTTATTCTTTTCTAATGTCTGATTTGATTTCCAAATGTTTTGTCTTTTTAATGTTTAGTTGTTTTTTCAAATGTTTTATCGGCTTGTTTGAGTTTCTTTTTCTTTCCCAATATTTAATGTTTAGATTAAATCTTTAAGGTTTTTCTTTTTAAATGTTTTGCCACCTTTTAATGTTTAATTTTCTTTTTAAATGCTTCATTGTATTTTCTGTGTAATTCCTATTTGAAGTTTTATTGTCTTTAAGATGTAATTTTCTAATTAAACATTTAATTTTTTAATTAAATGTTTAGTCTTCTTCCCTTTTTTTGGCCTTTTTCAGCTTTTTATTGGATAGGCATAGTGAGAGACAGACAGGAAACGGGGGAGAAGACATGCAGCTAAGGGCCGCGAGCAAGAATCGAACCCGGGTCGCTACGTCGGGGACCAGCCCCTGTACATGGGTCACCCGCTTAACCCATTGAGCTATACGGGCACCAGTGTTGTGGCTTTTTAAAGGTTTAATAATCTAATTAAATGTTTTGCATTTTTTAAAAATGTTTGATGTTCTTCTTGTTTAATTGTATTTTTTAAATGTTTAATTGTGGAAAATATTTTATCTGTAATTTTGAATATTTGTATTTTAAAAATTTTGTTTAATTTCATAATGACATGTATTGTATCTTGTCGAATTATCCCATTCAATATTTTGTCTGTTTAATATAATTTAATGTAATTTAATTTTTAACTCTATTAAACAGACAAAATATTGAATGGGATAATTCGACAAGATACAATACATGTCATTATGAAATTAAACAAAATTTTTAAAATACAAATATTCAAAATTACAGATAAAATATTTTCCACAATTAAACATTTAAAAAATACAATTAAACAAGAAGAACATCAAACATTTTTAAAAAATGCAAAACATTTAATTAGATTATTAAACCTTTAAAAAGACAAAACATTTAATTAAAAAATTAAATGTTTAATTAGAAAATTACATCTTAAAGACAATAAAACTTCAAATAGGAATTAAACAGAAAATACAATGAAGCATTTAAAAAGAAAACTAAACATTAAAAGGTGGTATATGTATATATAATTTAATTGTATTTAATGTTTAACTCTATTAAATAGACAAAATATTGAATTAGATAATTCAACAACATACAATACATGTCATTATGAAATTAAACAAAATTTTTAAAATACAAATATTAGAAATTACAGATAAAGTATTTTCCATCATTAAACGTTTAAAAAATACAATTAAACAAGAAGAATATTAAACATTTTTTAAAAATGCAAAACATTTAATTAGATTATTAAACCTTTAAAAAGACAAAACATTTAATTAAAAAATTAAATGTTTAATTAGAAAATTACATCTTAAGTTTTTTAAATCATTTTAATAATAAAACTTTTTAAAAGTTTTATTGTATTATTTTTTTCCTTTGATTTAATTGCTTTTTGTTATGTAGTTTATTTCTTTAATCTTCTTTTTCTGTCAAGATTTTAACCCCAACCTTAAAAATGAAATAAACCCTTAAATCACAATGAAAATGCTTCTGTTGTCACAATCATGAGTTAGTCAGTTTTTCAGTTTATCAATTCAACTTTATTTGTTTCGCACCTTTTACACAGATGACAAAACTAAACAAGCAAAGAGAAAAAAACTATGCTAAAACTATGATTAAAACTCAAAAACACATAAAAAAAAAAAACAAAAAAAAAAAAACATTTAACGTAATAAAATATGTTGTGTCCAGGGGATGGAGGGAGTTTATTGTAGTCTTCTTGGGCTCACATGTTAAATCATTTAAAATATAAACTTGATATTCAGTCTAAGGAAACTGGAAACTGCAGAAGAATCAACAATATCTCCTGTTTTCTCCTTTAATGAGTCGACTCTTCTTCTGCTTTCAGACCAAAGAACTACAGACTCTTCACAACCTGCTCAAACTCTTCATACAGGACCTCACCACACAGGTCAAGAAGGTTTCCTTCTCATTTCTACTCTGAAGCTCACCTTCTCCAGCTCAAACTGCTGACAAATGTTTCTGCTGCTCTAAAGTCTGGTCTCCAGAACTTCCTAAAAACTCTCAAAGTCTCTTCTGCTGCAGGTTGCTTTGTAGAACTGTTCCAGAAAACTTCACTAAACCACATGGAGGGGCCTCAAGATAGTCATCCAAACGAAACCATACAAAAACCAAACTAGCACAACCCAAACGCTAAAGTCTCCTGCAGCCTACCAGAGAACCTCTGAGAACAGAGAATCAGGACAGGAACTCTTACCTTCTGGACAACCAACGTTGGTTCTCAAACAAGAATACAGAATGTGTCTGACCAAAAACCTCTGAAGACTCACTACAGCCAAGATAAAGACACAACTCAGCTGCACCAAATCCACTAATCACTGCAAACATTAGCACCATGTGCTAACTGTGGCTAAAGAACCTCATTTACCAAGACAACTATCCAGTACAAAGCCCTAAAACACACCAAGAAACACATTAAAGTCTATTTCACTGCTGGAAGCTGCAAGCCAACGCCTAAAGAACGAACTAAAGCAATGGAGCCAAACCCAGTTCAGTGGGGAAGAGAAGCAGAGGAAATGTTTGTCTGCAGCTAAATAAAGCAGGAAGACACTGAGCTGCTCAGGTGTTCCTGATAACACCTAGCTGCTCAGGTGTTCCTGATAACACCAAGCAGCCACCTGGACAGCCAATAGGAACACAGCTTCCTGGAAGTCCAGAGGGCTGGCTTAGTGAAGGAAATTTAGTTTAAAGTTGAAGCAGAAAGTTAACAAAGAAAGTTGAAAACCACCTTCTGATACCTGAAATCTCTGAGTTTTCACACAAAGAACACCTGAACATGTCAAACTGGTTCCATAGTAGAACCATCATTGTAAAAACGTCATAGTATGGTGTGTTGCTCAAAAAACATTAGGACCCGGCTGTCAGGGGACAAACATGTAAGAAACATGAGAACAGAGAGAACCCAACCAGTAGGTCACAGTTTATCATCATCTAATCATCTCCTGAAGTCCATATGGTGAGAGACATCAGTATCTGGTTGTTAATTTACCAGAGGATGCTTATAATCATGCTGATGTGGTCTGTACTCTACAGTATTTTAGTGACTCAATAAATGCCTAAGTTGTTTTTTTTTTTTAATGCTTTTTAGTTTTTAATAAACATTGAACAGCCTATATGTAATCAATAAATGGCCTTTGCCTATCTTAAGAAAAATTCACTCAGAACTCTGATATGTTAACAGTACTAAAGAAATCAATAAATACATGCATACACACATAAATAAGTTAATACATTAACTGTGTTAAGATAAGATTTTGATTTTTTTTTTTAAAAGTTGTTTATGTTTTTGCAGAATCCAGTATTGCTCACTGGTTGGTCATTACATTTTATTAGTTTGATTTCACTGTTTAAAATGATGCCACCTCTTTTCAGACAGAATCTGTGATAATAAAACAATACAAATTTTTTAGTTCCGTGTTAATAAAGCACTTGAAGCTTTAAGTATGGCTAAATGCTTTTTTCAAAATTAAATATATCACTCCTTAGGTGGTAGTGGCCCCAAGTTCAGTAAAGTTGGAAAGATATTCACAGATTCAGACTTCCAGCATCAATAACTCATTAGATATAGGTTGTCAAAACATAAACGATGCCTCTTTCCCATTGTTGCAAGGCAGACAATGTGCTACAAGCCCAGTTTTATCAAAAGTAGCTGTCTTTCAAGCTACAGGAATAACATTGGTGTCTATGGAGTGAACAGGGTCCGTCTGCAATTTGCAAAACCGCTGCAACAGTAAAGAGAGACAAATATTCAATAACTTCACTCTTATACATTGTAGTGTCACTAAAATCACTGCAGCCTTCAACTGGCTCCTGTTGACAAAGTGTTTTAACAGAAATGTAAATGCTGTAATTTGATTCTTTTAATGAACCATGTAACTTGAATGGATGTGATGCTGGTGTGACCACAGTGCACACGTCTGATGTTGCTCACAGTGGTCCAAGGGACGCTCAGGGAGTTTGTGTGTTTGCTCACACTCAGGAAAAAGTAGAGGGAACATTGATGCACACTGTTTTTTTTTCTTCCTTTGTTTCTCTGTTTCTTACTTATCATTTTAGTGTTCTGTCTCTCCTCGTGTACGTTAGTAATGTCTCATCCCATCCCGTCTCTTGGCCCTACAGGAGCCACGAAGCCAGGAGACTAATCTAATCATTTAGGCCCTGCTCTTGAGTAGTAAATAATTTTCTTGGCATATCACAAGGTTTGTGAGTAGATATGCGTGGGTGTATGTGTTCGTCTGTCGCTCTGTATATGTGTGTACATTTGCAAGTATTCCACCTCGCTCCTTCAAGTGTTTCTCACCGCAGTCCTCCACATCCCCTGAGGACAGCAGCAGCCCTAGACCATTTTTTTTACAACTTTTTTTTTGGTCTTGTTCTTCAGTGACACACTATGGTTTACATTTCATGTCACTCTGACTAAACTGCTCTGCTGTTGAGATGTCTACTTTAAAGCTTGATGCACTCCTTGTGTATGGATTTGGCTGCCATGCCAGCAAAGCACTTTGCCTTGAGAGAGGAATTAAACCCCTGAGGTTTTTCTAAGATAGATTAAATAGGGAGGGGAGCTGAGAAAGCTGGGCTCATGGGAGGGGCGCTACCCAAATATAGAGACCCTGCCAAATGCCACCCGGGTGTGGGCGAGGGGGATGGCCTTTCTGATGTGTGTGTCTGTACATGTGGGTGGTTGCTTGCATGCATTATGAGGATTTCTAGGATGTGGGTAAAACTACTCGTCTGTTTCTGTGTGTATAAACGAGTGTGTGCATGCATGTGTTATACATGTGTGGAGGTGATAAAGAGCCAGAACATTGCAGTGATGACAGTGGCCTTTAGAAGAAACAAAACCAGCATGAACAGCAATGTTTGCCGAATTTCAAGGCTGTTACCTTCATTTTCCCCTTGCTGTTATGTGATTAAGTTCATGCTTTATCATTGAACTTACTCATCTCTGTCTGTCAGATGTTTTCTAGTTCGGGTGATTGAAGCAACATACTGAAAGAAACGAAGCCAAGCAATGCGAAGAATGACTTTAGAACCAGGGATGAGTACGACTTGGATTGGGAATTGCGAAAACACAGAGCAGAGTCGAGCAAGAGAAAAGGTTTTGTTTGTTATGTCTCACATGTTTGGTTATTTGAGCTAATGAGCAGCAATTAGACAGCAGCCAATTAACTCTGGTCATCAGACTGAGACCGAGGGAAATGAAAAGAGGAGGAGCAAGGAAGTGAGAGAGGGGGGAAAGTGTTGGGGAGGAGGGGGGGAATAGTTAAATGACCTGGGAATCACAGCCGCTGTTATCTGCCAGGGATGTTCAAGTGTGCGTTTGCATGCAAATTAGTTGTGTGTGTGTGTGTGTGTGTGTGTGTACTGATGGGATTTTGTGTGTATGTGTGTTCCAGCAGAGGGAGCTGTGTAGGCCCATGTCACTGTAAGTGCTCTACATGACCATCTGGCTCTCACTGTCAGACTGGATGCTGATCTTACAGTTAACTCTCTCACTGCCATATCTCCCTCACATCCATACATGAAAAAAGATGCCCATGAACAGATGCCATATTTGTCTCACTGAGAACAGACAGACATAAGCACAGTTTTGCCATTATTATCATATAAACTGAAATGCCTAACAGTGGAAAGCACAGAATCATAGATGAAATGATTGATGATACATTGATGGAGATGCTGCGTGTGACTCTGAATCTTATCTGGCAGCAGGACGCTGACCAGATTGTGTATCTGCTTCAGGCTGTGGAGGGAAGAAAGCAAATGGTTAATTTCTCATTCTGACTGCTGATGCAGTGTTCCAGCTGAACCCCTTGGAGAGTCTCTCTCTCTCTCTCTCTCTCTCTCTCTCTCTCTCTCTCTCACACACACACTCTCACTCTCTCACTCACACACACGCACACACACACACTCCCTCTCACACACGCACACACACGCACACACACACACACACACACACACACACACACACACACACACACACACACACACTCTACTGTGGTGCTTGCCATTCTTCTGAGTAGCCCGCTGCCCTCTCTTTAATTAGGCTAATTGAAATGCGAGAATAACCATTTTCTTGATTGCTCATTATTTTTGGGCAGTTTGAAATGAAAAGCATGCTTGTACATGCAGAAGCCAAGAGAGGCGGTTCTGTACCTCTCTCCTTGGATGACCTGTTGTCTGGTGCAGATGAGTCTGGCTTTTGCAGACCGGGGCCCGACAGCCTTACTCTTGGCCTTGGCATCTCCGCACCATGGCCTAAAGTCTCCTCGTCACTTGTGACTCCTTGCACCTTCGTCGCTGCATTTCCATAGGGAACATCCCACGCCAGCGGCCTCGGTGTTGTTAAGCAAGAGAGTTAAGTGGGATTTACCAGACATCCTTCAGACAAATTGTAAGAGACGGTTTTCGCTTAAGAGCTCTTGGCAGGTCTACAGGTGGTTGGGCGGCTTTTCCTTCCTTGTTGGCCACTCTGTAAACCCCCAAGCGGGCCTATGTTGGCCCTTAGCTGTGACAGGAGCCTCCCCAGGGCAGCCTGAGCTTATAGAGCAAGAGAGAAGAAAACGAGAGGATTTGGTAGAGAGAGATGCCAGAGTGCATCAGGAGAAAAGAGCTGAGGAGTGTACGTGAGTGTGTGTGACAGCCTGAGAAAATGTTCATATGTTTTGTGTCTCCCTGACAAGGAGGTGACTCATCCCCTCGACACAAACATGTACTCGGATACCAATGCATCCATCCAAACATGCACACACATATACACGCACATGCAGTCTCATATACACAAACGCATCCAGTTCCAGACCAGATTACATGCGATTCTATGCTCATCATTAGCCCTGCAGAAGCGGCTGCAACGTCGTATAGTGATATTTACCTCATGATGTGGCTTCAAACGTTCATCATAAGTGCACATTATACACATATGGAGTCATTTGCCTTCGAGGAGCTGTGTGATTTCCTCATTAACTTCTTGAAATGTAATGAGTCATTGAACCAAGTTCTGTGGCTCTGTTAATTATGGCCCCGATTCAGCAGCTTTCTCCATGGCAACCTAAAGTTCTGCCTGTCACCACATGAGAGATGAGGGAATAAAGACATTTTCCCATTATGCTGCCACCCCAGCGTGCATATTTCTCCTCAAGACAGGCCTGCTGAAGGTTGTGCTGCTGATCTTTTAGCTCCCTCTGCTGAAAAATGGAAGAATATCACGTTAGTACTGCTTTGTATCTAGATGCAAAAACTGCGACTTTAATGATTGGCCTCAACAAATACAGCAACATCATCATCACATGTTTAGGTTTATGAGCAAATTAGATAGTCTTGTATGGTATGTAAGGTTGGGTCTAAGAGATCAGCACTCCTGCACTGCAAGTGGGTGTTCACATGTTGACCTCACAGAGATCAATAGTTGACACTGCTGAGCATCTTGTATTTTGAGAGCTCAGTGGTATGAAATTGAATATCATGAGGCTATTAGCATGCAAATGAGCTGTTTCCACTCATTATTGTTCTGACAAACAAGCGTCTGTTAATGGGTGTGTGTTTACATTGCACCTACAGTACGAAATGAGCTAGCGCTAATGAATGTAAATGAGCAGAGTTCATAGTGGAGTGTGGTGAGGGGCGACCAGTTTGCTTTTGGTGAAGTGAAAGTCAAAATTAACTGTTTAGAGGGAATGTCAGAAATAAAACAAGATGGATACGTCATGTTAATTGCAGGAGGCAGTTTCTCTCAGTGGTGCTCTTACCCTTTCGTTGTTTCCTTGTAAAGCAGCTGAAGCTTAGAAACAAGTTGCTGCCCTTCAGCTCTTCCTCTGTTGTGACAGAAAAAGACACTGAGGTCTGGATGCAGATCAAGTTTCAGCATCACCAATTACAAGCTCCTGTGTCGCGTCTAAAGTGGCCCACCGGTGGAGCTGCCAAATAAAATTTCTAATGAGGGTTCATGACTTTCACATTATTTGTTTCCTTTCATTGTTGTCTGCATTGTTTTTATATTTATCAAAGGATGGACAAGGGTCGGCTTCATCATGAAAGGTTCAAATCCCACCCGCACAGCAATATTTCTTTGAAGATGAGTGTGATTGCTCTGGATGGCACTGTATTTACTGGTAATAACCATTTTCTTTTAAAGGGTTCTGTGGACAAAAGCCAAAACAAAATAGAGACTTCAATGTAACAGAGCTGGCAGAACACTTCACTGCGGGAAACAAGCTCTCAGGTCATGGACTGGGTTTGTCATTCCCCGTAAATGTACTCTTCCGCTGGTCGAAAACAAGATAAAGGATGACTCATGACAAATGACTTTTTCACACTTGCCAGCTGACCACTGCCTGTGGCCTCTGTGCAACCTCTGTCGCTAAAGTGTGTTTTCTGGTGTCATGCGGGGTTTATTTGTTCGTGAACTTGTTTTTGACAGATTGTTCTGGGTGAAACTGCCTCTCCATCCTGCCAGTGTTCAGGTATCAGTGAATGCTAAGGTGAAACTTTGTGACAAAAGGAATCTATAACTGACATTCTGTCGGTAAATTTTCTCCTGACCTCAGTAAAACCCAAAACATTCGCAAGTATTGAAGTCATGATCCTCGTCCTTGAAACAAACTGTTGAGGGCAGTTCATGGTTTCTGCATTCATACGTCCATGGTGCACAAAACAAATGCTTGTTTGGAAGAGAGCCTGTGCAAAGATATTTGCTGTAATCTACACCTTTACTCAGTTGTAATCGAAGAAGTCCCACTCAGACTTTGGATTTGCTTTGATTTGTACATGCTTTCCATCAAAGGTGCCCAGACACAGTGGGAATTTCCAAATTTTCTGCCCACTCAGGACTGGAAGGCAACAAAGTTTTTCTGGTGTCTGATGATGGTTTAGAATGTCATTGTTTGATGGTGTTTAAAGTTGTTATGGTGTTTACTTTCATTAGAAAATCAAAATTCAGTAGTTATGCATAATGTCAGTGTTTAAAGTCCAGCTTTAAATGCTTAAATGATTTTATTGGTATTTGTACAAGTTATTTTAACCAAAATATTGTCTATGTTTTTGTGACTGTCAAAATTCTTGATGAAATCAATTACAGTACTTTTCAGTATACTTTGTATTCTCTTTTTTAAAGGTTTTCCAGTATTGTACCAGATCTGTTACAAGCAGCAGGGGGAAGACTGTCAGAGCTCATCTGAGACTGTCTTTGTGATTATAGAAGTCTACTACAAGCAACAAAACTGTCATCAGGTGAGGAAATTCCTTCCAGGGTGACATCATGATCTCCATTACTGCTATGGAAACAGACATTCCTGCATCTTCTTCTGCTTCTCTTCCTGGCAAAACAGCGGAGTGTGTGTGTGCAGACTGTAACAATATACCATGACTTTTCGTTGCACTTATTGCTGTCGGCTTGCTGAAACATAAACACTGTGGGACTGTTTGCTTGGCTGATGGCCATGCATTGATGTCAGGCTATATCTGAGTGTACGATGGCGTCATCGAGATAAAACGCAGCGTTTGACCTCAACATGGTTCCCTTGACATGGGTGCATGGCTTAAAAGTGACTGATGTATGAGTGTATGAGTATACGTGTGTGACAGATGACAGCTTCGTACATGTAATAACATCCACAGGCAGAACTCTGGGACTCGAGACGATGATGTGGATGGTGATTCATAAGCTCAAACACACATATGACTCTCTCTCTGTTTCACTCATCACTTGTGGACTTTCATTATTTCCATCCTAGATTCAATAATACCTACTTTGTTTGTGTAACATTTTTAAAATTTATTTCCAAAAAGACAGGGAGGTTGCAAATTCATAGTTTTTACATGGCATATGAAGAAACCTAGCACATACAGAGATACTGAAGGAGGCTATAGACAAGGTAAACTCGGAAGCAGTTCCTTACTTTGGTAAAGGTGCTTTCTGCGATAGGTCTCATACAAAACAGTCTAGCAACAGATGGTTGGATACTACAGATAGACAGGGGAACTATTTGTTCCATGGCACCTATCTTCAAGGAATAGTGTGACATGATAAGAAATATGTCTGTTCAACATCAAACAGAGCATCTCATACAGAAAAATGATATCAGTTTCATCTCCAAACATTGTGTGCAGAGACAACATTACACATAGGACATGTTTAGACCTGGGCCCACTTTCCCAAAGATGAACCTAGTTACAAAATTAAGATCATCCTGACCCATTGTAGCTAATAGGTCCTGGTTTAAAAGACTGCAAGATGGGAAAACCTCACCTAACTGTACTCTATCAAAAATTGAAAAAAGATAAATGGACTTTCCTTTTATTTTCTACCTTAACAGAAAAAGGGTTATACAATTTGTGTCTCATTCACCCACCCATTTACGCTTGATGGTGGTGGAGTCTCCCTGCACAGCAATGACCCAGTCATTAGGTCCAATTCTGAGGTTCAGTATGTGCCACGAATTGAACCACCAACCATGCAATCAATAGACAACCCTCTTTAGTCTTGCTCCGAAGTATCAGTTCCAAAAAAATCCTGTTTGTACTTTCTGTAGAACATAATGTACAATAAGCTATAGGAGTACAGGATATACTCAGTATTTTATACTCTGGATGTGGAAGTGAAGGTAAAAAAAGCCACAACTTGAATTAGTATGGCTTTCATCAAGTCTCATTATTGTTTGTCAGCACTTTTTTGTGATCATATATTGGTCTCTAAATGAAAACAGAAGGCAATCTTTCACTCTTCATCCAAGCTTACAGTTTTGCATGAAAAGTGAGTGTTTTTATATTTACTTGTACTTTAATATGCACCCTTTGGATCAGCCACAACATTAAAACCACCTGACTAATGTTGTGTAGGTCCTCTTGCACCACTAAAACAACTCTGACCTGCTGGGACATTGACTCCACAGACCTCTGAAGCTGTCCCGTGGTATCAGGCACCAAGACGTCAGCAGCAAATGCTTTATGTCCTTGAAGTTGCGAGATAGGGCCTCCATCGATCAGATGTTGTTTTTTTTTTCTATCATATCCACAGATGCTTGATCAGATTGAGATGTGGGGAATTTAGAAGCCTGGTCAGCACCTTGAACACCGTCATGTTTCTCAAACCTTTCCTAAACCATTTTTGCAGTATCTCAGAACATTATGCTGCCTTATGGTCTATTCCACCGTTCTATCGTTAAGTTTTCAGCAGCTTTTGTTACAGTAGCTCTTCTGTGGGATCAGACCACAGAGGCAGCCTTGACTCAACACATCAGTTTATCGGTTGCCCTTTCTTGGACAGCTGTTGGTAACCACTTCATACTAGGGACACGCCACAAGACCTGCCGTTTTGGAGAAGCTCTGACCCAGTCATTTAGTTATCATATTTGTGAAAGTCACTCAAATCCTCACTTTTTCCTTCTTCCAACACATGAACATGAAGAACTGGTTGTTCACTTTCTGCACAATATATCCCACTCCTGGACAGGTGCCAGAATATTCAATGCTATTCACTTTACTAGTCGGTTTTAATGTTGTGGCTGAGTAGTGCTACTTAAGGACTGCAGTATATTAGGGTTGTTTTAACAAGCCAAATTACATCCAGGAGTCACCTGAATTTTGTTTTCACAGAGTTTGAACAAAACTGAGCAACCCACATCGAGGGATACAACATCCAAGAGGCTATGAGCAGTCACCAGGTCAGCTTGGAAGGTACAGGTGAACAAAACTAACTTCTTCTAAACCCTTTTTAAAACCAAAATTCCTTGCTTTGGAAGTTCAATTTCTATGTGTTAAACCAGGACTTACTGATTTGAGGAAGTGGAAGCAAACAAACCGAACACAGCACTGACATGTTATTAACTTTAAAGTTGATATCCCACCATCATTTTTGGATTTTGATTGCTTTTCTACTGTTTGTATTTTGTCCTTAGGGTCCACTGTATATTGATCATTTAGTTAGATCTGTGTTTACAGGAACCTGATTAAAGTAAGGCCAAAAGTTCTTCTCCCTCTAATCTACACTAACGACTGCTGGAACAATTGATGATTTCAATGCTAAATGCTCCACAGTGTTTGCCTGCTAGTTGCTAATTTTGTTTGTTTGCAGTTTGGTGCTGGACTGGTGGTTATGCTGGATTTGTAGAACATTTCACCGAAAACAGCTACTGACACTGAGAGCAGTGAGAGTTAAACGACACAGTAAAGCTGAAATATTCTGTAAACTCTCTGTCAAGATGAGAGAAACTTCAGATAATATTCTCTGGATTTGCCACTATATGATCGACTTCTCATACATAGTCAATTGATGAATTGTTAGAAAAATATTGATGGAGGCAACTTTAAGTAAACAACATACAAACTAAGTCAGCATTAGAGCGTCTGGGATGTTTGTTGATGCTGCTCCGTTAGCAGTTTCTCTCTGGGCTCAATACACAGAGATAACACTGATATCAAATTTTCATCTAACTGAGAGTTAGACAGCAAACAACCACATTCCTCATAACTTCACCCTGTTCCTTTAAATCACACAAACAGAAGAGAAATACAGGCGATGAAGCAAAATACATCTATCAAGCTGACTCCAATCGTACGGCAGCTTTGGATTAATTATAATCACAGCATTAGTGTCACTTTCTTCATATGTTGTGAGGCTTTGTGACAGTTTTAATAGCAATGTGTTGAGATGCAAAAAAATATCATCTCAAAGAAATGACCAATTCTATACTGCAATTTCAGCACCAAGTGGTTGACTATATAGTGTACCTTTAGAGTCCAGCATATTGTTGTTTTTAGTATTTTACATTAAAGCATTGTTTATCATATGGCTTCAATACAAATGGTCTATGCATACTGTATATATTAAAACATTTATCAAAATCCTTCAAGAGATTACAAACCTGGGTGGTTTGAAAAAATATCTGTATGTCAAAATAGCCACCAAAGTGTGATCCTACTGTCATCTTTGGCTAACAGCTACTCTGTGTTGATTTTTACAGCACTGGTTTTACGTTTTTGACATTTAGACATTTAGTCAGGCTGCAAAATGAAGTACGTGATGTAACAAGAGCTTTTGTATTCAGCCTGCATGCTGCAACTACACCACCTCTACATAGTTGGCTGGGTAAAGTCCCTCCCACCCGCCATCCTTCATCCCCCGACACCAGCCCTGGTCATCCTCATCCTCGATCTTCAAAAACTCCTCACCTGCAGGAAAAAAAAGAGCCATTGCATTCTTGTAATTCTTGTAATTAAAACTTAAAGCATGTCTTTGAAAAAAAAAAAAAAAAGGTTGCAACCAAAAGTCATTTCCTTAATTAAACTGCCAGTTATTTCCCTGATTAATCCATTTCTTGTTTGGCTTGATACAGTGCCCAAGTTAGCATCTTCTAATTACTTGTTTTGTCCGATCAGCAGGGCACGGAGAGACAACATCACAAAGATTTCTATCATAAAGAACTAGAAAAGCAAAATTTATTATATATTAATGTTAATGAATTATCAAAATAGTTGCTAATTACTGAAATTAATCTTTTAATCTCAAAAGAATGACAATTTAAATATACATAGACAGTATGACTATTAGGTTTTTGCATACAATAATAATTGTAACTTTGCACACTGTTTCCATGCACCGTTACATGGAGCAATCAAGATTTATAGTTATATTTTGTGTTTACCTGCTTTAAAGGAGAGCTCATCTGTCTCCTGCCCAGCATAATCATACAAAGCTCTTACTCTAACTCCTCCAATCATAACACTAGAGGACAAAGAAGAGAACAGATAAATAGACAGATGGATGTTTTATCAGATTTACAGCTACACAACATCAAATTAAAAGCTGCGTAGTTTGCGTTAACAGTTCCCTTTGGACTAAATCTACTCACCCCCTCTCTATTGTTCCTTTCTTTTCCACTTCTTTCTTTCCTTTTTTGGTTTTCTTTTCAGGTGTCCACTCCTTAAAGCAATTGGAATAAAACAAATGTTCCTCACTTCGCATGAATAAACAACAGATTTTAGCTTCACATCAATCATAATGACAGAAACTGTGGACAAAAACATAAATACCTGGAAGTGTGGCCAATCAGTGGGCATGCCAGGCCCGTGGGTGTTTTTCCACCAGCGAAGGTCCTCTTGATCATCGATGGCCATCAGTGTGTTGTGGAGCTCATTGTACACGGCCCTCACACTAAATAACAAGTGGTGAATAAATAAGAGAACCCAGGATTAGATTTTAATCGGCTTGCTGTCACTCATATCCAAGGTGGTTATTTCACTTTCCTAAATGATCACTAAAAGTAGTTAAATCTCTTCTAATGTTGTCATTTGTGAAACATTTAACTTCCAACAAGATTTTTGTCTTCAATGTAGATGTTTGTGTCTAAATTGTCTTATTTTTTATATTAATATATAAGAGCAGTCAGTCGTAGACAGAAAAAATGTTTGTTGACAGTTGTGCTCATCAGGCTTCATAATGAGTTGTGATATAAAAAACACAATGAGAAAGAACATACTTTGCATATTTTATGTGACATCTGGATTCTGAACAGCATGGTTTTCTCTGATGCTTATTCTGTAATAAAAGTTTATTCTCACTTCTAATTGGCAAATAATCTACTTGCACCGCCATCCAGTGCGTTTTACGTAAAGCGTTACCCCAAAATTAAGCAGATTAATAGACTATATAATTTCCCTCATCTACTCCATATCCCCCTGTGGCTCCAGCAGATTTTATAAAGTAATTAAGTTGGCCTCTTAGCTATTATTTCCTTTATTAGAGCAGAAGTGAGTCACTGAGAAAGACTCATGTGCTCTAATATGTAGTGGAACGGCTTTTAATTAGGGGCAAATTAAGTCAAATCATTGATTTTAGCATGCTTAGCTCTAAACGCACAAGCTCGAGAGATCACTGATAACAGGAATCTGTTGTACCTGTTTAATGACATACATTGATCTTTATCTAATCAGCAGGGACAGCAACAACCAGCACACATACAAAGCACTCAGGTTCACCTCTCATTGTTGGTAATGTCCAGGTGTTTGTGGATGGAGAGGAAGGCTTGTTTGAGAAATACAATCCTCTTGCGCTCCTCGTCCTGTGATTGGTCAAAGATGGACTCCATTTCCTCCATGTAGCGTGGAGCGTAGCGGTTCACCTCCTCCAGGACCTTCTCGTAGCGGGTGCGAACCTATGGGAGTTTCAATTCAGAAGAACAGATAGATGTGAGAAATTTATCTGAATTTAAAAAAAAAGTGGAAGAAAATCATTTTCAAGGTTCTTTTTTTATAATGCAAAGGCTGTGACAACAAATCCGAATTAAATATCCCCCTCAAACCATTTTTCTGAACTGGAAAGTAGATTAAAATTATGACCATAAGGAAAACCATCCTCTAAAAATTTAAAACTCCTTCAGAGACCAAAATAAGAATTTCACCGTGAAACTACCTCATTTACCAAACAAAGCCATTTCAGAATAATTTAGCCACGTTCAGGCAAGACGTTACCTAAAGTAAAATCCCAAAACACATTACAAGTTGAATGAAATTCTAAACAAATAATAGCACTTCCCCGCCTGTGATTGATGCAGTCTCTCATAATTGTTAAGCAATAGGTAATATGACCTGATGCCACATGTAGCTTATACCTCCCTCAGGCAGTAATGAAGTTAAAGGTGTGCCATGAGCTTTAATTGTCATTAAAGTTGGTGCCACCGTCTGTAGCATGAAACACACAACAGGAAATGTCTTGTCACAAGCATGTGCGTACATACAAGAGATCAGGATTTTTCTAGCATAGAGGAATTTTTAACCCAAACAGGTTTTAGCCAACACCAAAATTTAAAAAAAGGAAGAGGAAGAATATAAAAATAAAATTAATAAATTTTTTCTAATCTTTATTGTCTCTCTTCTTAGATTAATGTAAAATTGTTACCTTTTTTCATATAAAGTAGTTTACTCTTATTTAGTCTATTACATAATTCTGAAATGCAGTCAAGTAAAAGTATAAATTTACGAATGCAAGTGTAGTGCCAGGGTCAAATGACAAAAAGGAACTGAAATAGATTTAAAACTAAATCAAACCAACACCAAAACAGAGGTACAGAAGAAGAAAAATAAAAAATAAACAAATCTTGTTCACACTTCTCTTATGCATATATACATTACACACAGCAATTAACAGAAATTTGATATTCAGGGTTTCTCCTAAATAGAGGAATTTTCGTGCCCACCAGAAAGATTTTAGTCAGCACCAAATCACAAGAATTGATTTTAAGTTTTGTTAATTGGGGTTTCAATTGCTCAAGCATAATAGACATTTTAGTTTATCAAATGGTCAACATCAAAAGGAAACGACTTAGACTTCTGTGAAATGCAGTAACACACTCTCTGCATGATGCTTTTCATGAGTAGTCATCTGCAAAAGCCCATTCTGGCCCAGAAAAAAAACAAAGATTGGAAAAAAAAAAAAAAATAAAAAATAAAAAATATATATATATATATATATATATATATATATATATATATATATATATATATATGTATATATATATTTATCAATAACTCAGTCGTTGGTGCTACCACTGGTCAGAAACCTTAAAGCAAACCTTTAACCCAAAATTTCAAGTTTTGAATTGATGGAACTGTTTGCACAGACAGAAGCAGATCTAAAATCCCTGCTGAAAACCAGATAATAACCACAGATTTTTGTGTAGGGCACCTTCTCGGCCTCTTGCTGAGCCACCTCTCTCTCCTCCTGGATCTTCTTCTGTTTGTCGATGGCGACATCCGGGTTTCCCTGAGCGTGGGCCTCCCTCTCCCTGGCTGCCTGCTCCTTACGGCTCACCTTATGGTACGCCCTTCTGGCTTTATCCAGCTGTGGACAAACCAAAGCATACTTTTACTGTCTACAGTCCATATACAGCAGTGAATATAGTAGGAAAAAGGCCCAGGTAGAAATACTGTCACTGACAACGTTACAATCCACTTAAAAGCACTTAAGCTAAGATGCACCTGACTTTGAAAAGCACTGACTCCCAGAATAAACTCATTCCTAAATAGCAGTACATTAGGACTCTGTTTTCTAAATATAGACCTTGAATTGGGGCCATTTACTTAATGAGCACCCATTTGTGATGCTGCAGTCACTTCTATTATGTATGAAAAATTGATTCCCTGAAGGGCTTGTGTGTATTTTTGATGCAAATAGGTAATTTTGCTTTTGATGGATGTTCCTGGCCTCTCTCAGATCACAATAAAGCACAGATTCAAGTGGCTCGTCACTTCTGAGCTCATAGGAAGAGTCTTGAGAACTGACTTTGCGGCTTAAAGGTCTCTGTTGAGGTCACTGAAATTCTGGACTGGATGGGAAAATGTGAGTTGGGAATGTGACAGAAAAATGCTCCCAAAAACAAACATCAATAGAAGGCTATAGCTGTACTGGGTAGATGTGGGGAACTGAATTAATGTGAACAGAAAATTGTGGGAAAGGGCAGTAATAAGGACCTGCCTCAATATGGTCTGGAATGGGGTTTAGTACCAAATTTTGGATGCCATCCAGTTTATTCTCACTAAATCAAAGAAACATCTGAGATCAAAAAGAAAGATCAAAAGATCTCCATGCGCTAAAGCATGAGTGCACACAAACTGACAAAAACAAACCAAAATTATTGCAATGAAATCTCACATTTTTACTCTTTTTATCTCTGCAGCTTAGTGAGCACTATCACTGAGACCAATTCTGAGATTTAATAGTAAGCTACAAAGACTTACACACATAAAGAGACAAGGCTCCTAACTGTATTTAAAAGGGTTCTAAGAATGATTACCATAATTTCTAGTGTGCACACATAAGGTGGTGCTCATTTTGAGGCTAGTAGGATTTGTAGGAGACAACTTTATTTCAGCAAGTAATGAATGTTATTTAAATCTTGTAGTGTATTTATTTAGCATCTCAGCTGAGTGCTTTTAAACACAAAATTCAAGGATCACTGTAGAGAAATCACTAAACTGGAAACCGAACAAAGAAGACTAATAAAACAGTATGGTTAAAAGAATAGCTGCATAAAATGGTGTGTTAAGTAGCAGCTGCAGCTGGTAGAGCATATATACTGTGTGTATTATATTTGCACTACAAACAGTCAGAAAAAACAGTGCTTAAATGTCTGCTTCAGCAGATAATCCCACATTAAAAGCCAGAATAAGTGACTAATCCAATATGATTTTTGTCCAATTCAGTGAACATGTCCTCACGGTCCACTAACTGTCCGTTCTGTGTGTGCACTAAATAGGAATCCAGTGTTTGTACACAGGCCCTGGCTCTATAAATGAGAAACAAACAAGGTGGCTTGCATTGAGCCACACAACGCTATTTCAGTGGGTCCTGTGCACGTTGCACCTCGTGCACGTGCACAGGACAGGCTGCAAAAGAGGGTGAAGGGAGAAGAGAGAAATGGGTCAGTGGGAGCGAGACGGACGTTAAATTTGGCACATGCTAACTATTTAAATATGCTAACTAGCTAAATGTCAGCAATCTTTCTCCAGGATTGCAGACTCATTCAATTATGCCATTAATATTTACAGTATACACTAGACTGACTTAAAGTGGCATTTTGTGTCTTTGAATGTGGCCAAGTCCATCAGAGTGCAGCTTTGAAGTGATATTATAAAGTGATGAGAAACAACACAGAAACTGGCCTTTGAATCTGACCTTTTTAAGTCTCTTGGCCCACGGCTTCTGAGCACGTGCGAACCCTGTATCAATGTCCTGGGACTCCTTGAAGCCTCCAAATAGCTTCTTGTGGAAGGTGTCCTTCTGCCAGGTCCTGACTCGGTCTCCATCCTCCGACACCAGGGAGCGGCAGATGGAGGCGTGTAGGGAGGCCAGCCGGTCAGCTGAAGACAGGAAGCACTGCCAGGCCTTCAGAAGAGATCCATACAGAGGACCTGAGGAAGGAGGAGGAGGAGGATCACACAGTCTTAATATTCCCTTTGTGTTTGGCAAGTCCTTCAGATGACCAACTATTATAAGTAGATTAGGTGATGATACTGTACATGTTCATCGTTGGGGCAGGAGTTACTGTACTTACTGGAGTCCACCACTGGCTTCCACTTGTTGCTCCACTCGCTGAGCTGCTGGGCGTACTGCCTCTCCACGCGAGCTCTCTCCTGGAAACACGCCACCATGTCATTACAGGCCTGGAAAGCATCTTCTGTTCGCTTCACAGTGCGCTGATAGTTCCCAGGCTGCCATGACACAAAGAGAGAGGAAGACCTGCTGTTAATGTGATAAACAGAGTGGGGAAAGGAGGTCAAGTGGACTTAATGCTTTAACCCCAAAACTTTAGGCTTGAAAAAATGTCAAAAGCAGTTGACATTTTTTCCAGTATCCAGTTCAGTCTTTTGGTTTCTCTCTTTTTTTTTCAATTCACCATTTCAGTGCCAGAGAATACAGAATAATACATCTGTTCACAGTTTATTCCTGGCAGAGTGGAAACAGCATGTGGACCATAAACTGAATTAGAGAAGCTAATTTAGAGACTCAACGTGAACAGTAAAGCTTTTCATGCCAACATAACTCTTCTGTTTATTCTTCTTCCTTCTACCAAGCCTACTGAATATAGTGAAATCATTTTGCAAGTACTGTTAGTATGAATAGTACTTCCACTAATAGAGTAACTGATATATTTAAAGTACTACTGCTAATTCAACTGTTTCTCCTGTCCTGTCATTTTGGTACCACTGTTAGTATAAAGTATGTATCAATGGTACTTTGACTTATTATAGATGAGAAGATACAATACAAGAACAACAGTCACTTAATTTTCTAATATTTTCACAATAATATTTTTTAAATAATAATTTTCAAAACAATTTACAGTTATTTTCCCTGTTTTGCTGTTTTGTTAAAATATAGAAAAAAGTGTTAATTCACATGTTTACTGTATAACAAACAGACCAAAACTGTAAATAGAGTACACATCAAAAATGTTTTTGTTTTATTTAGAAAAAAATAATCATTTCTTTTACGGCATTTACCAGAAAATTACACTGTTTCACTGTATTTGATTATATTTGGTATTTGCTGTTATTTTCACCTTTTTTTTTAGCATTATAGTGTTATACCATTTTTAAAAAAATATTTCTTCAAGCAATGTTGCTGCTATATTTTCTTTTTTTTAACTGAATTTTTCATATATATATGTGTGTGTGTGTGTGTGTGTATATATTTGTATGGTTATAGCTTACTGACAGTGCAGGTCTTACATTTTTTTGTGGGTTCTCTTTGGGCTGGTTGTGACCAACTTCACTGTGGGGTTTGTGGTAGTACTTTATCAATGAGCATAACAGAAAATCTTGTGTTTTACAGGGATTTACTGTAATATGTGGATATGTGTAAGGTTTAATGTTATGTTGTTACTGACAGTCATGTGACAATCTATCTCAAGTGATGTTCTGAAGTCACGCAAAAATAATGTAGAGAGTACAGTAACAAACTGCTTTCTACCATGATTAAATAAGTGAAGTAATGCATTATGACTTAAAAAGGTCAGCGATCAATATGTAAAACATTACTTTTTATGAGGAATGACCAGAATACTGACAATATTAACTCTGTGAATCACTCTATAGCTGCTTTTCTAGTAGGTAAACTTTGTTTACAATATGTAGCACTACAATATAATACAAAGAGGAAAAACATAAACCCAATATATAGACACATTCAACACTAACAATATAAGTTTGTTATTTTGTGCCAAATGCAAAAGGAGATACGTTTGAGTGACTGTAGATAAATTTGCTTTAAATTTGCATTGATAAAAATCGTCTGTGATTTTGAAGGAAATAGTTGTAAAGTTCATTAACAGTGATGCCACAATCACCTCTGAGCTACAGTACTGAAACTAACACTGCTGAAACCACATTTAGTGTCTCTCACTCGCCCATTCACACAACTGTTGCAGTTAGTTGTTGGCCAGCAGTCAGGAGCAATTTGTGGTTCAGTGTCTTGCTCAAGGGCACTTCAGTACCTGGACAGGAGGCCAGTAATGGACCTACAGTCCCTTTATTGAGTGTACATGCCACTGCTCTGCTGCTTCTTTAACCACGACTACGACTAAATTAGCACAACCACTAATACTCAACTCAAAGCCTGTATTTCATGACTGTACATGGCAAATTGAATGAGAGAGAAACCACTCTGCTGTCTGTTGACTGAACATGAAGCTGCAGCTGTAAACACTTAACCTGGCTCTGCTCAAACGTAACAGAATCCACCTAGCAGCACCTCTAAAGCTCACTAATTAACACTTACATCTCATCTGTTTAATCCATACAAAGATCAAAGTGTAAAACGATAATTTGTTTTCATGGGTATGTGCCAGAAGATTTCTTGACCAGTAACTTTCTGGATGTTGCCTGGCAACAGTTCCACTCTTTGTGTTCTAGTAAGCTAAGCTAGCCAGCAACTGGCTCCAGCTGCATATTTACCTCACATATAGGAGAGCGGTGTCAGTGTTTTCATGTAATTCTGCAAGAAAAAAATATAAAACTGTGTTTCTCAAAATGTCAGTGTGCTACTGAGGGCACAATCTTCCTTCAGCAGTCAGGCTTTTTAACATGACCATAACATAACACTGCTACTCAAGTGCAATAACATAATGTAACACTAGTTTTCTCTCTATTATACAAGTGTAATAATTAGTTGTCTTCCTAACGTTTATGTGCAGTTGTCCTACAGTTATCCATTGTGCCGTATCTGTACATGTGAGTAATGTATATTGTCTATTATTATTATCTTGTTCATCTTTTGTATTTCTTGTCTTGTTTTTCTTTAATATGCTTCATTTTTATCTAGCTGATATTATGTGAATTTCCCCAGTGAAGGATTAATAACGTTTGTCTTATCTTTGTCCTATCTATCTTATTTCTTTGCAACATTTTGGTGCGACAGTAAGTCCTGACAGTGAGCCATGCAGGTGTCCATCCTGTAAATCTTCTGTTAGTGCTACTGATTGTCCCAGCATTCCTCCTCCTACTTAAGAACGACCACATCTCCATCATTACACAGTTAATAATGGCCCATATGCCTTCCACAGCTGTGGCACTGCACTGCTACAGTCGTCTGAGGTCAGCCTCCACGTGCCACCAGTGACATTTTACTGGCATTAGGTTTCCTGTGGTAAACTGTGATGCGGGGTGTGGTCGGTGGACACAAGGATGAGGCTTCGCTGTACAAATCAGAGTGAGGACAAGAGGACAGCAGAGTGGAAGAACATATCTGAAGCAAGTGTGTTGTTGGTGGATGTGGAATTTGGAAATCTGTGCGATTTTCCTGGCAGCTGCCATCACCTCCTGCTCACTCCTACTCTCTTTTTCACTTTGTGTCAGGCTCTATCTGATCCTCACTGACACATTTAGACAGCTGCTAGAAAGGTTATGGACACCGTTTATGTTTTCATGTTGTGTTAAATAGTTTGAGGCAATGCGCCTTATATAAATACGACAAAGACACGAAACAGACATGAGGACAGTCTCAGAGCTCAGGCTTTCACTTGCAGAACACAGCATTAACCAGTAACATCAATAATGCAGCTCCTGTTACTGGTGTTGTGCATGTTGGCTCATTGACACGGCTTACTGGGAGAGCTCTTAATAGGGAGCCTATCAGACGGCATATTGTATTTCAGTCATATAACTAAAGCTAACACTGTCTGCATGCTTTTCATGTGCACTATATACAGGAGACAGCGCACAGCTTTTCTCAGTTTCTTGATGTTTTTGATATTGCAAGCGACAGTGCTCTTACTTTTTTATTTTGCGTGGCAAGTTTCCTGTAAGACGATCCAGTAACAGCTGTTCACTCTCATATGTGAGCAGACCTTTCCTTCAACAGTGACTTGTGTTTGCGAGAGTATTCAAAGACCTAAATCTTTTGTTTTTTATGACTAATTGACAAAGACCCTAGTGTGACTCTTAATTAGTGGCTAATTAAATGCATTCATATCAGGTCAAGCAGTGTAAAAGTAAACATATTGGTGTTTCTGGGTGCAAATGCAAAACAAATATGCAGATGTTTTTTGCTGCATAGATTAATCGATATGTGGGTCTTCTCTTGCATTTCTAAATTTTAGCAACCAGTGTTTCTGCTTACTTGTAAATAAATTGTTTATAGATCAAGTGTTTGTCATGTGAATAGTTTTTCCATTCTTCCAAACTTTTAAAGAAATGTTTTTGCTTCAATTTTCAGGCTTCAGGTGTCGCTTGGCAGTCATATAATTTCAAGTGGTTAGAAGTTAGCGTACAGGAGTATGAAAATGTGCACTCAGGCTGTAAAAGTGATTTATTGTTACACTAACAGCCCCTCAGAAAAAGCAATCACAGCACTCAGTGTGCGCTTAATGAAACACTATTTTTGAGTGCTTCAATCAGAATCAGTTGGGGTCCTTCACACCAGCAACCTCCTTGTTTCTTCCTCTCTCCTTCTTCCTTTCTTTCTTTCTGCCTCTGTTGTGGTTTGCACTGACTCTCCGCACTCGTCTGCGAATTAAGCAGAAACAGCTGAGGAATCCAGTTTGAGGCCAGCGGCAGCGCTGCACAGACCCAGTTAGCCAATCTCTGAGGCTGATACAAATCCTCTACTAGAAAATCTGTCCAAGCAACAAAACGTAGTATCAAAGAAAATGGCTACGGATGTCTGCTGAAAAATCACGTCTCACATACATAACCGATCATATTCAGACTGTGAGTAATGGATGTCAGTGGACTGAAAGAGTTCTGGGAAGTAGAAAGTCTTTTATCTCTTCTCAAACCATTAAACACTCAGGAGGAGTGAGCTGGTGACCAGTTTTCTGTGTGATACTGGTGGGTGATCCCGTTTTAACTGTGGGTGATTGGATGATATTATGACAGCTGGATATACACCAGCTTTTGTGTTACGTTGTTACTGATGTACATTGCTTTATGTCAGCTTGTGTGTGGGTGTGTTAGCATTCATTATTGCATATTTGTATTTGCATATTGTGTTTAATGTATTTACATTTTGTATTTTAATTGGTTAAGGGACAAATGTTCTCATTAGAGCACAGTTGAAGTTCAAGTATTATGAGTTACTAGTAGTCAGTAGTACCAATGGTAGTAGGAGAGTACAAGTGGCTGTACAAACAGTAACAGCAGTAGTTAAAAAGTAAGTGGTGGACGTGGCATTACATGTATTATATAAAAAAAAAACAGTATGCCAGATTTATGCCACTCCAAAAAGCTTTTAATGCTAAACATACTGATTTGATGAGGCACAGTACAGCACTAAATAACAGATTAAGAGAATGCCTGTCAGAAATGTTTGTCTTTTAAAAGGTTTATTAATCCAGTCTAATATTACTGAGTCTGGTGTAGAATAAAAACACTGTAATCTTATGCCTTGTTTTTTTTTTTTTTAAAAAAAAAAAGCATAAAGATGTGTTCCAGGTACCTGTCTGAGGATGCAATGACTCACCTTAGAGTTTGTGTCTGTGATCATAGAATGTCCCCATATAACAGATAAATCTTTAAAAGCATATACAGTGCCAGCTCTATGAGTACATAGGGCAGTAAAACTGTAATCGGAGGGTTTGTTTTGTGTCTGAAGCAGCATGAGTGACCAGTTCATGGATAAACCCTGCAGGAATCATCATAACTGCAGACCTGTTACAGCCTCTGTGAGTTTGCAAATACAGAAACAGTAGAGCTTAGGTTTGCAGTATAATGACAGACAGCCCTTGAGCATGGCGGCAGGATGACACAGACAGGAACTGGCCTGGAAACACATCCAACACAACAGGAGGCTTCCAAAATTACAGAGTGGGGGGAGAGATGAAAGTGGGGCAGCCCATCGAGGCCAACAGGAGACAAAGCCAGCATTAAAGCGGCAGCACACTCAAATTAGACAGTCAGCCACCGTCAATGCTGGTAGTGTTTACAGCTTTAAAACGTGGAGGCAAAACGGGGCCTGTGCCTTGTAAACAGAGTGCACACTAGTTTACAAAATACAATGGTGGGAAGATTGTTACTGGAGGAGATGAAGGCTCACGTACAAATAAAGTGGAATAAAACTTTGAACCGGAGCTCCTGCTGACAGGACATGTCATACGCTGTGTAGACGCTTCTAAGCTTTACTGACCGATAACACTACAGTAATTTGTGAAAACTGTCATGTGCACGTTGCTACACTATTTATTTACTCTATCATGCTATGTATGACTGTCTTTATCGCTTTTGTTTGTTCTCTCCAGATCAGCGCAAGAAAGCTGTAGGGTCTTGGACTGACTGTCCTGCAAAGAAATGCTGCAAAGGGTCTGAGCTTCCACCCAGTTTTCCACTTAACAGTATGTATTTGTCAGTTGTCATTACTTCTGTCATTTCTGATCCTCAACAGTCTTTCAGTTTTGTGATGCACTTTTAGGTGAGGAGGGTAAAAAAGTAATATTTCAGCAGCCGGGGTGCCAAAAAAATACTGGAAATTAGTTGGAAATAACATACAGTATTTTTTCCATAATTAAAAAAAACATTTTCTAGCCTTAATTTCACATGAGATCATGTGCACTTCTTTGCATTTTAATGTTTAATGAAGAATATTTTCATGTGTCAAAACAGTAAAATTACATTTCATATAGATATATCTGATAAATCACAGATACTTTTAGATGTTATATACCAATTAAAACACATTCATTCAACAATTTTATACAAGATATCACTCATTTATTAAATCTGTATGAAACTACACAACTAATACTTCTTTTCTGTTAAATGATGTATTTTGACACTTTGAATATGCTTAATCACTTTGTTGTAAGTGTAATGATATCAGAGGATTGATGCCACCTCCACCTGTCAGTTTAAATCTACAGCCTGTTAGTTTAGTCTTGTACAAAGACTGGAAATGTGGGGAAACCGTTTGCCTGGCTCTGTCCACTTCTCGTGCTGAAAAAGTGAGGCCTTGTTGTCAGTAGAGACTCCAGGAAATCACTGCACCTGCTCAAGAAGCAGTCTGGGACGTAACTCCACGTACAACTACAGACTTTTGCTTTTGTTCGGATGCATTAGTGAGATTTAGAGACGCTGGTAGATGCATTTCATTTCCTTTAGACAGAGCCAGACTAGCTGTTTGCAAGAAAGCACATGAGAATATCCAGAGTATTTTCATAAACTGCTCCTTTAGGCCACAGAAAAAAGTATCAAAGTTTCATTTATTTAACACTGCAGCAGACAGCACAAATGAAAACATCAAGCTGTAGTATTGTAGTTCAACAATGATCTGGCAGACAGCAGTGAAAATGGAAAAAACTTGTCCTGGATCCCTCAGAGACATGACCCCCAGGGCTTTACAATCCACTTTGTCGAGCAAACGCACACAATCAAGTACCTAATTAGCTGAACACTTTCACAAAAAGCCTCTCTGACATCCAGACGAGGCTGTCCAGAGAGCACAATGGTTCACATTAAAAAATGAAAGCACAGCCTTGTTTACAAAGATACGCAGGCCTGAACGACAAAACTGTTTGCTGTGTTTTGACTAGAAGATCATTCAGACTTGAGATACTGAGGGAAACGCTATCTTGCATGACTCATGACAGACGCACAGAGCCTCACAAACACACACATGGGGTTCACATACCATCCAGAAGCTGCGATTGTTGACATCTTCAGGGCTGTTTTCTGACGGCAGCGTTGACATCCTGTTCTGTGAGAGAGCAAAGAGAGTAAAGAGTATTTGGTTAGTTTAGTCTGTCTTTTAATCTGAACAATGACCTTTATGGAATTATCTCTTACTTGCAGGTAATGAAGACTTCGGGGGTTTTATCTGCAGTATCGGTATAGAAGTAAGTATTAAAATGCCTGATTGACCCCAGTAAAGAATTAATTCTACATGTAGTTTTTGTGTTATCTCCACACCTGTAATGTAAGTTTACAACTAACCTTTTTGTGTATCAGACCTGCCCTCATTTGAACTACCTCTTAACCCCTCTTTGAGCTGGATATTTAATTAGAAATGAAGAAAATGGATATAATACAGTGTTGCTGTATGTTTTCATACAGATTGGGTTAGTTAAGCCTGCAATTCTGCTGTTACCACATGGACATTTAAGCCATTTATCCATTAACTTATTTCTCTGTTACTGTCACCAATCTATTTACTCATTTATCAAATCCTTTTGGTCATGACTATGAAATCTGTTAACAGTTTATTTCATCTTATTATTGTCAAAAGTACAAAAAATGAAAGAAATGTCTCTCTTTACATATACATTAACAGATTTAAATGGAAACACAAAAAATTTAAACGAAATTTCAAAACAAAACATACTAGAATAATTACAGAACAAAAAAGCACTTTAATGTAAGAAACACAAAATTAAACCATGGAATTAAGTGTAAAAGTGTATTAAAAATGTGTAGAAATTAAATATCAGATCTTTTCAGTCATTAGTACTGATCAAAGATACTTTACAAGAATCATTTGTGCTACATGTTCACAGTGTTCTTGTGTTTAACAGGTTACAAAACAACTTCCATTGATTCACTATTTGGTTTTCATACAGTGCAGAATTCCAAGCGCAGAAAGTTAAATGTCTGGCTAGCACCAGTACAGTATTGATTAGGTTACATTCATGTTCTTTTCTTTTTTTGGACAACAAACTAAATCCACTTCTTAAGGATCTCTGGAGCAGATCGATCAATCAGGTGGTAAACAGGAAGGATACAGAGCATCCATAAAGGAGATGATCCACATCATCCACCTCTTCCCAACTGTTTAAAAGCTTTTCAGCTTCACTGAGCTAACAATTTCTGATTAGTTCAAACTACCTGCTTCTCTGCTCACCTGTTAGGTAGACTTAGAGCTCTTAAGCCTTGATTATATGCCTTAGCAGATGTGCACACGTACAACTACAGGCACCATAAATAGGTAGAAATTGTACTACTAGAAGCTAGTATAATTTTAGAGAACATGGAGAACTTCCTCCATAAATCTGCAGTAGATTGAGTTCTACATATTCTTTGTGTTCACACTACTGTCATACATGGTCACAAATTTTGGGCTGTTGGTCGACTTTTGCTGACTTTGGCAGATAACGAAATTAACTCTGACCTTTGCTGACTCTTGTGAGCTCGCATATGTGGACAGTACAACACTGGCCTCAGTCCAAGTTGTCTGTTCTGGTTTTACAGTGTGTACATCATGGATGAAGTAAGAGCGATTTCACTACGGTTGCAGTCGAATAACAAACAAAATATGTCCAACGTCTTTTCCTAAAACTTTTCCTTCACCTCAGTGGAAAACGTCATTAGTAAATGTAAAGGATTTTCTGTCGCGGTGCTAAAACAGTCCAACTGTTCTTACACTAGCCTGCTCAGTCATACCACAGCGGATATTGTGGATAGTGTTTTTTCCCTGGTTGTTACTGCCACAAGGAATTATGGGACGGCATTTTCTCCTTTCTTTTTGTAAAGGATGGTCCAGTTTGTTCTGTGCTACAGGAGATTTAAAAAAAATGAAGCGCTGATGAACCTTTCCTTAGAATTTAGAAAATCAGTTTTCATTATGGCTGCAATTTAGAAATGTTCAGTCATTTCACTTAGTTGGGAACCTTCCAAAACAAAAACGACTCTTAAGGAACTCTGTCCATTGTCATCTTTGTTTCTTGAAAAAGGAGACGACCCCGGTTCATTGTCTATTTTACTCTAAACGGGACCATGATTTACCAGATGAACATTGTACTGTATTGAAGGAGACTTGAAACAAGCAATTGAGGCCATGAACTCATCAGAACAATATTTAATGAGGTCACAGATCAGGTCTTTTAGTAGGGCCATTTTCTCATAGACTTCTCTACTATATGACTTTTTTTTTCCAACCAGAGGAGTCGCCCCCTGCTGGCCATTAGAAAGGATGCAGGTTTAAGGTACTTCTGCATTAGTCTTGCATATCCAAACCTATCTTAACAGTGTCATGTTAGCATTCTGCTATAGGGGAACAAGACACTCAGGGTTGTTTCTATTTCTTTAAACCAATGACAATCATGTTGGCCGACGGTAAGCCCAGAATGCAAGGTAGATAGTGTAGATGCAGTGTTTTCTGATGGATCATTTGCACACAGAAGCCAGGCAATGCCAATGAAATGGCAACTTCACTGAAAGCAAAGCAGGCTTGTTTATCTGTGTAATCAATGTTCTCAGCATGTTGCTTGGATGTTTTCGGAAGAAGAGTGGATTTTAAACATGGTGGAAGGGTGGTGTGCAGAAGAAACGGCAAACCAACATCCGTCTATATCTTAGTTTTCCCTTTCAGACTCAGAGGCCTCATCCAGCCTTTATAGACAGTCTGTGTTTCAGGTTTTAAAGCTGACTCTACTTCCCATGTACATCTTGGCAGCAACAGAAGTCACCTCTGGGGTACCCTTGGTTGGGAATCAATACTGTGCTGTGTATCTATTTGAGGCTATATGATATAAAAGCATCTGATATCCCCTCACACAAGGAGCAGTGCACACTTGGCAGGACAAACATGAAGACATACAGCAGGTGTAGCATGTCTATGACTGAATCGTATTATGGCGGCTGCTTGTGCCCATTACAGCACTGGCATGGCTTTATGAACTTGATGTGTACAGTAAATTTGAACCGGCAGTCGTACAGTAAATGGAAGCTGCTTATCACGAGCTATGACAACACCAGCAAGCATGGACACTCCTCTCCCAGCATTCCCAGCTTTGAAACACGAGCTTTCCCAAAATAAACAGGGGCTAAGGGTCAACACATCCTATCATCCACGAGCTTTCTTCCCATGCTGGTGGCCTTGTCTTTTTACTGCAAAAAGAAACAACAGCATGCACTTAAATCCTCACGTTGAGAGACACTTGAAGGAATCTGTCTGGCTCAGAGTGAATGTTACTTTAAGCTCATGTGGTTCCACTTCAAAAACAGAAACCTTTCCAGTTAAATATTGAAGCACACAGCAGTTTTGACTTCTGGTGTTTGAAACCGTGGATGCACTCAGCGCTGAACTCCACCCAGACAGAGGCTCAGTGTCTCCTCCCTGCAGCCATCTCTGCTCATGGCTCTGCACAATTAGATTCAATGATTTGCCTCCATATCCTGCTGTTCACGGGGCATCACATGCTCCACCAGCAGAATAATGTCATGCTTCTCCTCGCCTGAATCCCCCTCAGCTCGCTTCTCTCTGCGCTGAGGCCTCGTAGATTACACAACCCCAGAGATCTGCAGGAGGTCGCAAATATAATGAATCACCTCCCTTTTAACCCCTGACCTTCACTTCCCGTCCCCTCGCTGGCTGGCTTCTCCTCGGAGGGAGTTTTTAGAGTAACGAGGGGGTGGGGGAGTTCTGCTGCCCCAGCTTACTATTAAATAATGTGCTGAGATTTACCACAACCTCTTGACTTTCAGTGAGTTTTACAAGTTGCAGCCAAACAGCTTGTGTCAGCACAGACTCTATAGAAGCAAAGGAAAGATGGTAAAAACTTCAGCCTCCGTTCTAGCTCCACTGTGATCTGCCTGCATGCCTCTCACATATGGTTTCTTACTCTTTATAAGCATTAAGCTTCGCTCTGTGTGTAGGAGAAAGCCTGCTGTGCAGCTCCATGTCCACTGGAATCAATTTGTTAGCCACATCGGCCTTTTAAATATGATTTTATAGCTTTAGAATCAATTTACACATCATCTGAAGTGGTGGAATTGGCCCAGATTTTTCAAAGCCTCAAACTTAAGTCTGAAATCTTCAAATATATATATAAAAATGAAACAAATTGGAGTTAGAAAAGCCTGACTGTACTTTCCAGTTGGCTCTCTGTGCCATATTTCATATTTGTGAGACATTTCCTCTTATGTTTCTCCTTTATCACCGACCATAAATGAGCTATGAAAATCTAAAAAATGGTGAAGTATCTGTCAAGTACTTGTTTTTGTTGAGAAGATAATATATAACGTACCGCCTACAAGCTCAGATTTGTATCCACTATGAGTCCTGCAGATTTTTTATCATTTCTTGGCATGGTAGATGGGAAAATTGTTCCCCCACTTTTCTACAAGTTCGTCATTGATCCAGTAACTTGCTTTAACTCAGACTTGTGGTGTCAGAAACTACGAAAAATATGAAAAATATGAAAAATATGATTTCATTGCTTTTATAGTTAATTTTGCTAGTCAATTTAAACCACCTGTTAAAGAGTGAGATTGACCCAGATTGTGCCAAAGTCTTTCAACTTAGTCTTGAAGCGTTCAAATATACATATAAAATGAAATAAGTGGCGTTAGAAAAGCCTGACTGTACTTTCCAGGTGGCTCTCTGTGCCATGTTTTATATTTATGAGGCATTTATTCATATTCTTTACTTGCTGCCTATAAATAAGCTTTGAAAATGTGAAAAAAAAGATGAAAAATATGTGTCATGTTTGTTTTTTACTGTCTTTTATGTGCAGCAGAGAGTTTAATATATGACTTGCCGCCTACAAACACAAATCTGTTTCCACCATGAGTCCTCCAGACTTTTTAGAATTTCTCGGCACGTCAGATGAGAACATTGTTCCCCCAGTTTTCTAAAAGTTCACCATCGATCCAGTAACTTGCATCTAAAACTTCAGCTTTCAAATATGGCTTCATAACTTTTATAGTCAATTTAAACCTGCCATAAAATGGTGACATTGGCCCAGATTTTGCCAAAGCTTTATAACTATATAACCTTAAAACTTGAAATATATTCAAAACATGAAATTAACTGAAGTTAGAACACCCTGACTGTACTTTCTACTTGACTTGTGTCATTTCTGATATTTTTGAGACATTTCTTCATATTTTTGTACTTGCAGCCTTTCATAGAGCTTAAAAGACTGAAAAAAGTGCCAAAATATGTCAAATACTTAACTGTCAACTATCAATCCAGCAACTTGAATGTAAAACTTAAACTTATAAATATAATTTCCTAACTTATGTATCAAATAAACATCTAAAGGGTCCAGATTTTTGCCAAATTCTTCTATTACCTTGTCACTTCAAATATATATACGGAATGAAATGAAATGAAGCCTGACTTTGCTTTTTCTGACATTTTTTAGGTTTTCTTAGATTTTTTGTTACTTGCAGACTTTCAGAGAGCTTTAAATATTGCTAAAAATGGTAAAATATGTGTCAAGTGCTTGTTTTTTTACCATCCTGTAAGTGCAGCAGAGGCTTTAATATATGACTTACCGCCTACAAGCACAGATCTATATCCACCATGAGTCCTGCAGCCTTTTTAGAATCTCTTGGCATGTCAGATGGGAAATTTGTTCCCCTTGTTTCAAAAAATCCACTATCGATCTGATAACTTGCAGAAACTCAGACCAGCAGCGTCGAGAACTCCAACTTTACAGTTGAAAAACTAAAGCTGGCGTCCATCTGCAGCCTGCAGCCAACCAAACTCTTTCACCCCTCGATGCTGCCGAGTCTCTGGCGCTCAGACTCACTCCTCCCTCTGTCCCCGTTTCATCTGTCACACATAACTCTGCACGCATTGCGTTGAGGAAATATATAGTAACAAGTGAACAGAGAGCAGAAATAGGAGCTGCATCACTGAAATGCAGCTGCAACAAGTTCTTACCTCTGTGGAAAGTTGGGGCTACTTTGATTCGACCCCTTTTTACGTCTTCTTTTGTGTCTTCTGACTTTTTTTTTCTCTTTGTAAAGACTCTCCTGTTACTTTTTCCTCCCCGTCTAGTCCTCTTCACCTTCTCCAACTTTGATTTTCCACTCGTCCTGGACAGCGCTGCTCTGCTCTTCCCCTTTCTTTGGCCCACTGTTTGTGTCAGATGAGTTGGCTTCTTTTTTTTTTCCTCCCTCCCCCCGAAGCCTTTCTCCTCCTCTTTCAGCCTCTAAAACAGCTGCAGCAGACTTATTCTCTTGTTCGTTGTGCGTCACCACTTGTTCGTCTGTTTCTGTTTCATTCACTCGCCTCCCTCAGAGGACTATTAATGAACTATGCCACATCAGGCTGTGTTTTTTTTTTTTGTTTTGGGTGTTTCTTTGTGCATGTCTGAGGGAATCAGACATTAGCTGAGTCACCCAACCAGAGTGTGTTTCTGTATTCTGTGTGTTAATAGGCCCATTAACTGTGCTTTACTATTTTACAAAGAGGCACAAAGCAGCACGGCCAGATAACAGCAGCTTCATCCCTCTGTGCTCGTCTTTTTTTCCCCCCTTTTGACTCCCCTTCACATTCCCTGGGGATAGTTTGCTCGGCCTCCACAGCTGGAGGATACATCCGGTGGGTGTGTGTTAAAGGCAGAGTATTTTTTTTGAAGTCAAAGATCCCTACAGAAGAATAGTTCACATTCACACGTCCTGCTCCTGGTGACATAATGCCTCCTGCTATGCTGAACTTGTGAAACTTGCCAGAACATGTCATGTAAAATAAGCAGACAGCTGTGTGTTGCAGCGCTGCGACCTGCCTTTTAGGAAATCCAGCGTTAGTGATCCTATAATCAAAACTGGAAGGACAGGAGACGCGTCATGACAGCACTGTGAGGTCCTGTAATTAAAATGATGACAGTCGCAAGAGACTCAAAATGTCAACATGTGGAGTAAATGTCCGGATAACTTCACCTTCAGTTCAGGTTTCAGTGGGAAATATTCAGAAATATTAATGAACATATTGCATTTTTTCAAATAATTGGACAAAACAAATTCAAATTTTTTTTCACCCTTTCTTAAAATATACTCACATAAACAACAGAAACCTCCGAGACTGAAAATTGCGAAACTGCACTTCATCAAATGTCCATTTGAGGCTCCACCAACAGTGAGTCGGTCCCCACAGACCTCCATGTTAAAATGTCCAACTTTACAGCAGAAATAAACATGTTTACAGCTTGGTGCAAATACAGTTTTGGTCTCTATAGCTAGCTTACATGTTTGTGAGGATTGTACAGGAGGTACAGTTTTATATAAATTAATTGTTTGAATTGTTTTAAGGCTTAAAATGATGTAGAATTAAGGTTGTTGGTGCCGTCAAGTTCATTATTGCTTTAACTGGACGTTTGAAGGAGTCGTGTGCTGTCATGGTGGCGATGACTAAAACACTTTGAAATCGGATTTTATAGCTTTCATCATATAAAACTCGTCTAAAAGGATGAGATTGGTCCAGATGTTGCCAAATCCGTATCACTATAACCTTACAGTTTAAACTGTGTTTATAAAATGAAATAAACTTGAAGTTAGAAAAGCATGACTGTACTTTCTAGTTGACTTCCTGTTATTTATGATATCTGTGAGGCATTTCTTTATATTTTCGTATTTACAGGTTTTCAAAGAGCTTCAAAGATTGTAAAAGTGTCCAAATATGTTTTAGATACTTAAACCCTTTTAACTTAAGCCTGAAGCCTAAATATGTGTAGTCAAAATTGAATAAACTGAAGTGAGAGAAGACTGACTGTACTTTCCAGGTGGCTGTCTTAACTCTGCATTCTTTAAATGGCATTCTTTTTCTTTCAGTACATACTACAGCTGCTATACAAAGTGCGTACTGTTGCATGCAGTGTTCATACAACTGGGACATGCTAATTTGTCATAATATTGCACCTTAAACTTTGTCAATCTTACTCATCTTGTTGTATCTGCTGCAGAGGACTGTGGGTCAGAACGGCTAGAAAAGCATAAAGACAACCAGCTGTACTTGAACATAGTCGTATTTTTGCCATACTGCATTTGATATACTATGTTTTGGGACATACTAAATGTTTTCCTGGTGTACTATATAGTTTAGTGGTACTGCTCTTCAGCAAACCTGGAGTCATGTCTGGTATTATTTCATAGTGAGGGAAGAAGTTTTCAGATCCTTTACTCAGGTCCTTTAGTTTGCCCCTAGTTATGCTGCTATAGGCCTAGACTGCTGGGGAACCTCTCTGGATGTACTGAGCCCTTCTCTAACTACCTATGTATTTACTATATATACCATTACTGCATTACACTCACTCTGTTTCTCCCTGTGTTCTTTCTCTGAGTGTCCCTGGTCCCAGAGCTGGATGCTTCAGATGTGTGGTTGTTCTCCCACCAACTGGCTTAGTCTCCATCATGTCCACTGTGGGATGTTGCTGCTGACCTTCCTCCAGCCCACTGCTTCCAGCTGCCCATTTCCACCAATCTACTCTGCATTGCCCTTACTATACTTGATTTGCTCATCTGCATATTTTTGAATTTACCACCAGCTATATATGTAGTATATTTAATACCAGAGCCATACACCATAGAAGTAAACTATAATTAGTTTCCATGTTAGTTGTACTGTGCATGTATCATCTGTCTTATCATGCATGCATCAAATTGTGTGTTTTATGGTCCTTGCCCCCCCCCCCAAACTTCTCTACCTCTAACCCTCTACCTCTACACCTCTCTACCTCTTCTGTCCCTCTCAACCCGCCCGGCCAGCAGGCAGATTGGGTCCCCCCAATACAGCAACGTAAAAATACACAGCCCGTCCAAAAAAATAGTTGCACACTCTAATATTTCATTGGACCACCTTTAACTTTGAGTATGACATTAATTCGCTGTGGCATCGTTTCGATAAGCTTCTTCAACATCACAGCATTTATTTATGTCCAGAGTTGCATTAAATTTAAAGATCTTATATTGCTGATGGGAGAGTCGAATGCTGGGCAAAGTCTTCTCCAGCACATTCCAAAGATTCTCATTGGGGCTGAGGTCTGGACTCTGTGGAGGACAATCCATGAGTGAAAATGACGTCTCATGTTCCCTGATCCACTCATTCTTAATGTGAACCCCATGAATCCTGGCATCATCATCTTGGAACATGTCCATGTCATCAGGGAGGAAAAACTCCACTGATGGAAAGACCTGATCATTCAGTATATTCAGGTGACCTCATTCTTTGGGAACATAACGTTGCTGAACCTGACCAACCCCAGATCATAACTCTAACCCCCACAGGCTGGTAGACACTAGACATGATGAGTGCATCACTTCATCCACCTTTCTTCTTACCCTGATGCCCCCATCACTCTGGAACAGGGTAAATCTGGACTCATCAGACCATCAGACCACATGAACTTCTTTCTTTGCTCCAGAGTCCAATCTTTATGCTACCTAGCAAATTGAAGTCTTTTTTTTTCTGATTAGCCTCACTGATCAGTGGTTTTCTTAGAGCTACACTGCAATTTAGTCCTTTGAGTTCCCTTCGCATTGTGCGTGTGGAAATGCTCTTGCTTTCACTATTAAACAGAGCCGTGAACTCATCTGTTGATTTCCTACGATCATCTGTTTGTTCCCACCACATTTATTCCTCAAAGATGATGTTTCACCACTATCCTTCAGGTTTTAATAATGCGTTCTTAATCTGATTCTAGTATTTTCTGAATTCCGCTTAGTTGTTTTTTTTTTGCTTGGTGCAAGCCAATAATTCGACCCTTCTGAAACAGATGAACATCCTTTCCATGACCACAGGATATGTCTTCCGACATGGTTGTTTAAGAAATGAGAAGCTCCTCACTGCATCAGCTGGGGTTAAATAAGTTGTTGCAGCTGAAACATATTCATCACTGCAGTAATTATCCAATGGAAGGCTCTTAACTATTTGCTTAGTTAAATCCAAGGTGACTGTTTTTTGGACAGGCAGTGTAGTACATTACACAGTAAAAGTCCTGCATGGACGGTTTGTCTTTGATCTTAATGTAGCACTTGATAACACAGATTACTGCAGATTACAGAATAATGTTGTATGAATCACCACTAAATTCTGTAATCCATAGATTTAATGTATACTTTGTTTCCTAATTAACCTCAACATGCAGCTGTAGCACATTTTAACTACAGTTTGTGCAGAACTTCACTGCTGTTAACTGCATTTTCCCCAAACTTCACTTCTGTTTCCCAGGATGCTCAGTAAATACATAATTTATCTCTTCTGTCCTCCACAATGCTCAGTTCTACTAACTTATTCCACAACATCTTGTTTTCATACACAGTAGTTTGAAGAAGTTTTCAGAGGCTTTACTTAAATGAAAGTTCTCATTATAAGTAAAAGTCCTACCTGAAAAGATGTAGTTAAGTAAAAGTACTTAAGTTTTAGCAGCAAAATGTGAACGGTTCGGTCCCTCTGACAGATATTTTAATATATATGACTTCATTTTATTATTAACAGTGAAGCATCAGTGTGTCAGCAGCAGGTTTGAGCTACTTTATATCCAGGTTTATATTCAGACAGCAGATAAATCTGAGGAAAGAAGAAAAAAAGCTAAAATTTGAGACACAAATCTGTTTTCACCTTTATTCAGGTGTGGGTAAGCAGGATTATGAACATTTTTAAAAAGGCATGTCTTCAGACACCCGGTGAACTTTAACCTGAGGTCCTCCTTTCTGTTCCCACCTGGTGCACATGAGGAAATCAGTGAAAACTGTAAAAATTCAGCATTTAGCTTTAAGTTAGTAATTGTTTTGAGACATTTCAGACCAAAACTGAACCATCCACTGATGCTGATAGAAAACAACAACTAAACACAACATCCTGGAAGAGATGAGTCCAAACTTTATATCAGTCCCTCACTGTTTGTTCTCATCTTTGTTGGGTTCAGTTTGGGTGAAATTATATGAACTGGTGGCTTTAAAACAGTTTACAGCTCTGGTTTTAAATTCTGTGGCAGATTTTTTGCTATTTAAAGGCGGTAATGTGTTTCCCTGGTGTGTTCCAGGACCATCTGGTTCATGTAGTCATAGTTTATTTACATCTACGCCTCTGTGTGTTGTATTTTGAAGGTTTGTAGTGAAAGTGAAGTGAGTTATCGTGCCCGACTTAACATGGAATTAACAGTTAAATTAGTGTTTTAGAGCAAAAACAAAGGCCGCTGGGTTTGCTTGAGTATCAGCTCTAATTTAAAAGACTGACTACTGTTGTGTTATAATATAATATAATATAATGTAATATAATATAATATAATGTAATATAATATAATATAATATAATATAATATAATATAATATAATATAATATAATATAATATAATATAATATAATATAATATAATATAACATAATATATCTTGAGGTGGACATGTTCAAATGTGATTTGATTGAGTTGTTTTTCCTGTTAGTGAAAGCTGTGAAATATAATTTGTTAGTGCATATTCATTGACAAAATACCTCTCATGTTTAAACAGAAAATTTCCAAATATGTATAATAACAAAAAATATTGTCTGAATGTAAATAGTTCAAGAGATTTTATTGTTGTAACTATTAGTCAAAATTTTTTTTAACTCATAAATGGTGGTTTCCAGTTAAGATGCGTGGAATTTTATATATGTTTGGTGGACTTTTTTTTTTTTTTTTTTTTTAATACTTTGAGGCAGAAATTTCCGCTTCCAAACAGCAAACTTACTACTTTCATCCCTGTTTATATTCTGAATGTTTTTCAGGGAGGTTTGTTCATGCATCATTCATAGCCTCATTTAGAGAACATTTTATTCTAACAAAACATGGTGGAAATTGATTGTTTTTTTCTTCCTGGCTGTATTTTCTGGTTTATAAAGTGATTTAAAAAAAAAAAAACAAAAAACGTCTTTATTTTTCTGTTAAGAGCTTTGACCAGAATTATGAAGCCGACTTTAACCAGTTTCTAATTTTTCTGTTCTGGGGAAAAAAAATGGTCGAATTTTTAGATATACAATACCCAATTGGCATATTCAAACATTGCATTTATTTTGTTTTGTTTTTTTTTAAAAACAGTTTAAAATATTATTTTAATTCGTCAACTGGTAAAGTTTCATGGTAATATCTGATAGGATAATTAGATTATTTTACTCATTAAAATACTGAGGAGTGTCTCTTTTCTGCCCCCTTATGGCGACAATTCGGTGTGCCAAGTGAGCTGTGCTAGTAAAGTTAAAGGAAAGATCGTACTAGTACTTCCGTTTGATGCTTTCAAAATAACAGTACAATTGACTCATGTAGTTACGGGCTGTGGCCACCAGAGGGCGGAAATGTGCAAGGTTCACATCTGTATTGAAACACTGATGCTGACAGAAGTTAGAGAAATATGACACAATTCTTCTAAAACAGAGGCAACCGCTTCCTGATTCACTGAAAATAAATTAATACGCACTGATTTTGTTTAATTTGGTCACTCATAATCTTCTTAATATTTATTTACGTACTTAGTTTGGAAAGAAGTCTTACCAGTTGCCATTCGTTTATTATACTATTTCATTTCGATTTACAAATTGATTATAAAAGTTTTATCCTGCCTTGTTGCTGCCTGGCTAATAACTGGGGTTGTTTTAAATTTACTCTCTGAACAAAGTCAGTGTGATATCAACTGTCAGAGCCTTTTTTGTTTGACATCGTTCATCTTGTGTTTTTTTTTTTTTTTAACAAGCGCTACAGTATACTAGTAAATACATTCAAATGAAACAGCAAAAAGTTGAATGTACATTTTCTATTACCATATTTATAAGTGCCTTCATGATTTGTAGTATTGAGTTGTGTCGGCAATGTAAAACTACCTGGAATGTCCTACTTTCGGGTCCGTGTACGGATCTGGTAATTGGATTTTCCGTTCTGAAGCGGGTATTGAAAAACAAAAAACGAGTGGTTATTTGATTTTCGTTTTAAAATACAAAAATTAAAATTGAAATACAAGGCGTTTTTCCTTTTCATGATCAAAAAGGGATATACGAAATTTTAAAAACGGTTTGATTTGCATTTTATATTTAGAATAACAAAAAAATAAAATCAGCAAGAGACAGAAACGAAAAAAGGTCCGTTTTTTTTTATTTTCTGGGACCGGAAGTGGTCATCAGCAAGTGTTGAGCCAAACGGCAACAAGATTCTCAGAGGGCGGAGCCAGAGAGCAGTGATTGGTCAGACCATAGATAATATAGAAGACAGCACGCAAGCGTATCTAGTCTATGTATATCTATGGTCAGCACGTCTGGTAGCACCTCTGACTAGTGATGGCTGATCGAGGCTTTGTTGAAGCTTCGACACTTCATTCAAAACATGGTTCATTACTCGAGGCCTCAATGACACACAGTGCTCGAGTAGGACATCTAGTGGTCAATAATATGAAATGCAATCAAGACGTGGTCGGTTCATGGATTGTTTTGGATTTGATTCGCCATGCACACATTCCTGTTTGACTACACTAGATGATTGTATGGGTTGTAGTGGACACAAAAATAATATTACTAGTAATAATAATGACAATAACTATTGAAGAGCACGTTTCTTATTTCCCATGTTTGTCTGTATCCCGATATACTCTTTGCTTATATTCTGTGTTATGAAACATTTAAACGGTGCTGCTACATTCATGAGATGCTCTACAAATACAGACTGATGTCATTTTCACATGGGGCTGGTGCAAATAAAGATTTTATGGATTATTATGGATTTTGGCAAAGTATGTCTTGGGGTTTATTGGTAAAGAGGTCAGTAAAGAGGGTGTTCTTATGTAACTGGTTGTGAGGATTTATTGAGAAATAATTTATCAACAGTTTTGGGACCACTGTTCCCTCTAAGCTGCGCGCGATACTTTTTTTTTTTTTTTTTTTTTGCACATTTATCATCTATTTTTTTTCGCCATTTTCGAGTTTTTTTTAACTTGAGTCTCGACTCGATCGTTTTTCTCAGGAGGTTGGACTTTAGCCTTTGTGCTGGAGGGTTGAACCCTCAGTTCCAAGACTTTCAAAGCCTCCAGACCTCCCGAGTCCCCAGGACCTGAGCTTTCACACAGTCTGAGGGCTGAAATTTTCTAAGTCCCTCAGTAGTTCTCTGTTAGATTGAACTTCCAGACAGTCCAAGGACTGATATCTTCTAAGTTCCTGAGTACTTCTCTGTTAGTTTGAACCTTCAGACAGTCTGTTAATGTTTCGATTAAATCTTTAAGATTTAAGATATAATTTTCTAATTAAACATTTAATTTTTTAATTAAATGTTAAACATTTTTAATTAAATGTTAAACATTTAATTTTTTAATTAAATGTTTTATCTTTTTATTGGATAGATGTAGTGAGAGACAGACAGAAAACGGGGGAGAAGAGTCGGGAGAAGACTTGCAGCAAAGGGCCACTAGCGGGACTCGAACCCGGGACGCTGCATCAGGGACCAGCCCCTTTACATGGGTCACCTGCTTAACCCGTTGAGCTATATGGGCACCCGCGTGTTGTTTTTGTAAGGGTTTAATAATCTGATAAAATGTTTTGCATTTTTAAAAATGTTTAACATTCTTCTTGTTTAATTGTATTTTTTAAATGTGTAATGATGGAAAATACTTTATCTGTAATTTCTAATATTTGTATTTTAAAAATTTTGTTTAATTTCATAATGACATGTATTGTATCTTGTCGAATTATCTCATTCAATATTTTGTCTGTTTAATATAATTTAATGTAATTTAATGTTTAACTCTATTAAACAGACAAAATATTGAATGAGATAATTCGACAAGATACAATACATGTCATTATGAAATTAAACAAAATTTTTAAAATACAAATATTAGAAATTACAGATAAAGTATTTTCCAGAAGCAGAGGAAATGTTTGTCTGCAGCTAAATAAAGCAGGAAGACACTGAGCTGCTCAGGTGTTCCTAATAACACCAAGCAGCCACCTGGACAGCCAATAGGAACACAGCCACCTGGACAGCCAATAGGAACACAGCTTACTGGAAGTCCAGAGGGCTGGATTAGTGAAGGAAATTTAGTTTAAAGTTGAAGCAGAAAGTTAACAAAGAAAGTTGAAAACCACCTTCTGATACCTGAAATCTCTGAGTTTTCACACAAAGAACGCCTGAACATGTCAAACTGGTTTCATAGTAGAACCATCATTGTAAAAACGTCATAGTATGGTGTGTTGCTCAAAAAACATTAGGACCCGGCTGTCAGGGGACAAACATGTAAGAAACATGAGAACAGAGAGAACCCAACCAGTAGGTCACAGTTTATCATCCCCCAGTCATCTCCTGAAGTCCATATGGTGAGAGACATCAGTATCTGGCTGTTAATTTACCAGAGGATGCTTATAATCATGCTGATGTGGTCTGTACTCTACAGTATTTTAGTGACTCAATAAATGCCTAAGTTGTTTTTTTTTTTAATGTTTTTCAGTTTTTAATAAACATTTAAGAGCCCATATGTAATCAATAAATGGCCTTTGCCTATCTTAAGAAAAATTCACTCAGAACTCTGATATGTTAACAGTACTAAATAAATCAATAAATACATGCATACACACAAAAATAAGTTAATACATTAACTGTGTTAAGATTTAGATTTTAAAAAAAGTTGTTTATGTTTTTGCAGAATCCAGAATTGCTCACTGGTTGGTCATTACATTTTATTAGTTTGATTTCACTGTTTAAAATGATGCCACCTCTTTTCAGACAGAACCTGTGATAATAAAACAATACAAAATTTTTAGTTCCGTGTTAATAAAGCACTTAAAGCTTTAAGTATGGCTAAATGCTTTTTTCAAAATTAAATATATCACTCCTTAGGTGGTAGTGGCCCCAAGTTCAGTAAAGTTGGAAAGATATTCACAGATTCACACTTCCAGCATCAATAACTCTTTAGATATAGGTTGTCAAAACATAAACGGTGCCTCTTTCCCATTGTTGCAAGGCAGACAATGTGCTACAAGCCCAGTTTTATCAAAAGTAGCTGTCTTTCAAGCTACAGGAATAACATTGGTGTCTATGGAGTGAACAGGGTCCGTCTGCAATTTGCAAAACCACTGCAACAGTAAAGAGAGACAAATATTCAATAACTTCACTCTTACATTGTAGTGTCACTAAAATCACTGCAGCCTTCAACTGGCTCCTGTTGACAAAGTGTTTTAACAGAAATGTAAATGCTGTAATTTGATTCTTTTAATGAACCATGTAACTTGAATGGATGTGATGCTGGTGTGACCACAGTGCACACGTCTGATGTTGCTCACAGTGGTCCAAGGGACGCTCAGGGAGTTTGTGTGTTTGCTCACACTCAGGAAAAATTACAGGGAACATTGTTTGGGACTCAAGCAGTTCCTTCTTTTACTCACTATCTCCCCAGCCTTAGGAAAAAAAACCTGTTCACACAGCACAGATGAGGCTGAGGTACACAGGAAATGTTTGGCTCCATTGTACAAGTTTGGGTAAACGGTTTTGTGGGTTGCCCAGTAAGCCAGTGGGTCTGCCGTTCTTTCTACAATTGCATTCGCTGTGGCGCTTTGCATTTGCCAGGCTCTACTTGCGTCTTCGTCTAATAGGCTCCACAGTTGAACTGAAAAATATTGAAGATCATCATCATCATCACCAGAAATGTCAGTCATTCCCTATTCAGAAGAGAAAAAGAATACCTGTGGAAGGTGCTGCTGGTGGTGGAGGACGAGGCTGTGGTGGTGCTTGTGACGTAGATGACTGCTGCTTGGTATTCTTTATGTTAATTGTTGTGCATTCTGTTATTAAATGTTCTTTCACACTGGCTGCCACTCTGATTGGTGAATCCAAAAGTTTTGAACTGCAGAGCCACAAGTGTAGCAACAGTTAGTGAACTGTTCTTTTCTTTGGTTTGTAGTCTGTCAGCTAAGCACCTGACAAGGTTCTGTGCCAGGTGTTGTAGCATGGGGGTGGTGAGTTGGGAATATATATATATATATATATATATATATATATATATATATATATATATATATATATATATATATATATATATATATATAAAATATATATATATATATATATATATATATATATATATATATATATATATATATATATATATATATATATATATATATATATATATATATATGTATATGTATATGTATATGTATATGTATATGTATATATATATATATATATATATATATATATATATATATATATATATACATATATATATATATATATATATATATATATATATATATATATATATATATATATACATATACATATACATATACATATACATATATATATATATATATATATATATATATATATATATATATATATATATATATATATATAATCTATCTATCTATCTATCTATCTATCTATTCTCTACGAAATATGAAATCTGACATACTACTAACTCTCAAAGCAAAAACAACAGCAAAAAAACCAATCTGTTCTGCGAAAAACAATTCAAATGAACAACACTAAATAGGGATCTCCTATCCCGGAACACTCGATCCCGCTGAGTGATTCACATAACAAACCGAACCAATCAGGTGATTCGAAGCAGTTGAGTGCTTCAAACGTCACTGAAGTGATTCAAACGTCACGAGTCACGTGACCAAACCACGCCTCGGCACAGTGGCTCGATACGTTTGCTTCATGAGCTACAGCGCATGTGTCGAAGCCTCGGGTATCAGAGGACCATCACTACCTCTGACTGCTGTTGATCTTGTTTTTGGAGTAAAACACGGTAAGAAGATAAATACTTCTAACCAGCAGCGTTGTTTTGTTGTACGTTAGGTCAGCGACTTGTGAAGAGTTGTGTTTTGTCGTGTTTGAGCAGTTGGTCCGGACGCGTTAGCTAGCTAAGCGGCTAAGTTAGCTAGCGGGCTAATTAACACAGGTGGCTAACTTACCGCTGAACACCTGTGTTAGTTGCTGCCACAGCTGTCCTCATTATTAGAATGACCTTCTCAACCTGTATTTCTCTGCTGTGTATTTTAGCTTTTAAAAAAGTGATTTTACTTTAAGGTTAACTGAAACCTGTTGAGCTGCACTGAAGTTTAACATTCAGCTGGTTTGAATTAAACAACGCTTAACTTAACATTGTGCAACATTACCTCTCTGAATCTCCATAATTTCATTAAATTCCTTCTCTCTTCCACTGCTCAAGTTCAATCCAGTATATAAAATGACATCAATATTGAATAAACTAACAACCAGCCATTGTATTTATTTATTATTGCATGTATTTGTAGTAAAACATGAGTTGAAACATCCTACTTTTGGATCTAGAACTGCACAAGCCGTTCATTTTCAGTCACCTGATGAGTTAAACTCCCCTTTTTATGTGAGGTTGAAGCAGAAAGTCTGAGTTAACAAAGAAACTTCTTTATAATTTGCGATACCTGTTATCTCTGACTGAGGCTTTAGTTTTTGTTGAGCTGATTTACACGTAGAAACTTTGTTCAGGAAGATTTCTCAGTAGCTCAGAGGACAGGCTGCTTTTTACACAACCTTGTAAGAGAATGTCTGTCAATGCTTTCAGCAGAATTTAGAAACACAACATTTCCTAAACAGATATTTTGAGGCTGTGAGGTTGAACGTTTGAGAGTATATCAGTGTGTTTGTTTGTGGTCTTTCTGTTTCTAGGTGGAAGCTGAATTAGTGAGGATGACTCCTGCTCCTGTCATCTCTAAGCTCCTCACACATCTTTACCTGCACATGAGGAAAATCACTCCTGTAGAATGCAGGTATGTTTGTCATTATTATAAAAAGATGTTGCCTGGTGACCTGTCAGAAACCCTTCATACAGAGTCAGCCAAAATAATGTTTACACACATTAGGAAAAGAAAAACTTGCATAAATGTTTCAATACCAAATTTATTCAGACATCACGAGATTAATAAAAGTTATCTTTGGCCTCTACAATTACAAGAGGTGCTCAAAGTGGTGGCCACTGGCTTCCAGACATTTCTGTTGTAGACGTCACTTGTTGATGCTCCATTCATGAGGGTAGCGCCATCTGTTGGGAAAACATCGTACAACAGGACACAGAGTTATCGTGATTTGATCAAACTTAGAAAGAGGTATCTATATGTATAGAAGTACTTATACAAATGAAATATTTATTAAAGTTTTTCTTTTCCTGATGTGTGTACATTATTTTGGCTGATTCTGAACTTAATGAAAACAAAACAGTCATTTAATTGTTGCTCTGAAAGCTTCTTTAGTGAAAACCAGCTGGTGTTCTGCTTTGAAACAAACTGCTGTTGAGGTCTGTGTTTTTAGGTTTAACCACACAGTTTCTGAATGAACTGATGGTTTGTTTTTTTTTCCTCATCAATGTGGACGTTATAATTGATGGTAACATTTACTGATCATATAATCAGCATGACAATATAACAGTAGAACATTCTGACCACCTGACTAATACTGTGTTGGTCCCTTTATGCTGCTAAAACTCCTCTGACCCAGTGGTTCATCAGAACCTCTGGGGATGTCCTGTGGATCCTGTGGATCCTGTGGGTTGCAGGGTGGGTCCTACATAGACCAGGCTGATCCTGGACCATCCCACAGATGCTCAATCAGATCTGGATGTGGGGAGTGTGGAACCCAGGTGAACAGCTTAGCTCTGTCTTGTTCCTCGGACCACTCCTGTAGTAGCAGTTCTAGTTTGTCCTGCTGAGGGAGGCAGCTTGCATCAAGGACTGCTGTTGCCATGGAGACTAGGGGTTGTTTGTCCTGCAGTGTTTAGGTGGTGGTACATGTCAAACATCCACATGAACGTCAAGGTTTCCCAGCAGAACGTTGCATTAGAACAAGATGATGGATGTTGTTCTCTTCAGCTGTCAGTGGTCAGAATGTTGTGGCTGATTGGTGGATCTGTCTGCCTTTACTCTGACATCCAGAGTTATACAAAAGTGTAGTATGTGTGCAGTGCAGAAGAGATTTACTTTATTGTATGCAGTTTTAGTGGTCCCATCAGAGAAAATCATATCCATATACAGATTTTTATTAATTCCAGGGCTGGATCAGTAAAGATAATAATAACTACATCAGATAATTCTTGGTCGCAGTTGGAATTTTGCAGACTGAGAGATGGTTGAGAAGGTTTGCAGTTCTTGTTTTAGCAAAATATCTTGTAATAAAAGATCTTTATTGTCATTGTACATGAAATTATCTGCAAACCAGCAAATTGCATCAGTCTGAGGTATGTAAAAATAAATAAGTAAAGAAAAATGCTTCTAAAGCCAATAATAAACAGAATATTTTGAGGGAATATTCTAAAAAGGAAAGAAAAGCTCCATTCTCACTCCTCTCAGGATAAACTGTCATTAAAATTGACTTTAAATTTAGCTTCAACACGAGATAACAACATTTACTTTCATTACTGATGTCAAGTTTTAATAAAGTTCATGCTACTTTTATAAAATGCTGAAAGTGAATAAATTGTATTTCTGTGATCTGTGTTTGATTTCTGTCTTTTCTCCTGTCATCCAGATGTTCAGAGGGAGATGATGCCACATCTGGTCCAGCTGATGGAAGGTCTTGAAGTTCTCTGACTGGCCTCGACTGAAGATGGTCGTCTCACTGGATTTAAGGTTCAGATGCTCAGTAACAAACTCCACCAATGAGCCAACAGGGAAGCTTTAGGTTTATTAAATGTTACTATGAAGGTTTCGCTGTTTTTCTTTGTGAATGCAATGTGCTCCAACTGAAACTTGAATTAGAACTTAGAAGTAAATCCTTCCATCTGAAAGGATTTAGTTGCATTAATAACCTCATAACATTTTAATTTTTATTTCAGTATTGGCTGGAAATAGAATCTCTGTATTGATTCAGGTAAAAACTGAACTTCACAGCATGTTGGAGCAAAACAACCAGATGAAAACTGTGATGGTGTTGGATTGTCAGGCCGTAATGTTGCAGCTCAAAGCAGCTTTTCTAGCTCAGTTCATTCTGACATTCAGCTATGAATCAACACAGTAGATGGTGATCCATGCTGTGGAAGTCTCACATCTCCTGATTTAATGGAGCTGCTTTGCACTTTTTACACTGTTTATTCACCAACACTTTATTTAATAAAAGTCCCATCTAGTTTTTATGAGGAATGTGATGTTTTAATTTCTCTGTGAATAACTGCAGTCTAATGCAACAGCTGGAGTTGTAACATCTGTCCTGATATTGATCATCAAGTATTGATCAGAATACTTATGGTCAGCAGTCATCCCTGAAGTTTTACATTAAAATCTTTACTTGTGTTGTGAACTTTGGTAAGAAACAGAAACTTTAGCATTGCCATGGATACATGAGTGTTAAATTCTGTCCATGTTTCATTTTGGGAAATGCAGTCCAGTTCCAGAATGTGGAGGAATTTAGTCTCACAATCACAGACAATAAATATTATCTGAAAGTCGGGTTATTGTTGTTTATCAGCACATGTTAGACATATTCCAATTAAGACTCTAGAATATCATGATTTATGTAAATTTACCTCAATAATATGAATGTTCAGATTAAGACTGTACAGTGATATTTATTATGTAAGTTTAGCTGATTAAAGTTTATGACTCTGCACTAAAATATTATTTAAATTGACATCATTATTATAATATTTAGGGTCAGACCCTACAGTATTGAGATTAAGAAATCAAATATTCTATAAAATGTAAATACACTGAACTCATTTGGATATATTTAAGTGAGACTCTACAATATTATTTGACACAAATCTATCTAAATCAAAATTTTAATAATTTTCACGCCAAACGTTTACTGGACTGATTTAAATATTAAAATAACTCCTTTCTAATCCTCTGCTGTACGTTCAAACCTGAGGCCTTAAATAGAAACACACAAGTATCTGTTTGAAGGAACTTCTGCAGAGTCCTGGTTCCAGAACATGATGATAGAATTATAGACAAACTTTAACAAAAGCTGCCTGAGAGTTTACAGGTTTTTATGCTGGATTTCTTCAGTAATTTAATGAGAGTTATCAGCAATAATCAAGTGTTCATTTGATGAACTTCATTTCCTAAAACATCCAGAATTGGAGCTCATATCTTTGGCAGCTGTAAAGTTTCTGCTCCTTCAAAGTTCACAACACAATGAATGAATTCCTAAAACACTCTCAGTGCTGGAGAGCGTTTGTGATGCTGAAGCAGTGATCAATTTTTCTGATTCTTCTCTGAAGATGCACAATGAGGGACATCTGCAGAGACTGAGAAAGAGTCTCACCACATCCTGACATGAGGAAAAAGACTTTATTGAAGACTACAATGAGAAAAACTATCAGACAGCAGACAGCTGGATTCAAGGTGAGCTCTGAACATTTGATCTGGAACAGGAATTCAATAACGGCAGCATGAGCTTCATTTCAGTCTGTAGCTGCTGAATTCATGGATGAATCATCTGGCACTAGAGAAGAAGACCATCAAACATCCACGTCAGCTGATGGAGATCCAAGAGTCTCACCTAACAAACAACCTACAGAGTGAAGACCTCAAATCTGATTGGACGGCCTCCTATTCAGCCACGTGTGTGAACAAATGCCTCTCAGTTGATTTGTTTTCTAAAATAAATCTAGTTGGAGTCCTAATCTATGCCTGTGTGTTTGCTTCTTTACACCGCTGTTAACAGTTTAGGCTGTTAGATTGTTCCAGATAAGACAAGTACAAGATTCTTCAGAGCCATTCTACCACGAGCCTGACAGGAAGAACTCCAACAGCTACTGAATGTTCCTGTGGTTCCCTCAAGGCTACAGGAGGAGTCCTACGAGGACGAGCCGGTCCACCTGATGGCGGCCAGTCGCTGCGGTTCAAAGCCAACACTGACTACGTGGACTTCTACTGGACCACATGGAGGCCTTCAAACCAGACCAACAAGTTCACTGACTCCCCGACTGGTGGGTCTGAGGACGCCGCCGAGCCTCGGCCCAGCCGGCCTCCTGTCTGTGGGTGTTTGAGTGCTGAGAGGTTTATGGATGCATGTGAACGTTCTGTGTTGAAACAGCAGCTTTGGACTCACTAACGCCGGGAAAAACCAAGAGCTCCTTTATTTGTGACTTCCACTAAAAAAACTGAAGAAAATAAGTTTGCCAGGGTTCTGACTGATAACAGATTATTAAATAATGAAAATAATCGTTTAAATATTCCTTTAAACAATCCTTTTAGGTCTACATTTCTTTTACACTGACTTCTTGGTATATGTACAAGTATTTTGGGTGGAATATACCATTAAGCCCGATGTTCAAGGGTTCTTCTGGGAATATACCATTAAACCAACCTTTTAGGTAAATGTTCCAGGATGTTGGGTAGAATATACCATCAGATCAACCTTTTAGGTCTACATTGGAAGATTTTAGAGTAGAATATTACTCCAAACCATCCTTTAGGTCTACATTTAAGGTGGAATACTCCTTTACAGCAAGATTTTTTTGGTCTACATTGAAAGATTTTAGGTGAAATATTCCTTTGAACAAACTTTTTAAGTTTATGTTCAAGGATGTTTGGTGGAATATACCATCAGACCAACCTCCAAGGTCTACAGTAGTGAATTTTAGGTGGAATATACCATTAAACTCACCTTATAGGTCTACATTGGAGGATTTCAGGTGGAAATTTTTTCCGAACCGTCTTTTAGTCTACATATAAGGATGTTTAGGATGGTATATTCTTCCCAACCAACTTCTCAGGTCTACATTTCAGGTGGAATATTCCTCCATACTAACTTTTTTGGTCTACACTGAAGGATTTTTTCTAAACCACCCTTTCAGGTCTATATTTGAGGTTTTAGGTGGAATATTCCTTTTAACCAGCCCCTCAGGTCTCTGAGGATTTTGGATGGAATACTCTGTTGTTAAACCAACATTTTAGGTGCATGTCCAAGGATTTTTGGTGGAGTGTTCCTTTAAGGTGGATGTTTGAGGACCTTGTAGGTGGAAGACTTCCTGAAACCAAACTTTTTCGGTCAACATTCAAAGAGTTAAGGTGGAATATTCCTTTAAACCAACCTAAATTTCATGTTTTGATCATTATCAAGTGAGAAACCTCAATCCAGACTCCTCATAATGACATTTGAGATTTATGCTGCTGTTATTTGTTTAGTCCAGACTAAATGACAGAAATCCACAACTGTAATTTTATTTCAGGACTCGGTTATTAAATGTCAAAACAATCCATGTGACTCTAAAAACTCAACAGCTTTACAAACTCTAAGATTAAACTCTCCACAAGAATCCAAAATAAGTTGGACTTCTACATGAGAGCTTTAATTATTCTTCATCTACTTCCTGAAAAGTTTGGTTAATAAAAAAGACAAAAACTAATATTTTCAGCTGAACTAAAGACAGACTTTGTGATTTTTCTACTCACATGTGTTATTGTAAACTTCCTCTTTCAAATAAATACCTGCCTAACCCCCTGGAAACCAGCGTTTGTCCTGTTTTTGTGTTGCGACCCTAGACAGCCGGGTCCTAATGTTTTTTGAGCAACACACCATACTATGACGTTTTTACAATGATGGTTCTACTGTGGAACCAGTTTGACATGTTCAGGTGTTCCTTGTGTGAAAACTCAGAGATTTCAGGTATCAGAAGGTGGTTTTCAACTTTCTTTGTTAACTTTCTGCCTCAACTTTAAACTAAATTTCCTTCACTAAGCCAGCCCTCTGGACTTCCAGTAAGCTGTGCTCCTATTGGCTGTCCAGGTGGCTGCTTGGTGTTATCAGGAACACCTGAGCAGCTCAGTGTCTTCCTGCTTTATTTAGCTGCAGACAAACATTTCCTCTGCTTCTCTTCCCCACTGAACCGGGTTTGGCTCCATTGCTTTAGTTTGTTCTTTAGGCGTTGGCTTGCAGCTTCCAGCAGTAAAATAGGCTTTAATGTGTTTCTTGGTGTGTTTTAGGGCTTTGTACTGGATAGTTGTCTTGGTAAATGTGGTTCTTTAGCCACAGTTAGCACATGGTGCCAATGTGTGCAGTGATTAGTGGATTTGGTGCAGCTGAGTTGTGTCTTTATCTTGGCTGTAGTGAGTCTTTAGAGGTTTTTGGTCAGACACATTCTGTATTCTTGTTTGAGAACCAACGTTGGTTGTCCAGAAGGTAAGAGTTCCTGTCCTGATTCTCTGTTCTCAGAGGTTCTCTGGTAGGCTGCAGGAGACTTTAGTGTTTGGGTTGTGCTAGTTTGGTTTTTGTATGGTTTCATTTGGACGACTATCTTGAGGCCCCTCCATGAGGTTTAGTGAGGTTTTCTGCAACAGTTCTACAAAGCAACCTGCAGCAGAAGAGACTTTGAGAGTTTTTAGGAAGTTCTGGAGACCAGACTTTAGAGCAGCAGAAACATTTATCAGCAGTTTGAGCAGGAGAAGGTGAGCTTCAGAGTAGAAATGAGACAGAAACCTTCTTGACCCGTGTGGTGAGGTCCTGTACCAAGAGTTTGAGCAGGTTGTGAAGAGTCTGTAGTTCTTTGGTCTGAAAGCACAAGAAGAGTCGACTCATTAAAGGAGAAAACAGGAGATATTGTTGGTTCTTCTGTCGCTCTGCAGTTTCCAGTTTCCTTAGACTGAATATCAAGTTTATATATTAAATAATTTATCATCTGAGCCCAAGAAGACTTCAATAAACTCCCTCCATCCCCTGGACACAACATATTTTATTATCATGTTAAATCTTTTTTTTTTCTTTTTTAATGTTTTTGAGTTTTGATCATAGTTTTCTCTCTTTGCTTGTTTAGTGTCATCTGTGTAAAAGGTGCTAAACAAATAAACTTGAATTGATAAGCTGAATAATTGACTAACTCATGATTGTGACAACAGAAGTATTTTCATTGTGATTCAAGGGTTTATTTCATTTTTAAGGTTGGGGTTAAAATCTTGACAGAAAATGAAGATTAAAGAAATAAACTACATAACAAAAAGCAATTAAGTCAAAGGAAAAAAATTTAATACAATAAAACTTTTAAAAAGTTTTATTAAAAAGTATTTTTTAAATGTTTAATTATCAAAAATATTTTATCTGTAATTTTTAATATTTGTATTTTAAAATTTTTGTTTAATTTCATAATTACATGTTTTGTATCTTGTTTAATTATCTAATTCAATATTTTGTCTGTTTAATATAAATTTAATTGTATTTAATGTTTAACTATATTAAACAGACAAAATATTGAATTAGATAATTAAACAAGATACAAAACATGTAATTATGAAATTAAACAAAATTTTTAAAATACAAATATTAAAAATTACAGATAAAATATTTTAGATAATTAAACAATTAAAAAATACAATTAAACAAGAAGGACATTAAACATGTAAAAAATACAAAACATTTAATTAGATTATTAAACCTTTAAAAAGACAAAACATTTAATAAAAAAATTAAATGTTTAATTAGAAAATTAAATCTTAAAGACAATAAAACTTTAAATAGGAATTAAACAGAAAATACAATGAAGCATTTAAAAAGAAAATTAAACATTAAAAGGTGGTAAAACATTTAAAAAGAAAAACCTTAAAGATTTAATTGAAAAATTAAACATTGGGAAAGAAAAGGAAATTTTTCAAACAAGCCAATAAAACATTTGAAAAAACAACAATTAAATATTAAAAAGACAAAACATTTTGAAATCAAATCAGACATTAGAAAAGAATAAAATGTGAGAAAAGAACAAAACTAAACATTTAAGAAGAATCAAGCTAAAGACAAAACATTTGAAAAAACACCTGTTAAACTTTAGAAGATTAAATTAAACAGAAGAGACAATAAAAGGATCAAAAAGAGCAGAAACAGATAAAGGTCTTGAAGTGTTTTCTAGTCTGAAATGAAAACATCAAGTTGTTTCTTCAAACATTTCCTCCTTCTATGTTCTTGGTTTGATTGTGGACAGATTTACTAAGAACTCATTTAAGAAAACTGCTTTCCAGATAAAGTCTACTAGTAGTTGAAGACATTGATCAAACTAATGTTACCTTCTGATCTCCACAAACTTTACTGTTCAATGAAGAGAATCAAAGTTTGTTGAGGATTTCTAAAAAACCCACAGGTGAAGGTCTAAGAAGAACTCAGATGGATGGTCTAAATGTGAAATCAAGACTCATGGTCACAAGTTTTAAGGCTTCTGTTAACCAGAAAGTTCAAACTAACAGAGAAATACTGAGAAACTTTTAAAATTTCAGTCCTCAGACTGTGGAAAGGTTCAAACTAACAGAGAACTACTCAAGAACTTCTAGAATTTCAGTCCTCGGACTGTCTGAAAGTTAAATCTAACAGAGAACTACTGTGGGACTTAGAAAATTTCAGCCCTCAGACTGTCTGAAGGTTCAAACTAACAGAGAACTACTGTGGGACTTAGAAAATTTCAGCCCTCAGACTGTGTGAAAGCTCAGGTCCTGAGGACTTGGGAGGTCTGGAGGCTTTGGAAAGTCTTGGAACTGAGGGTTCCACCCTCCAGCACAAAGGCTGAAGTCCAACCTCCTGAGAAAAACGGTCGAGTCGAGACTCGAGTTAAAAAAAAAACTCGAAAACGACAAAAAATAGATGATAAATGCGCAAAAAAAAGAAGAATTAGTATCTGAGCGAGTAGCTCAGGGGGATAAGAAGAGGACTACCGAGCGGAAGGTCGCTGGTTCAAGACCCACCACTGGCAATTTTCTTTCTTTGTCTTTGTCAGATTTTGATGAAAATTTAAGAAGTGTCTGGTCTTGAACCAGCGACCTGCAGCTCCATAGGCAAATCCTTAACTCACTGAGCTACAGATCAGATAAAAAGAAATAAATTCGTCGTCCCTTTGGCATCGTAGTTCCTGAAGTGACCACATGGGCAGGGCCAAGGCGGAGTCTGGGTGGAGTCGGGGCGGAGAGTAGGCGGGGAGGTGGGTGGCGGCCTCCCCCCTCTACTCCCCCACCTCTCCCCACCGCCCACCACACCTTCCCCCGCCCGACGAGTTCTTCGAGTCTCCACGAGTTCTTCGAGTCTCCACTGGTTTTCCTGAGTTTCTGGAGTTTCCACGAGGTCAGAGGCAGAACAAGTTGTCATGAAGAGGTGTTGAAGTCGGCCAGGATGGACTGACTTTTTACAGCGACGAGAAGGAAGACGACTAGAAGAGCAGGTCTTTAACCACCATCCATAAAATCCATGGAGTCGACTCCAGAGAAATGAAGGGAGGTCAACTTTTATCAACCTCCATCCAGATGTTCAACTTGATATCTTTACTTTGACATTTTTTGCACCACAAACCTTTAGTATCACGCTTTATTATCATTTATTAGGACTTTAATGGAATCCACCAGCAGATTTAGTTTTGGTTGACAAACTTTATTCTTGTCGTCGTGGGACTGCAGTATTTAAAACTGTTCCTTCTATTTGGCCTCATGTTTATTAGTTTTAGTGGAGAAAGTTGTTTTAGTTGTTGATTAGTCTCTTAAAAACCAAATAATAAATTGGATTAGTGAAGAGGTTTAAATTTCTTACTTTGTCATATTTTAAATATGACAAAAAATATAAAAATAAAGTGTCTTGAGACAATTTGACCTGTAACTGGCATTATATAAATAAAATCGAATTAAAATTGTATCTTGTAATGTGCCATATATGTTGGAAAACATATTTTCTTTGTCCATTAATCTGTTGATTGTTTTTTCCAGTAATTCATTTCTTATTTTGGTTTATAAAATGTCAAACCCAAATGTATTCAGTTTACTGTCATAAAAACCAAAAAGATTTACATTCATGATACAGGAATCAGGCAGTTTTTCACTTTTTTATCTTAGTTTAGTCAGAAAGATAGTTGATAATGTGTGAATTGTTGCAGTTTGTAAGCCGTAGAAGGTTTTAATCTTTGGGGCCGAGTGTCAAAAAACATTTAGAAACAAACATCAGCAAAGTACTCAAAGATTTGAACATCATTAAAGGGAAATCCAACTTTTGCATGACAACGTCAAATTAAAGGACATTTATTTCCAACGTAAATGTGTGATATTCATCCTCTGGAGCTTTCTCTTCACATCGTCTTCCACTTGGACTGGTTTGGTCGGGAGCATGTGCAACAAACATTTGAAAAACTGCACTTTAACATCAATGAATGACACTGAAGTTTAATCTCTACATAAATGAGACTGAGTCTGGATGTGCTGCTCTTTCATTAACTCCTAAGTTTAGGGAAAAGTCAAATAAAAGAGGACAGTTCAGATTAGACTTGAGAAAGAGCTTATTTTGAACAAACAGCTCAGACTTTCTGAGCTTCAGCACCTGTAGCAAGATATTTTAACAACAAGCAACTCAAGAGATCCAGAAGTTGGAGAGAGTTAGCTTTAGCTGAGCCAAAGAACACGTGGGACGCTAACCTAGCAAACATTTCAGACTTTTCTCTGTGAATTCTGAGAAATAATTTACTATTTAATGACAGAGCTACACATCTTAACTCAGTCCCATTAAAACAGACTCTAATTCAGTGTCATCCATCCATATTAAAGTGCAGTTACCCAAAATGTTTGTTGCATGAGCTCCAACAAAACCTGTCCAGGTAGAAGGCCACTTTGACAAACAGGAAGTGGATGATTCCAAGCAGATTTATAGAAGGGGGAACCGGACTGTACTAAGTGTGGTCGAGTATAGAGGGGTGTTTTGTGGGTTTTTAAGGCTGATAATGATTATTACTGAGACATTTGGAGTAGATATTAATTTGCAGTAAATGAAAGTATTTAAAATCTTGGAGTTAAACTTACAAGAACACAAACTCTAACAGAAAACTTTGTTGACACGTTTTTGTTTTGTTTACAGATGTTAAGTTAAAGGAATTTTATTCGTTACGTATAACCAATCAAATCACTCCAGAAGACAGAGCGACCACAGGTAGATAAAGGTTCAGAGCCAAAGTAGCGCCATTTTTAAATGTATTTATTACCGTAAATCAGTAAAAAATAAAATACTGATAATCAGTAAATCAGTCAGCCCACAATTACTACAATTCTACAATGTATGTCTCTTTGACTTGGTATTTGTACAATATACGATGTTTATGATGGCGTTTTTTCATCCCAAAGGCTATACTAGGATGTTTTCTAAGAGACATACTATGTTACTCTGTTCTGGCTCTGGGCTGCTGCACTCCTCCTCTGTTGTTTTCTGGATTGTACTCAGCTGCATGCCTTCGTCCACCCGGCCTCCGTTGACTCGTCCCGCCTGCCGTCTCTGGAAGTGAAGCTGAATTGGAACAGACCAAAGTACAGTCCAATCACGATGTCAGCTGCCTCTCAAAAGGCTCCTTCATCTGGCAGGTGGCAGCACTTCTTCTGAGGGGAAGCTGAGCTGGTCCGGCAGAACTTTGGAGATGTGTTCCAGTGGTTGGTGGATGTGTGGGGAGATAGAGAGGGACCTTTGAATTGTTCAGAAAGGAAAACAGGAAACCCATTGGTAGTTTTAGTTTAGGGTGCTACTGCGGTGTGTTTTTGGGCTTGAAGAGGTGAACAGGAAGAGGGTTTTTTTTTTCGTATTGATTATCTTTTACTTTGTTCCTGGTTGGAATGCCCATCAATGTCAACGTGAAGTTCACTTTTAGTTCTGTTTATTTATTTTTATTTTACTAACACCCATTTGTTTTTAACCCCCTCACATGTTGTGTTGTTGTAAACTTACTCTTTCAAATAAATTCTCATCTAACCCTCTGGAAACCAGTGTTTGGACTGTTTTGGTGTTGCTCCTCACCTACTTCAGACAGCCAGGACATAACAACGTTTTGTGGACCAAAGGCTATACTATGATGTTTTTAGAGCAACATGCTTTACTATGACATTTTTAGAGCGACATGCTTTACTATGACATTTTTTGAGTGACATGCTATACTATGAGGTTTGTTGGGCGACACCCTTACCATAGTGTTTTTTACAGCTTCCTTTACATTATTTCATCATATGGCACGTTTTTACAACATGTTGAAAAAATCGCCTTTTTTTTCGACATATGGCGTTTTTTGGCACCAAAATTCATGATGATTTTTTTTTCAAAGAAAACCTTTCTGGAGTGTTTTTCACGGCCTCCTTTACATTATTTCATCATATGGCACGTTTTTACAACATGTTGAAAAATCGCATTTTTTTTCGACATAGTATACTATGGCGTTTTTTTGTGCCAAAATTCATGATGATTTTTTTTTCAAAGAAAACCTTACCATAGTGTTTTTCACGGCCTCCTTTACGTTATTTCATCATATGGCACGTTTTTACAACATGTTGAAAAATTGCATTTTTTTTTCGACATAGTATACTATGGCGTTTTTTGTGCCAAAATTCATGATGATTTTTTTTTTTCAAAGAAAACCTTTCTGGAGTGTTTTTCACGGCCTGCTTTACATTATTTCATCATATGGCATGTTTTCACAACATGTTGAAAAATGACATTTTTCGACATAATATACTATGGCGTTTTTTTTTGCGCTAAAGTTCAAGATGATTTTTTTTCAAAGAAAACCTTTCTGGAGTGTTTTCCACGGTCTACTTTACATTATTTCATCATATGGCACATTTTTACAACATGTTGAAAAATCACATTTTTTTTTCGACATAGTATACTATGGCGTTTTTCTTGTGCCAAAATTCATGATGATTTTTTTTTTTAAAGAAAACCTTTCTGGAGTGTTTTTTGTGGCCTCCTTTACATTATTTCATCATATGGCACATTTTTAAAATATGTTGAAAAATCGCATTTTTTTCGACATAGTATACTATGGCGTTTTTTTACGCCAAAATTCATGATGATTTTTTTTTCAAAGAAAACCTTTCTGGAGTGTTTTTTGCGGCCTCCTTTACATATTTCATCATATGGCACGTTTTTACAACATGTTGAAAAATCGTATTTTTTTCCGATATATTACTCTATGGCATTTTCTTGCGCCAAAATTCATGATGATTTTTTTTTCAAAGAAAACCTTTCTGGAGTGTTTTTCACGGCCTCTTTTACATTAATACATCATATGGCACGTTTTTACAACATGTTGAAAAATTGCAATTTTTTTTCGACATAGTATACTATGGCGTTTTTTTTGTGCCAAAGTTCATGAT